>NC_034605.1:42472704-42482103 GCF_900095145.1 Mus pahari
CAAGAACAAGAACAAGAACAAGAACAAGAACAAGAACAAGAACAAGAACAAGAACAAGAACAAGAACAAGAACAAGAACAAGAACAAGAACAAGAACAACAAGAAGACAATGACAGGAAGTGGGTCTTTTTTCTCCTGGAGTCTAACCATTGCTTCACTATGGTCCTGAAAGAGCATTTTTCTGCTCCCAAATATTCCACAACTTTTCCCTTGAACACCTAGCAGACTTGTGAATAAAATATTTTAAGAATGAACTTTCCTTGAGCTCTGAGTCCTTACCTGTAAAATGTACTGAAAGGGTTCCTTAACAGTCTCAGTTACTTCCTTTGTACCCATTTCTCAGATGGGTAGCCCGTGTAGGTGCCAGCTATACTGTGGCCACTGGAGTAACCCATTACTTCCCTGTTTATTCATTCATCTTAGTTGCCATGGGGTATTAACTCTTGACTGAGTTCTAGAAAAGACAATACTGCAGAAAATTCCTCTACCTGCCAACTTCATATAATGAAGGCTAACAGTCTCCAATAGGACACCAGTAGGAGACAGGACATAACTAGGTTAGCAGAGCTCTACCCTCAAGAACGAGACCAGTGTGCTTCTTCCAGATTTTATCTACAAGGTCAGAACACAGGAGAACTGTTTGTTTATAAGCTTTCTGGTTTTGTATAAGTTTTGACAGTGGTCCAAACAGAGTAAGACAGGCCACCTTTCTCATGAGGTGTAGAGCAATTCTCTCAGTAGCTTTCCACGCATCTAGGAGATGATCCCAGGGAAGGGGAGATGGTCTAATTCTATCTTCACACGGAATATTGTCTAACAAAAAGGAATACCGTGTCATTCATTCACTCGACAAAGACTTCCCAGGCACACCCGAAGAAAACTCCTTGTGAATTTCCAAAGATGTGGACTCCACGGCGAAAGACTAATGTTCAAGATTCACTACCAAGGCACCAGGAAGGAAAGGGAGTGGCTGCTAATCCCCTGAGTGAACCCGAGACACCATCTGAAGACCAGTCCAGCGCAGCGGTTCTCAACCTCCCTAATGATGCAACCCTTTCAAACTGTTGGTGACCCCCAAACCACAAAATTATTTTCATTGCTATTCCATAACTGTAGATGGATTGTGTTCAAATCCCGTATTTATTGCTAACTGATGGGAACTTAAGTAATGGAACAGTACTGAGTAGTTTTTGTCAACTTGATCCAAGCTTTAGTCATCTGGGAAGGGGTGGGGGGAGGGATGCTCAGAAAATGCTTTCATCCCATTGGCCTGTAGGCAAGTCTGTGAGATAGTTTCATTAAACATGATTGACATGGGAGAGACAAGCTCACCTGGGCAGGTGGTCTGTGTTATATAAACAAACAAATTGAATGAGCCACTGGAGAAGAAATCGGTAGGCAACCTTCCTCCGTGGGCTCTGCTCAGTCCCTACTTCCAGGTTACTACCTCAAGCTCCTACCCTGACGTCCTCTGATGTGGAAGATTTGTGAGAGTGAAAAAAACCTTTCCTTCCTCCTGTGTTGCTTTTGCTTGTGGTATTTATCGCAGCAAGAGAAAAACAAAACAAAACAAAACAAAACAGTGTCTCACTCGGTCTCTCTAACCTACAGTTTAGCTCTTTTACGTTCAAATAGGGACACGGGTGATAATGGTCATTTTCTAGAGTTGGGTGATCATTAACTATCATTGAAGCCAAGCATGCATATAATATCTGAGATTCTTCAGAACAGTAAAAAACTTTTACAGGAACTTTGAGCTGTCCCTGTAAGGACATCGAGCGCATGAACAGTAGCAAAGACTAGATTGGAATCTCTTTGACTTGTGTTCAAGCGTAGTACATTGGCCCAGCTCATAGGTGCCAATTACGTTGGAAGATGCGAAACCCGAGTACAAGTTTGTTTTCCATTGCTGGCTACGCAGAACGGAAGATATGAAACCCACTTTGATTAACCAAGAAAACCTACGTGCTTGTGAGTATGTGGAAGATGACGTCACATTCTGGATGAAAACGGGGGTAAAGATGAGGGGGCAGGGGGAGGCCTTCAGTAAGTTGTGGATCAAAGCTACTCAGTGTCCTGAGGACATATTGGCTGTAGAACTCACTTCTTCCCTCAAAAAAAAAAAAAAAAAAAAAAAAGCTGTGGCAGTGTTAAGTGCCAGCTTGGAGTTTCCAGTGTGTATTTTCTGGCCAGGGGTATAATTTTTATTCCTGTTTATTGACTAAGAGCTGCTCCATTTGCTGAGCTAACCACGTCGTGAGGCCGTGGGGCGCCTTGTGGTTTCGCCTGCAGTACACACAGCGCTCCCATAGATGGCGGCATTTCACAAACAACCTCCCGCAGCAGCCTCCTAATCTGTTGACAGGATTAGGGACCCCTGTTGTTTTACAGGAAGTAAATAAATCCTTCTGGTATTCTGAAAACCTCAGAAGTGTTTGCGAGTGGTGAGGAATTGTTTGTTCTGTGGCGAATGGTATCAAATGAATATTTGCAGCGTTTAAAGCAATTATTCCAGATTGAAGTGGACCCCTGCTAAAGCCCAGCCTGTTCGCCTTGCCTAGTTTAGAGGCTCTGCTACAAACGCCCCCGCACATAGGTGTGTTTTGTCCACCGAGCTTCTGGCTGGCATAGGTAGGAGTGAACTCTGCCCTAAGAAAACCTGGATAGAGATGGTCTTCGCTTTCTAACCAGATGTAGAAACTAAAACAAATTCTCAAATCATTGTGTAAAATATAAGGCATATGGTGGTGTAACTACAGAGAATAAACAGAATGAAAGATATGCATGCAAAGAAGAAATAACCAAGTAGTGGGTTTAATGTTTAAGCAAAGGGTTAAAATCAGCTTCAATCCATTGAAATTCTCAGTGTCAGATGATGTTAAGGTGTCTGGTCATAAGCTGGGGCGTGGCTTTCTCTCTTTCTGTCTCCTTTCTCAGTTCTCCTCCACTCACCTCCTCTTCCCTCCTTTCTTCTTTGTCGGTGTTCCCTAAGATAGATTATTCTTATTATTTGTTTGTTTGTTTGCTGTAGCCCAGACTGACTTCAAACTCAACGTCCCACACCTCAGCCTCCAGAAACAGAAATTTCAGACCTAAAATACCACAGAAAGTTCACTTTGGTTCTTATCCACGTGTCTTTGCGTGTGCTGTATGGGGCAGGGTGTCCACACGTGCGTCGGGGTACGTGTGAGCCCGTGAAGGCGAGCCGACCACGTCACGTGTCTTCCCCCACAGCTCTATACTTTACTGTTTACAGCAGGGTAGGTCAATTGTTCACGGAGCTCCGAATGGCTGTTCTGACAATTCCCAGTCTCCCAGTGCTGAGTTTGCAGACACAGTTAGCAAAAAATGATGCTGGGGATCTGAACTAAGATCTTCACACTTTCACTACCACTTTATCCACTTTATCCACTAAGCCAGGTCCCGGGTCCTCATCGGGTTCCTTATGTACACTTTAGACATATTTTGTGATACAATAATGATACAAATAATTATCTATCAATGAGACTACCAGTAGGGCAACTAAATGATTGTATTCATTAAATGTCTCAATGTAATTAGATGCATTATATTTTTTCTTTCTTTTTTCCTAATTTTATTTTTTATTGTTCAATTTACTCTATCTTTCAACACATTGAGGATTTTTCTAAAAATTTTCATCTGCAATACAATTTTAAAAGTTCCCTTTTCCCTTTCAAGTCTGCAATGGATCGTATATCTGCACCACATCTGTAAAAACATCTTAAATTATCTCTCTAAAACCTAATTAAAGGGTAGTTACGATGAGAGAAGCTAAGGAGATGGCTCAGTCAATACAATGCCTGTGGTGTGTGTACAAGGACCTGGCTCTGGATCTCCAGGACCTTCGTAAAATCCAAGACTTGGGAGAGGGACAGAAACAGGCAGATCCTTGATGCTTATTTATCAGTCAGGCACATCAACACCATGACCTTCAAGTTCAATGAGAGACACCTGTCTAGAAATATAAAGGTTGAAAGTTAAGGGTAAAGACAGTTGATGTTGACCATGTGCACATACATAACATCATACAGCACGCTACACACAACACAACACAACACAGCACAGCACAGCACACAAACCAACAGACCCACTAAGGAACCACTAGAGATACTGAGGCAGATTGTTTTTGTTTGCGACAGGATCTCATTGTGTAGACCAGGCTAACCTCGAAGTCACAGAGATCCGTCTGCCTCTACTTCTCCAGCGCTGGGATTAAAGATGTGAACCACCCAGCCTGGCCAAAATCTTGAGAAAAAGCAAAGCCAATAATAGTTTAAAGTGCCTCTTCGAAACCGTATCATTACCGAGAGGTATGGAATGTGGTCTAATATGCTAATAGGTCTAGCTTATTTTCAGAAAGCAAAGAGGAAAAGAAGAAGGGATGTGCTCAAAGTTTAGTAAAAACTCCAAGGCTGTAGTCTCTGTCTCTATGTCTCTCTGTCTCTGTCTCTATCTCTGTGTCTCTGTCTCTCTCGAGATATATATATATATATATATATATATATATATATATATATATATATGTATACATATACATATATATGCATATGCATATATCATATATATGCTATTAACAAAAAAATCCTGACTATCTATGATTTGCTTTCCCCTTTACATATATGTTCATGTAAATATAATTAAAATCACAAGAGAAGTCACGTCCTCTTGAGGATTGGGAATAAGGGCACCTGAGCTGTTGTTCCATATTCGTGTGCTCTTCTATTTACCAGAGTTTGGCAGAGTTCAGTGTCCACCCCTGACATGAGCTTCTAGCTGGGTTGTCTAGACTGCTTTCCCATCTGCATGCGAGCTGGGAAACATTTCTGATCCTGTCTGCATTTCTAAAATAAACCGGACACTTATTGTTCCAGGTACCGAGGTAGATTTCCTCCTTGGTTACAGATCCCCTGTGGCATCTTGCTTCTTCCTGTTTGGAGTGTGAGGCGTCGCTCGGTGCCTGCGGTCCTCCATCAGCACTCTGCATTTCGGTGCTCCTCGGGACCAAAGGACTGTGCCCCTCGTGTCACTGACTTTCAGTGTGTCCAGAACACTTTCACAAAACACGCTGTCGGAGCAGTCAGTTGCTAACCCTTCTCAGTCAAGGTTATTCACCAACCCTGCCTTCCCAAGGAGAGCTAATTAGGCTAGGTCAGCTCATCCTATCTCTGAACATGGCATGTGATCATTGTTTCAATGACTTCCTCTCCTTCCCCCACATCAAGCAGAGTCCCCTCCTTAAAGTGCTGACCTTGATATAGCCACAGATTCATCCCGTCCCTCTGTGGAACTTGGCCCAGAACACAGAGAATCAACAACCAGCCCCCAGGAGGCAAAGTGAACCCAGAGGGCACACAGTGCCTATGATGGTTGTTATTTTTCAGGTCTCAGTGGCTCCTCTGTTTCCTCAGATCTTTCCATGCATATGATCCAAACTCTACCTCTGCTTATCTTTTTATATTCATGCACAAACTGACCAACTCCTACTATTCTTATAGGAGCTTATACTATTTACAGCACAATGAGTGCTGCAATTAGATAACTAGTATAGTTCGTACTTATATCCCCCTGCATGAGAGCAACATCTCATAGTTCTGATGGGTGCTGTAAAGGGACTCCCCCTCGCCCCCACGGAAGAACTCCAGCATGCTGGCTAAGCACACTCTACTAATTCAGGTCAATGCAAGTGTGGGGGTGAACAAATTTATATGTGCGCTTGCCTGGGCTGAGGGAAACCCTCCTAGCTAGTGAATTATTATCTCAAGGTGAGTCTGTGAGGCTATGTCTAGAAAAGACTAACCGTTGAGACAGTTGCCTGAGTAAAAAGACCAAGCTTACTCATGGTGAGTCTGTTGAGTTCATCCAGTCGGTTGAGGGTCCAAATAGAGCAAGAACTAAAGGTGAAGTGGACTTGGTGTGTTTCTTTAAGCTAGGCCATTTATCTCTTAGATCTAAGCACTCTAGATTCTCAGGCCTTTGGCCTGATGCTTACCATGTTTATTCTGTTGCTCTGCAGAACCTTGGCTACTACGGTGAGTTTGCGTTCTGTCATTAGTAACAAACAACCCAGTTCTGTTGCCTTCAGCTTTTCCAAGTCAGGTATTCAGCTATGACATACCAGAAAGCTACCAATAAATGGCTACGATGAAAAGGTATGTGCACCATTCCTGTGGACTGGGTGGTGGGCTGCCCCTGCCTGATTGGCTAGCAATAGAACACACGGCCTCCAATGTTCCCTTTATTGCTGTCGCTTGGTGCAACGCTAGCTTGAGACCACTGTCTTGACTACCCACTTAGTGACAGTGTGAGTTTTAAACATTCCCTATTCCTTGAGGGTAGGAACCTCTGCTGAGGAGAGGTTCCACTCTTCCGTTTGACTTTCATTACCCCATTAAGTGGAAATCACAGTTGCTATGTCAGAGGACTAGTGTAGGAAACGAATCTGTTTGTATATAACAGAAAAATTAAAACCTATTTGATGCAGAAGCTGATTCTGTAGCCACAACTAGTCTTGAATCCTTTGCCTCAGTTTCCTTGGTGCTGGGATTACAGACGTAAGCTATCAGGCAGGTCTGACAACTTCCAAACGTTTTGAGAGTGAGAAGTATTAGAACAGAAGAAGAAATGTTTTGGTAAAGGGTTAACAAAGGGGAAATCAATGACATGGAATTATTTAAAATCCTTGAGGCCTGGGTGTCGTGGTGCATGCCTGAAATCCTAAAAGGCTAAGATAAGAGGATTGTCATGCCTCAAGGCTCATCTGGGTTCTGTAGCAAGGCCCTCAAAAAACAAGCAAAACACCCGAAGCACATGGGTTCCTAACTGAGGCTGTGCACACTTTACAAGCAAGCTTACCTGTACTTGTGTCCAAAGTCTGCTCTCTGTCTTGGGGGTGACTTAAGTGTGACCTGTTTCAGTTCCTCATCTGTGAAGTGGAGTAATGATGTCACTTCTGTCTTTGCTGTGAGGTAGGCGCAGGCTTACCTACAGTGAGGGGAGGTCTGACAGACATTCAGCGAAGACTCGCTGCACGTTTTCTTTGTTAGTTAGCATTTGGCTACTGTACAAAATACATCAGATAATCAAGTTAAAATGAAAGTGAGGGGGGTTGTAGGAAAGAGAGGCTCTTGGCTTAAGAGATTTTGGCCCATGGTCCAGGGTGCTGATGCTTTTAAGCCTCTTCCAAGGCAATCTAGTCCACTGTGGTGGGAGCACACCGTGAAAGGAAGATGTTTGCCTCATGGGATCTAGGAAGTAAAAGAAGAGACTGGTGTCCCGAAATCCCCAGGACAGAAGGACAGACCCCAGCGGTCTGAAGAACCCCCAAGGCCCATCTCTTAAAATTCCACCAGAGGCAAATAGTTTGAAATAAGTAGAGGCCCACTGGCTTGCTGCTGTAACCGTGGATACATAGGAGGGGTAATATGAGGCCAAACCCTTACGAGTGTCAGAACACATGGGATAGTTACAATGAGATAGAAAAGGAAGCTCATTGTAACGGCGTGCAAAAGAAACATAGACCCGCTCTTACAATCCAGTGGGCATGTGTTTGACATCCTGACCGTTCAGACAAGGTGTGTGGAAGGATATTCCAATATCTAAGATCTCTATGGCTGGCAGCACGTGGCCTCGGAATGCACTGCTGCGCCTCTATCAGTTTCTCACTGAGAAGTGTAAGATAAATAAACAAGGACTGGCAAAGCAGTTTGGTGATGGTATCCACTTAAACCCTTCATGGCATCTGGCCAACTAATACCAGATTGCGGGAGGCACAAGCAGCATTGGTCTAGACCTGGACTTGTCATTGTCTACTGCATCGATTGTTTTCACTCTCCCACACCGAAGTGTCTCAGCTTTCATAGGATTCTGCATCCGGTTGGTCTCCCATCCCTTTTTATGGCTGCACTGCATAGCTTTCTTGTGGTGGTGTGACAATGTTCCTGACATAGACAACTCTGGGTTTCAGAAGAATCAGCCTACTGGTTCTTGATCCCATGCCCTTGGGCTGATCATCATTGCACAGGGATGTGCTACAGAGCAGGGCCCTGACCTCATAGCAAACAGGAAGGAGAGGAGGCGATGCATGAAGGAGCCAAGGCCAGACATAGCCTCCAAAGCCATGCTTCCTATAACTGACCTCCTCCAAGGAGGTCCCACTTCCTGTTTGTCATCACTGCATGACACTGTTAATGATATTACAAGCCCATCAGGGAACGGATGCAGTCCTATGCGGAGCCCGCAGGGTCTAGTCACTTGCTCAAGCCTGTCTCCTCATACGGAAACCATATTCAGACCAGGGTGATGCTTCTGCTGGTCCAAGTATAGTCACTGTCTACTGTGCAATTAATTTCTCAACCTCAGCAGCATGGACATTTCGAGCCAAAGCCTTGCATCATCCATCATGTGAGAACTTCACATGAACTATAGAATGTTTAGTGGTGTCCTGGGCCTCCATTATCACAATACTAGCAGTGTGTCCCAGGAACTCATCTTGAAATGAGTTAAGCAAATATAGAAAAGTACTGAACAGGAATTACGAATTTTATTTTGCGATGCTGAGCAGCTTTGATAATTTATTTGTCCCTGGAAAGTTGGTTCATGCTTTTTCTTCATGTTTTCTAAGACTCTGACAATAACCTCGTAGCCACCTGCTTACTTCTGGTGGGGTTATGTATGTTTTTGAGGCAATATCTTGCTCTGCAGCACAGGCCAACCTGTAACTTTCACCATTGGCAAGTCTGGCCTCAAACTTACAGCAATTCTGTGGTTTCAACTTCCCAAACAGTTGGAATTACAGGTATGAGGTAGCGTGCCCAGCCATAACGGTTGACTTACTTCTTGTAGATAAACCGAGGCAGAAACACCGTGGCGTTGGCCCACTTTTCCAAGCCAACTTTGTATTTTTCTTCTACTGTAACACAGAGTCTATTAGTTCTGTGCATAAAACTGCAAATATACTCGATGAGATTATGAAATACCCTGAAAATTTGTAACATTGCTCTTCATCCTCTCTTGCAGAGAAATAAAATAATATTAATTAATCAATGTGAGGTCCTAAACTTAATAAAAGTGGAACATAATTATCTGAGAAAAATAAATGTTTGTGCTGCACAAAAACTTTACCAGTGACTATAGTGACTACTCTACAGTTTTGCCTTGATGATCCTTGACCTTGGATAAAATGTTCTTGACAATTTCAAATTTCACCAAGCCAAATAGTAATATCAGTAGGTAGGCTTGAAAGTGCTGGCAATGTCTAAAAAGTATAGGAAGACTTGGCATAGAAGAAATTCATACATTAAAAAAAACAAAGTTGGGTGTGGTGGCGCACGCCTTTAATCCCAGCACTCGGGAGGCAGAGGCAGGCGGATTTCTGAGTTC
>NC_034605.1:42482113-42507369 GCF_900095145.1 Mus pahari
AAAAAAAAAACAAAAACAAAAACAAAAACAAACAAACAAAACATGGAAATGGTGTATCAACTGAGGCTTCAGTTATATAGTTAGCAATGTAAATAAAATGAAGAAAAATGTATACAAACACATTAGATGGAAACTGAATCAGTCACAGAAATATAAGATTTCTCTTCACTGAAAGACATTATCTCATTACCCTGTATGACCTACATAGGGAGCCCAAACTGTTGCATATTTCACTTAAGCAACTCAAATGATCCTAAATGTATATTATTAACACACTATGGTATGACGAAGTTTAAGTACTCACTTTTCAAGGCCAGTGCTTAGGCCCACGAAGAGTGCTATAACTAAAGAACTAGTCAGCAGATGAATCGCAGTCATCTGTCTGTCCGTCTATCTATCTATCTATCTATCTATCTATCCTCCCAAACCCCTTGTATGTAAACAGGATGTGCACACTCAAGAAACAAACACAAATTTTCAGTGTTTTATAACACGGGAAGTAATGTGTTCCAGATAGGAAGGCAGAAATTAAACTGTCACGAAAGCCAAACGATAAAGTAGTTTCAAGCCATAAAATTACAGTTTGAGTTTTTCATTCTGGGCTCCTTGTCCCTCCCCCACACACAAAATAATAGAGGGATACACTAAATTAGTCCCAGTAAGAATAACAATATAGATGCATGATACTTGTGACTTAATTTCATCATAGTTGGCAAATAACACACACACACACCATGAAATAAATAAGCAATAGATAAAATTCAACACTAGTGATAAAATGTCATTGAGACTTGCTTTTCTACTTAACAAATTAAGGCAGCTTTTAAACTATGGTAGACTCCATGTCACAGAAATGAGACAAAGCATGAGAGTACACACTGAACTTTCTAGAAGCATTAATAGCAATTTGTATCATTTGGTCTAGCAATCATAGATCATTAGTTAAATATATTAAAGAATAGACAGACATTCCAATATGATGTTGCTTACAATGCAGAAAAATTAGAAATGGCCTAAACATTCAATCACAGACCCTGATGAAATGTAGGATTATGTATGAAGTAGGTTTTAGAAAAAGTGCTCATGGGAAAATATTAAAGACACAAAAATTACTTTCTTTCATTTTATAATAGTTTAAAGTGAACTTTTGAAGATTTCTTTATTTCATATTTATGTATGTGAGTGTTTGCCTGCATAGATGTTTATGTACCATGTGTGTGCCTAGTGCCTGTGGAGTTCACAAGTGGATGCCAGATCCCCTGGAATTGGTGTTATGAACAGTTATGCAATACCATATAGGTGCTAGGCACTGAACTTGTTGGGTTCCTGGCAAAGGCAGCCAGTGCTTTTAAACTTTGAACTACCTCTCTAGCCTGACATTTTGTAATATTTTTATAGTATACATTTTATTACCTTTTTAATATAACTTCATGATTTCCTACTTCTCTAAGTAAATGCCTGCAGTTGTTAGCTAATAATCGTGTCATTATTAGAGAGAGATCCTGGAAGAGTAAGACAATGCTGGGGTTTCAATGATGGGTGTTAGGGTCTCATATCAGATTTAATTGATTTCACATTTCCAGTATCTGCAAATCAAATCAGGACTGTCAGAGTATTTGCCTATTTACTCCACAAACAATCATAAAGACCTTTGCGTTGGGAAGGCAGCTATGCAGATGTGAGATTCTATAACATGGCCATGAGGAGAGAAGCTGGAATTGATCTTATCAGCCATCCATAAAGGAGACTCCATCAAAGAGTCTCTCAGCTCTGTCCCCATATACAAGATAAACGACACAGCACCCACGTGCCCTGTTGCCATGGCTCCTGGGAGAGCCTCTCGGGTTTGGGTTCCACGCCACAGCTGGTTTGGGCATGTCTCAGACATTCCAAGATCAAAGAACACCCTGCATTCCTGTGCACACCCACAAGTCATTTCTCGAGTCTTTCTTCCAGCTGCAGCGACAGAAAAACAGAAAAATAAAATAAACCCCCAACCATCCCCATGGAGCATAGGCTCTGCCATCAGAATCCACGTTGCATGGGAGAGAAGTTTAACAACAGGAGACAGTGTTCAGAAAAGGCACAGGGAGATATGAAGCCTGAAGAGTGACTGTCTCCCCATCTCCTTTATTTTCCTGTCCGCCATAACAATAGGCAGGTTTTTCTGCATTTGGCTTCAATCTGGACCTGCTGGTCAGAGAGCCTAGATAGTACCATCAGAAGTCTACAACAAGAAGGAGATTGTTCTTGATTAAAGGACAATTAAATTAAAGGTATTTCAGTTCCATAAACTTCTCCACTCCTCCCTCACCCACTTTGGCCACTTTTCCATAGCGCGCCACACACCCTGAGGAAGGAGAGAAATGGCTCTTGGTGTTAGACATTAAAGTTTGATAGTCTGTCATCCCACTGTGGGAGATGCAATAAGAGATGAGGAGAAGAAGTCATAGGACAGCTCGTCAAGTCACGTGATGCACACTGTTCTTGTGAAGGGTCAGAGTTCACATTCCTCCACGTTGAGTGGCTCACGGTGCCTGTAACTCAAGCCCCACGGGATCTGAGGCTCACGGCCTCTGTGGACACCTGCATGTGCGCACACATAACAAACAGGCATATAATTAAAAATAAACTAAGTCTACATGAATATAATGTATTCCCACGCTTCACCTAATAGCTTTAATTTATACTGGAAAGCTGAACCCCCCTCCCCCCCCCCGTCAGTGAGTTCAAAGATGACAACAACAACACAAATATGGCCTTCCTTAGTTCAATACATTAATAATATAAATTGGGAGGCAGTCTATCCTAACCTTGGACTCTGAATAATTTTCACAAAAAGAAAAATGTATAAACTGGGCATCACATTAGCTATAAAAATGATTTGAAATAAATACTGTTATTATACAGCAATGTAGCAAAGGCAACTAATTCCTGGATTTTCTTCTTCCAACATGCTTTATCAAATTTTAAATCTTTGAGAGGCCCCTGGTTGTTTTGTACTAAATCTGCACTTAAAAAGAAAGGGGATTTAAAAAAAAAATGAAACACCCGAGGGTAAAATAAAGCACTTTGAACTAAGTCGAACAGTGCAGACACAAACTACTATGATGTACCTAAACATGAGAGCTCACCCTCCCAGGGTTTGTAAGCAAACGTTCTGGTTTGTCCAAGAATCTGGACAAACCAAAGCTGTGACTGTATCATTGTAAGGTATTTTTATAGAGTGATTCTGTAGATGTGTTTTTATCTCAAGCTGAATGCCAAATACTATTTGTCTCCTTGAAGTGGCCGGACATACTGGACATCCAGGCACACAGAGGATGCAGAAGTGGGCGGTGAGTTCAAGCCTGGCATAAGCTGAGTAATGGGACTGCCTTCAGAACACTTGTAAATGAAGGGCTGGTTTGGTTAGACTGAAATGCTGTGTGAAAAGTCTGCACATGTGGCCATTCATCTCATCGTCCAAAATGCAGTAGACCTATCACCTGTGCTTTTTGTCCTTCATGACTGTCCGTCGTTCCTTCCCTCTGTCTCTTACTTTTCAGTTCTATTCCTGCTCCTATCGTTGCTGAAACAGGCTTTCCTGTGGAGTTTATGCTGTACTGTAACTCACAATCCTTCTGCCTCATATTCCTGATGGTATTAGAGACGTGTACCTCCACACCTGGCTTTATGACTTCCTGGCTTCTGCTCTCTCAAATTGAAATCTCCTCTCCCTTCCAATCATACTCCAGTTATTCCATGAGTGATATGATCTGCTTTATGGTAAAGACTCTGGCTACCAGTGGCCCTTTTCTTGCTCCTTCCAATTAAGCAGTTACCCAAGGATCATTGCTGTCCTCCTCACTGCTGCTGCATCAGGATTAAAGTCATCAAAAATATTTCATCAGCGTTAGAGAGATGGCTCACTGGGTCAAAGTGTCTGCCACCAAGTCTTCCAGCCAGAATTCAATTCTGAGTCCAACAGGTAATATAGAAAACTGACTCTCCCTACTTGTCCTACCACTTCCACAGATGTGCACACATGTCTGTGCAACACACACACACACACACACACACACACACACACACACACACACACACAGAAGGTGAGGGGAATAAGTAGATCAATACAAGAGTGTTTACGAATATTTCGTGTGTCTTAGAGATATCTTCTACCTTGTTCCTTTAGCCTCCTTTTCAACATCAGCTTATCTAACACGCCCACACTCCAGTTTCACCTTTTGGAAACAAAACTAATAAAAGTGTAGTCTCATAGGTTATAAAGATTCATATCTTAAAGAGTTTATTTTGATGTTTACACTTCAGTGAGCCTTAAAAAGTAAACGAACCGGCTTGAACTATGGCTCAGTAGTGTAGCTGAGAGGCAGGTTACTTTCCTAGCATGAATTTGGCTCCCAAGACCTCAAATTAAACTCGAGACATTAAGCATGAATTTGAGATCACTGTGCAGGCAGCAGGGCTCACCAGCTACTCAAGAGTGGTACTGCCATCTTAGAAGTTCTCCTTTCCCAGACTATGCTGTGACTGAGAAAGTGACCCTTGGCTCCAGCTGCATATGTAGCAGAGGATGGCCTTGTCTGGCATCAGAGGGAGGAGAGACCCTTGGTCCTGTGAAGGCTTGATGCTCCAGCATAGGGGAATGCTAGGGCAGTGGGGGAGTGAGTGGGTATGTGGGTGGGTGGAGCACCCTCGTGGAGGCAGAGGGAGGGGTGGGACGGGGTTTCTCTGAGAGGAAACCGGGGAGGGGGATAACATTTGAAATGTAAATAAACAAAATACCAATAAAAAAATTAAAAAAAAAAAACGACAACAACAGAAGAAAGTGACTCTTCAATGGAGCCATTTTCCATTCTACTTCTTAAACTATGAACACCCACAAAACCTTCCTACTTATGGAATGCCTTGCCAAAATGGACATTCCTTTCTACATTTTTCTATTTCATCTTTGTTGTTGTTTATACTCTTAAGAAATATTTTTACTCCATCAAAATATCAGTCTTTAAAAACAGAATAAGGGCTAACATTTTAGGAAACGTCTCTTGTGTCTGATTTAAAAAAAAAGAGAGAGAGAAGAGAGAGAAAGAAAGAGAGGTGGATTGAGAGAATTATTGAACATGTTGAAGATGTTGATGTAGACATGGGAGAGTAAGAAGAGGGAAATTGGGGAGTAATTATGTTCATACTTCATTGTATAGGTTTGCCATATTTTCGAAAGTAAAAATTACAATTAAATGTGTGTGTGTTTCGTTTTAATTTCAATTTCCACTTAGATTTTCACCTTCCCAAGAAGGACCATCATTTTGAAAACAAATATCTGGGCTTATGTTGAATTAATACACAAGTATTTGAAGAATTGACATTGAGGTTACTTGGAGCTGCCATCTACACACATGGAAATGACCCAATTTACTCAAATTCCTCTCCTCTGTGTTTATTTATGGTGCAGATGTGTAGATGCTGGGGACCCAAGGACAGCCACTGCCATAAAAAGGAAACAGACTTGCCGTTTATTATTCATTGATTGATTGATTGATTGATTTCGATTTGGGGTGCATCCTGAGTTAAAGATGGTTGTTCAATTCCAATTTGAGGTTTCAATGGTATCCTAAGGGACTTCCTGTGGGTACTCAAATCCATGGACACTAAGGCGCTTTATATAAACATGGGCAGGTATTGCAGCCAGCAGATGCACGCCCTCATGCACACTATCAGGCATGGCTAGTTCACTTACAATAGCTTTCACAATGTGAGTAAGCTCAACCGAGACATGCAAAGAACTTCATGTCATCAGGACAAACAATGTTTTTTTTCCCTGAATATTTTGATCTATGATTAGTTGGTTCTGTGGCAGAACAATGCACAGGTACTGGAGGCAAACTAGTTTTTAAAGGATACCTGGTCCTCACTGGACTCATGGTCACCAATCTTAGAAGCATTTATTGGGACAAGTTAACCAGTAGAAATGCATTAATTTCTGAAGGGAATATTAAAGGTAATAGGGAAAAAAAGAACAGTGGCATGCCTTCTTAAATCACAGTGTGTGGTCACCTAAAAATATTGGGATCAGGAACACAAGAGGATATCTTATGTATAGTTTCCAGATCTTAGATTAAAGAAAGTTTTTATCAGTGATTGATACACTAATAAAGGAAAATCATAGCCTTTCCACCATGAGCTTGCTACACTGTTTACTTAGAATCCTATTCCTACTTTTAAAGGGAAAGAGGAAGGAAGGTTGGCCAGCAATCAGATTACTGTCAATAAAATATAATAAATTGGATTTGTGGATGTTTTGAAACTTGGGAATAGAACAAAATGACTACAGTAACAGGGGCAGTGGTGTGTAGGAAATAATAGACAAATGAAAACAGCAGGTTCTCTTCCTAGGAGAGGGAGAGTGAAGGTGAGGGTCTGGAGAAGGACAATGACAGTAAAGTCTGCTGAATGATGCTGAGTGCTACAGTCCAAAATGAGAAAAAGATGTTGATACTCTGTCATCATTGGGATAAACATGGCACTTTGTAGGCCATTAACTCCCACCTCACAACTTACAGCAGCCTCTAATTTTTATGATTTTTGTCCAAACTGTGCCTAAGAGTGCAAGTCTTATGGTCTCTTTCAGCCTAACTGTAAAGGTGCATGGCCCACGCCGTGAAGTACTATAATGGATGATTGAGCTTCCCTAGAGTCTCAATGCAAGACCAGTGAAACACGTGAGCTAATGAAAACCTGGGAGGCTTTGCAAAGAAACCCTCCAAAGGGGAGACTCTAAGGTAATGAGGAGGCATGTACTTGTGATGTGTGGATTCAAGGCAGATATCAAGGATGGAGAAACCTGGAATTAACTCTACAAGAGATACAACTACTAGGTGGGTGACAGTGACTATACTAGGAAGTGAAGGGAAGCAACCTCAGGCATGAAGGGGTGAGCTGCTTTCCGACCAGACCATATCCTGGCTCCAGATAGGAACATTTAGATCCTCAGAACCACCGTGGTTGTTCAATATCTCCATTTCAAGAGGGTCACTTTAACCTCACTATTCCTAGAGAATAGCTCCAACCTTGACAATCCAATGTCAAAGCAAATTAGCCAGTCTCCAGTACACAATGCAGACCCACAGCATAAGGCTTCTGGCTGTCACCCAAACACTATGTGGGAAGGTTTTTGATCTCCAATACTAAGACCAACCTAAATCTTCCCTTTCAGAGCCCTAGCATTTCTCAAGGAATCTCCTCGGATTCCTCTGCTGCTTGGATACTCAAGTGTGATGTTGTCATCTCGGTGGGGTGACACAAAGCTGCTCCTGTTTTCAGAAGTGTCCTATATTAGTATGTACATATGCACACACCTTGATTCATAGAAATCATGACCAAATCATCTCAGAATACTGGTACAGAACTCTACATACACAACAGTCTGTGTTTGGCTCCATGACTCCTAGCTCCACGTCACTCACCCTTCCTGACCCCAGGCACCCTCTTTGGGTGTGGTGCTGCTTCTCACAGCCAGTGTCCCCAGGAACTTTCTCAGCCCTTTTCACCTTCCACATCACCACAGCTCTCTACGGTCTTTGACAGACATTTGACCTTCGCTTGCTCAAGCTATGGCTTTCTCTTACAACCAAACAGTAAGTACCTATTTCTACTTAGGGTTCAGACTTTAAGATTTCCCCTATAAATATCTACCAAGTTATCATCATTTTCTTACTGAGCACTCCAAATACAAGGACTGTATAAAGACCGAGGAAGAATCTGTGTTTGCAGTGATTTTAGAGTGTGTTGCAAACGAGTAGAAAAACTATTGCAAAAATAAGAGAAGAGTCTACAGAAGATGAAAGATATACAGAAGGAACCCAAGATTCCTCAGAGAACTACAGGTATTGCTGGTGAGGAGATGCTGAGCCTGAGCTTTGCTGGGATTATCAGGTGGAGGCTGTCCACAGAGAGACAAGGGCAGAGGCAAGAGAAACCAGGGAGGCAAAGACTGGGCATACAACAGTGCAGAGAGCGGCAGGACAGAAGTCGAATGTGAAGAGGCCGAACTAGAGGAGAGTTACTCCTTTATGTCATGAAAGCCCCTTACAAACTCATCCAAGTCACCTCATGAGACAGTGTTGTCTTTGTATAGAGTCATTGTCCTCTATGGTTTCCAGTTTCCTCTTTTATGAAATAAAACTATAACCTATTTTTAAATCTCACATCAATCACAATGTCTTTGTAATGAGTCCTTCATATCTGATGTTTTACTTAACTCCAAAACTTTTGTCACATACCTGTGTGACACTGCAAACAATAATTTAAAATCACCATTAAAATTTATGATAATATTTCTGTCAATTTATTTTGATCTGATTCTCCTTTTAGACATTGAAATAAAAATCTTTATGAAATCTAGAAAATCCCTTTCATTCACCCTGACATGTACGACAGTTCTCAGCTCTGTAGTCGTTCATCTTGTCAGCCAACTTGATGGGATTTAGCATCACCGTGTAAATAAACCTCTGCACATGTCAGTGGAGGGTTCTCTAGATTAGGTAAACTGAGGTAGGATGACCCACCCTAAATATGGGCATCACCTTTCTGTGGAGTGGAATCCGGGGTTGCATAAAAACAAGAAGGGAAGCTGAACACCAGCAGCAGGCCTTGCTCTCTGCTTCCCAGCTGGACACAGTAGGAGCAGCACCCTGCCCTGTCCCAATGGACGGCACCCTTGACTGTGAGCCTTTCCTTCCTCAAACTGCTTTAGACAGATGTTCTCTCAGAGTGGGAAACTAGGGGACGGACAGACAGACAGACAGGGAGAGGACCCATGGCTAGGTAACAAAGGAGACAAACTTCTAAGATTGCTATCACCCTTCTGACTTGAGACAAAAGCCTGGCAGTTTAAAACAAAGGCTTTGCAGGGCGTTTGTCTCCCACTGGCAAGCCACCCTGTGGATGGACCAGCTCAACAAATCCCCCAGAACACAACAGTTCTGGGCCAACCAAGCATCTTCTTTTCTGTCTTCAAAATGACCAACCCTCAACCCTAAATGAGGGAAGGAAAACTCTTTAAGGCTTTAAAAGCCCAGCAGTCCTCCAGAGGAGACTGGACATCTGTGCTTGTCGACTCTACCTTTGCTTTGCAGAGGGTCATCTTCTCCTGTGAATCTGCTGAGTGCTGTGTGTTTCCTCTCTGCCTGAATAAACGTCCTGTTGTTTCTGTTTCGGTCTGCAGTGTTTGAGGTTTCTCTGCTGCTACCTGCTGCACCTTAGATTTTTTTCCCCCGCCTTTTATTTCTTTAACTGGCAGAGAAAACAAATCCAATCAAGACCCCTACATTGTATCAACAGTAACAAGAAAAGTCCCAGAAACCCATTTAATGTCTGTTGTTGCCTTTACGATTTCGCCGCCCTAGGTTTTCAGATGGCAGACTCCTGACTCATACTCTAGCGCACTGTGAGTTGTTTTATGTTTAAATAATGACATTTGCCAATTTAAAACATATTGAATTCCTGTTAGAGGGAAAGCAGCATTGGCCCATTACCCCTCTGTCTGCAAAGCAGCATCCGTCCCCCGTATGTAAGGCTGCACATGTGGTAGGGCTTTGTATATATAGAGGACTGTGTTTTGCTCACAACTAATTGTTAAATTGGGCGGTTTTGCTAGTGATATCCTTACAGCGATTGTAAAGCTGCACTGCAGACCAAGAACATACTCTACGTTTAGGATTCACCACCCCCCCCCCCCCCCCCCCCTCCCCCCCCCCCCCCCCCCCCCCCCGGTTTGGCTCAGTTGTTAGGTGGTAGGAACTTAAAGTGGTTACTTCCCTTAAAAGCCTCTGAGTCCTTGGGACAATATCCTTGTAGGGGTTGATGGGTCCCAGCCTCTCTCTTGCTTCTCTTTCCTAACCTGACCATGAGATGAACAGTTAAGCTCTGACTGTGGTATATGGCCCCTCAGTCAGAGGCCCCAAAGTCATGACTCCATATAACCATAGGCTAGAATGTTTCCAACTGCACAGCAAGATAAACCTGTCCATTAGCTGCTTAGGGATAAGACACAGAGGTGAGCAAGAAACCATTATGCCCCTTCTTAATGCACTTATTTTTGTAAGTTTGGAAAAATGCACGTCATTTCACAATACACTTTTAAAGATCATGGAAATCCATTTGGCAAACAAATGGGGTGAAGAGATGCTGTGGCTAGTTGTTTAGGAATATCCCAGCAACTTTTAATTAGAAAAACAAGGAACAGTGGACTGAGTAATTTTCTATCTGGTTGCTCCGATGCCCTCTTTGAGGTTTGTAGAGCCATGTTTGTGTGATATGGTACCTCGGGATTCTCACGGGTGTTTCAATCGCTATGTGTAGAAAACATTTAACAGAATTTTATATTTTAAGATAGGTCTTATCTATGAAATAGATATCATATATGATCCTGACCAAATATTTTTTTCCTTGAAATGAGTAACCTTTTATTGTGTTTGCTGTCCTCAAAGTGTAGCTGGATTGTCAATATCTGGCTTTTGTTACTGTTGTTGTTAACTGTATACTCTCAAGAAGTTGACACAGAACAGTTTTCTTTCAAAGAACGGGGTAAGAAATGCTGTCAGCAGCCACCCCCGAACCCCTTGTGTTTGGCGTCCCCAGGGAAAGGAGGGAACATGCATACCTGAGCCCTTGCCCATCAGATAGCAGCTTTTGATTTATTTGAACTACCTTTGATCACACTATTTCAAAAAATAGTTCATGCACACATTTAATGGGGTCCTGTAGAACAGATGCTGGGCTGCACTGAGGGACACACTGGGAACCAGAATGTCTGTGTGCCCTCTAGAGACAGTTTTATTGCATAGATCTGTCTTCTTAGACACTGCTCTTGGATGTTTTGTGCTTTAGGTGTGGAATCATCTGAGAGTCAAGAGGTAGCAAGACCATCCCTGCCTTCAGCAGTCATTTGAGAAATACCTCAGCCCTAAAGAGCCAAGGTGTCAGCCCCCTCACGGACACACACACACACACACACACACACACCTGTCTCATATTCTGCAGAAGCATTTACAGCAGTATGGATTGTTTTTTCAACTGGGACTGATTCTATCTTAAACTAGACCCAATCAAAGGAAAACAGAGTGGGTTGTAATGGGTCAGTACCTGGAAAACTCAGAAGTAGCTCTTTGGCTCAGCCGTACGCCTCCAGCTTCTATATCTGCTTGTTGGCTCTGCTCTGGCTCCAGTCTCCGTGCGTGGCAGACATAGCACCACCTCCGAGGCTCGCATCCTCTCCAAGTAGCAACTCTAGCAGGAAAGAACAGTCTTCTCCCCTGGAGAGCAAGCCTAGAGATCCGTTCCTACATGAATTACTTGCCTGTCCACAAAGCATCCTTCACAACTGGGAGACAGGAAACCTTCTGATCATCTCCTCACAAATACAGGGAAATAGAAAGTGACTTTCTTTATTTTGTTTGTTTTATGAGTACCGAGAAAAGGATCAGAAGTCATGCTTGTCACTTTCAAACAAACATCACATACCTTGGTAGCAAAGATGTGAAGCCTTTAAGAATCCCAACCCTTTCATTCTTAAGAGAACACATTAAGAAATATATATACATATGCATGTACATGTACATGTACATAGACATAGACATAGACATAGACATAGACATAGACATAGACATAGACATAGACATAGACATAGACATATATATGAAGAAGAACTTACTAGCATTGCTCATGGGAATCCTATGCAGAGTCCACAGCCAGTTGGTATCAGTCTTTCTTCACAATGCCCCACACCTGCATCTCTGGGAATGGCTACTGTATATTCCTGTCTAGATCTGACTTCGCTCACTCACTGGGTTCCTACCAATGTTTTTACAGAAATTTATTAGAAATTCTAATTTCTACTGCACACAGTTTTCCTGGCCAGAACTAGACAACACAAAGGAAAAGTCTGCTCAGAACCTACCTTGTTTCTCAAAGTCTCAAGAATGACTTTACATCTTTTAATAAAGCTAAAATGGATTGCGATCCTCCTGTCCAAGGCTGGGGGCATCTGTAAGGTTGTCCCAGCATTGCCGTTTACTGTCTCCATCAATTGCAATTTTTCTTTCATTCCCAGAATAATTTATGGGTCATGCCATCTGTGCGCATGTGTGCACAGTTGGCTCCTCACCAATATCAACACAATAAAAACTGTAACTCAGGGGCTCCAGTGAAGTCATAGAGAGGGTGGTGGGTTCCAGGATAGAGTGTTGTTGAAAACTCAGAAGGGACTCAGGGAAGATGTACATTTCTACTCAAGGGAATTCAGTTGTTCACTGAAACCTCAGTATTATATATAGAACCAATGTCATCATAAATAATGACTAGGGCCTGTAACTTGTGTATCGTTCTTAGCAAGTTCACACTATTGGACTCTCATCCAGTACCACCTCTTGTCCTGACCAGACAGAAGTCCTAATGATTCTTGCCAGGAAAACGTGTACCCGCAGGTTCTCACAGGCAACCCTCAAAGGACAGGAGAAAGACATTGGGATGAGAAGCAGCCCCTGTGTGTATAGACAAGCTATCTGCGGCTGCTTATTTTTAGGTTCTGATTAAGAGAATTGTAACCGTTTCTCACTTTACAAAGTCTGTGTGCTTATATGGATCCTATTTAAGAACACAATTTCTTCTTTTTTTTTTTTTTCATTGTTAAGTTCATACACGTGTGCAAGATTCTAGTGAAATCCATCCCCACTACCTTATCATCACCCAACGCTTTTCCTCCAATGTGCTTCATGTACTCATTAAAAAGGTATAAATAAAACAACTGCTCCTCTCCCTCCAAACCCTACTAAGTCCACTTAGCACTACGTGTACATGCATATGCGAAGGACAATCTACTCAAAGAATAAGCAGTCCCGGGGGGGGGGGGAACCCATCTCTGAGGAAAACTGACTCTCCATCCCTCAGCAGTCATCACCACCAATTGCTCTTCACACTGGACGAGCCCCTCCCCCATCCACGTTTTACTGGTCCAACATTCCTTTGTCTTTGTGTGGGAGCAACTTTATGAGTGTTATCTCTCTCTTTCCGCAGAAATGGTTTTTTTTTGAAATGTCTATAAATCATAAATACTTTTCCTTTTAATTGGTAAAACAGAACAAAACAAAACAAAAAACAAAATTAAACAAAAAAAAACACAAAAAAAAAAAGAAAAGAAAAAGAAAAAGAAAAAGAAACCAGTGATTTGCTATAATTTCACAAGATATTTTCAAAGATGTCAAATCCTAGGACAATTCTTGTAAATACAAGAGTGGTGATGGCTGAGAAAGTTCTGGTGACAGTGTGGGCTGGAATTTTATTTCAGCATTTTTAGCCACCCTGGAACTTTTGGCCTTGTACATTTTCTGACAAGAAGCGTCCTCCCATGTCATCTCTCTTCCTCTCTGTGTGTGACATGACAGCAACTTTCCCTCTTTACACTGTGTCATGAGCCACTAGCCTGGGCAGAGCATCTCTTTCCCTAGTTAGTAACTCTCTCTCTCTTTCCCCTAGAATATAATCTCTCTTGTGGGTAGTTGGTTAGGGATTGGTTTTAAGAATTGCCCTCTGGCTTTATTTTTTTATTTTATTTTTTTATTTATTTTTTATTTTTTTATTTTTATTTTATTTTTTATTTTTTTTATTTTTTTATTTTTATTTTTATTTTTTTATTTGTGTGCATGTGAGCATGTGCATGTGCTTGTACAACAGGCTACCGTGGAGGCCAGAAGGAGATTATCGACCCCCTTGAAATTGGAGTTACAGGCTATTGTTAGCTCCCCAGTCTGGGCAGTAGGAACTCAACTCTGGTCAGCATAGTCAGGATTGGGCTGAGTTTTTATTGTGTCATCCATTGTTCTGGTGACTTTTGACTTAGCCCTGTCTCAATATACTTATACTTTTTGGGGAATTTGTTACCTAGATCCCCTGCCCTCCAAATTCCTTCTTGACACTTAGCTTAAAAAAATTTCTGCATACCAGTACTACAGAAGTGTCTCTATTGTCCCTGAATGTGAACACACACACACACACACACACACACACACACACACACACACACTCACACACACAGGTCATCCTCAGGCATATGTAAGGCCTTGTGCATGAGACTGAAGAGCAACAGTCTTTTTTTTTTTTTTTTCCCAGCACCTTTCTTTGCATCTGTTCACCAATGAACCCTGGTTCCTGACATTTACCCAGAGGCTGATGAATTTGCCCAGCCCCATGATGTGAGCTCTTCTGTGGCTTTCTGCTTTGTCTATTGAATATACCAATTAGAAACAACAGTTAAACATTTTAATTAAAAAAAAAAATTGTAATAGAGAATGGCATATAACAGGAACAAAATAGGAAAAGAGAATTAAAATCCTTCCCAAATGGTCAAACATTTTATTAACTTAATTAGAAGATGTTAGTTTGCTCCCTTGATACATAGAGTAGAATCCGGACCAGTAAGACATCCTGCTAGACCTTTGTTCCTGGTGTTGCGATTGGAATTTTCTACACATTGCCAGATTGCTCATCACCCCATTGCTTTCTTAAAGTCTCCATAGGTAAAGAAGCTCACATGTATGGTTCCCATATAGCATATCAACAGGTGCAGAAACTTGGCCCCATAGAAGACCCAACACAATGGTGTTTTATCAGGTGCGAGTTTCTAGGTTACTGTTTTGGTTTTTTGTTTTGTTTTTTTTTTCAGTCCGTTTATTTTTCTTGGAGTTCATCTTTTTATAAAAGCCTCCAAACAAGCCGATGCTTTGTTCTATCCACTTATACTGCTTGGCAGAGTCACTGAGAAATGTCTGAAAATAAAGTTCTTTACTACTGGGAACTGTTTCTCAAGAGGCGTCTTGCATGGTCCCTTCCAAGCCATCGGCAATTGTCTGCATCTTCAGGGCTTCATGGTCCTGGCGTGATGCCGAGGGCCGAGTACAGCTCTGTGCTTCCGGTCTTGTGCCGTCGGCCCCTGTTGTTATGACTTCTCCGTTTTAGGCTCAGTCCTATTTGCCTGGAGTCATGTCTGACTCTCCTGGAGAAGAATTTGAGGCAAAGAAGAATGAATACCAACCACTACTACTTTCCAAACAATTTTTGCCATTGCCTTGGGATGGAGAAATTAAAGCTGTATTTATTTTATGGAAAATATTGAAACTTATGTGAAACATTCTGCCACTTCCCTGGGTTCTTATTGATGATATTATGACATGCTGTATCATTAACTTAAACACATGATATCTTAGTAAGGAATTTACAGTAGACCATAGTAGTTTTACTTACAAACCTCAGTAATCATGAACAAATATTAATGGGTCTAGATCATGACTTAATGAGAGCAACAGGGAACTTGAAGTTAGAGCCCTTTATCTTGTTCTAATAGTCCTTTCTGTGAGTGTCACTAAGAAATCTTTCATGTGGCCCTTGCTCTTATTTGTAAAATAGTGTGAATAGATGGATGCATTTGTGCCAAATGCAATCAAATGTCAGTGTCATTTTATTACTGTCATGCTCTGAGTATGAAGTATCCCCGGTAAGCTCACTCGGGCCAGGCTTGTGATGCTGTTTGGGAATGCTGTGGAATCATTAGGATGCAGAGTATCACTGGAGGAAGTGGGCTCTGGTGTACTGGAGGCTTCATAACTGGGCCCTTTTTCCTGTTCACTCCCTATTTCCTGAATGTGGATGCAAAGTGATCAGCCAGCTTCCTTCTCCTGCCACCATGCCTTCCTGGTCCCCTGTCATCATGTCTCCCAGTGTCATGGCTCAATGAATTCTTTAATTGCAAGCCAAAACCAGAATAAAACAAACAAATAATACAACGCCACACTCAACTTTTCCTCTCTTAAGTTCATTTGGCCAGATATGTCATCAGAGCTCCAGCAATGGAAACAGTAACTGACACAGTGCCATTGTGTGGAATGCAGCCATACCGAAAGGTAAATACTGCATGGTCTAAACATTGCTAGCATAGAAAATATCACTTAGGATACATAATCCCTTTCAGCCTTTATTTTCATCATCAAAACTTCAGCTGAATCTCTTCAGAATTCCATAATCCTATATGCCTCCAACACGTATAACATTGGCCAGTTTCACCCTGTTAACTGTTGTAAACATATATTAGTTTTATATTAATATATCAAATCATACTATATCGAGTTTATATTAGCCGGGCAGTAGTGGACACACCTTTAATCCCAGGACAGTGAGTTCCAGGACAGCCAGGGTACACAGAGAAACCCTGTCTCAAAAAAACCAAAGGAAGAAAAAAATACAAATACATTAATTAACTATATTATTAAAGGTTATTTATCGAATCTTCTTAGCACATGGTTGTAGTAGATACTCATGCTTGCCTAGAATTCATGGTGTATCACAGGGTAGCTTTTAATTCATGGTCTTCCTACTTCAGCCTCCCAAGTCCTGGGACTACAGGCGTGCGCCATCACACAACACTGAAGACAGTTCAAGTGTAGGTTCTATGCTCTCATCCTGCTACAGGCTACATGTCATTGAATAGCCTCTTTTTCTTGAACATGTTTACCATACAAAGTTACTTGGGCATACTACAATTTATGGTAGCATGGTCTGAGAAGAGTTTAAGTCCAAATTTCACTATTTGCCAAGTCATTGCTCCAGTGTTCTGAGCCATATATTCTTTACAAGGAATGAGATACTGAAGGGAACCCATAGAGGGCATCGCTTGCTCTGTGAAGTTCAAGAAACGTAACTGTGCATGTAGGTATATAATGTGTATACTAGAGCTTGTGTGTGTAACTTAGCAGTACTGTTTATAGCATAAACCAGACCACAAAAGTGATACTTTTTATAGACTTCAAGGAGTCAATCTTTGGGTAGCGATCAATAGGCTGACAAACTGACTATACAGTGAGGTAAATATTTTCTTTTATTCTTGCTTATTGTTTTCAATTTTTGTCATCTAAAGATCTCCATAATATAACCACAACTGTTTACTGATACGCTGCTTGTTTGGCTAATATGAACACATAGAGTTGAGTGTCTCTTTGTGATAAATTAAATGTCACTGGGAAAGAAACAAATAATCATTTCATTTGAGCTATGTCAGCTAAATAGTTTTTAAACTATTACAGCACAGGTGATGGAAAGAAATGAGCTGTAAATGAATAAATTCATTTGTTGCTGCAAAGATGAAAAAAATTAAATGACATTTGAAAATGAATGTTTTTTCTTTTTTTAAAAAAAAAATGTCATTTACCCCTCATTTTTTGAGTGCTGAAAATGGAGTCAGAATTTTTCTTCTACACATTTCTTTTTAATTTTTCATACTGATGAGCATAGAACATTTGGTTTAAAAATTGAGTAATACAGAGTTTCAGAGTGGTAGATGTAATGGGTGTAAATATATTAAATTTTGAGTTGTATTATATACTAACCATGCTAATTATACAATATTATATGAAGACATATTTTAAAGAGGACATACAAAGGGTTGGCAATGCATTATATTTTTCCTCTTTAATTTTTTTTTAATTAAAATAGAATTACAAGTCAGGCGTGGTGGCGCACGCCTTTAATCCCAGCACTTGGGAGGCAGAGGCAGGCGGATTTCTGAGTTCGAGGCTAGCCTGTTTTACAGAGTGAGTTATAGGACAGCCAGGGCTACACAGGGAAACCCTGTCTCGAAAAACCAAAGAAAAAAAAATAGAATTACATCACTTTTTTCTGTCCCCTTTCTCCCTTAAGTCCTCCCAGGTATGTGCCTTTCAACCCTTCCAGATTCACAGCTCCACTCTCTAATTGATAACCTCTTTTATCATTAGTTTTACATATATGTAGTTACATGCTTGTATATCCTTGCATATTAATCACAACTGTTAGTGCCACTTATTGCACCTTTGCGGAGATCTTGCCATGCTGGTAATTGTGGTTCCTAAACTTTGTAGCTGAAATATCAATTGTTCCCCTCCTTTGGCAGCTTGCATACTATATTCTGGTACCATGGATGCTACATTGCCGGAAGACTCTCAGGCTAAACCCAACGCTGATCATCTATCTGCATGCTTTGTCCTAAGTGTGTGGTGTCTCCAGCCATAGGAGCTCTGTGAGAGGACCAAGGGCAACAGCAACAATCTATATTTTTTTTTGGGGGGGGGGGAGTCAATGCACTACCCTGCCTAACATTCGGAAGGAGGTCTCTTGTGCCTGGTTTTCAGTCGTCTATGCTTCCTGTGAGGGACACTGTCAGCCCAAGTGGCATAACTTCCTTCTTTCAATGTGTGTGTCTGTGTGTCTGTGTGTCTGTGTGTCTGTGTGTCTGTGTGTCTGTGTGTGTGTACACTTATTTGTATTCTGTATAGTTCTTGATAAATATGAAACAATATGATTCTTTGTGTCTTTGTAAAAAAAAAATCCGTGTTATTTATCCCTTGTTCCCCCCTTTCCCTCTGTACTGACCTTCTTTCCTTCTCTCCAGTTGGAGCCTCCCCCCTTTTTTTTTACAACTCTATGTCCCCTCTATATCAGCTGTTTGTTTTTTTTTTCCTATTCTTCTTTAGTGGCCTCATCTATAGCCTGCTTATACTTTCCTGATTTCTGAGCTTACTCTATGCTGTATATTAACATCTGAACATTTGAAGGCAGGGAACACAGATGAGAGAACATGCCTCATTCATGATTCTGGGCTTGGGTCACCTCACTCGATAAATTCTTCTCTGGGTTCATCCATTTACCTGCCCATTACCTGATTTCATTTTCTTTACTGCTAAATAGTATCTCATTTTGTGTCGGTACCACAGCGTCATTATCTGTTCCTGTTGCAATAATTTTAAGATGCAAAATACATGAGAATCTCCCAAAGGCTATCAAAACTCTCCCCATGGGAGTGATCCATGCATTAGTCTGTCTAACAAATGCTCTGGAATTTCTACTTACGTCCACACCTTTGCAAACCCTGAATGGGTAAATTAGTAATAATCCCCCCTCCTCTCTCAAAGATTTATTTAGTTATTTTATGTATATGAGTACACTATTGCTCTCTTCAGACACACTAGTAGAGGGCATCCGATCCCATTACAGAAGGTTGTGAGCTACCATGTGGTTGCTGAGAATTGAACTCAGGACCTTTAGAAGAGCAGTCGGTACTCTTAACCATTGAGCCATCTCTCCAGCCCAATCCTAACTCTCATAGCGTGTTATAAACCATGAAGGTACAAATGAGGAAGGAAATTCCCACACATCAACAGTCGCATAAGCTGTATATATAAACTGATTGATAACCATTAAATCATTTTAAGTCACTCCTCCATCTGTAGTTTAACCCATGCTAGGAGAGGAGATGATGGGGAATTGGGAGGTCACCCATTCATCCCTCCAGATACCTCTATCCTTGAGATGAACTTGTTGGGCAGAGGTACTATATTAGCCTGATCATCTACAAACAGGCTTCCAGGCAAAATCCTCAGCTAAAAAGCTTGCACAGGAAACTGAAAATATGCTTCACTTTCAGTGAATCAAAATGTACTACAACAAACAATATACTCTAGCAGGTCATAATATATTACCTTACTGAATTCTGCATCAGGGATGTAAGTTGGCAAGTAATAACCAGTTCAGGGCTAGGTTTGACTCTTACCTTACATGCATTCTCTCTGGGGACCTACAACCAAAGGGATGCCTGCTCCAAGTCCCAAGTCATTAGCCATGAATCTGAGTTTCCCAAAAGGAACATTTCCCAGTCAGCAGACACAGAGTTGGCCATATTCCCCGGGAACAAGCCATAATGCACATGGAAGCGCTGATTTTCATGTTTCCCCTTCAACAAATGCTCCCTCTAGTTTGTTGTTGGAATCCACATTTTTCCTTGCCAAGGAATCCTACATACAGGCACGGGAGAGAATCCAGAATTTGTGACCAAGATCTAAACCCCGAGGGTGGCTTCATGGGATCTTTCTTGTGACCAGAAGCTACCTCTGCAAATGACCTAGGTATACATTGAGGCTATAACTTCTTCTTTCAGCCTTTCCATTAGGATCCAGGTCTTCCTGCCACACTCCCCAGGTATGCTCCTTTTATTCTGTAACTGCCCAGTGCTGTGGTGTGAGCTAACAGAGCAACATCTTCCTCAGCCACCAAGGTTACAGCCTGATGTCTTCACTCTTTTGCTAGAATCATGACTTACTTATAAGCACCGTCATCTGACACCCAACGCCAGCTCTTTTGTCCCTGCCATCTAGGACTCTGGATAGGCCTTAGATTCCTAGATTATCACAGGTTCTCATGCTGCCTAAAGTCCGGCTACCTCTGGCATCTCTCCAAATGCACAATGATGCTCCATTGATAGCCTAACTTTTGATTTCTTGTGTGTGAGCAAGAATTCATTGTCTACTGTCAGGTAAATAATTGGTGTGTTTAGTAACACACCAGACATGGGACAGGACATGGATTGGATGGCTAACGAGCCTACAAGCCTGGTTTCAGTCATCTGGGAGTCCATATACCAAAGCGAACTGTTTCCTCCAAATAGTCTTCCCACCTTCACGGGCATCTTCTGGCATATGCATGTACACACACAAGCAAAACAGAGATAGATAGATAAAGAAACATAATCCAAAAATCATTCAAGAGAAGAAATGAACAAGTGATGAATGTTTCGCGTATAAAACATTTCCAAGAAGGGGCTGGGAAGATGGTTCTTGCAGAGAACTCAGGTTCTGTTCCCAGAACGCATATCAGGCCGCTCACAGCCACTGGCAACTCTGGTTCCAGAGGATCTGACTCTCCTGGCTGGCCTCCTCAGAGACCTGCCCGCACCTAATATTCATAAAAGACACACACGCATACACATAAGGTTTTTAAAAAAAGGTTCGAAGGAAGAAAACTATGTAATGGCTATTTGTCGTCTTCTGTGTTGTTGAATGTACTCAGTGAGGATGCGTTCCTTACAACTGGTTATTTCTAGTATCTTGCTTATTGGAATCCATTTTCCTTACTCTTTTTAAATGAACATTAGCAAATACATCAACCACACCCAAGTCAGACATCTTTTTGCCTATAGAAGTAGGTAGATATTTATATTAAATTGTCCACACAAAATAACCATTGTTCTCCTTTTTCTTCAGAGACTTGGTGGTTCACAGGCGATGCTTCATTTGGTTCTGTGCAATTGAGAACATAAAGGTACCTAGAACTCCTCTCTTTTAATGTCTTACATGGGATATGGAGAAACTGAGGCCCAAAGAGCTTTACAGAACATCGTCAATGACTTAGGACAGACTAATGCCAGATATTCTTCTCTGATTTAACTTAAAAAAAAAAAAAACTTTATAGGGCCAATGAGATGGCGTAATGGGTAAAGGCTTTTCTGATATAACCCTAATGAACTGATATAATCCTGAGAACCCACCTAAAGGTGAAAGGAGAGAATTAATTCAACAAAGCTGTCCTTTGATCTCCACACAAGTGCCTTGGCACATGCAACACACACACACACACATACACACACATGCACACACGTAATAATAGTAATAGTAAAAAAATAATAATAAAGAATAATGATAATTATAAATTAAGCCCTTTAAATATTATTGATAAGCTAAATCCATACAATAGTGAAAAAAAAGCTCAATAACAATGTTTTCAAAACAGTGATTTATTGTCCAAGATTGGTTCAACTGTATTGGGACTATAGAAAACTGAATTCACTTTTATAATTCTATAGAAATTAAGCATTTAAAGATTGATTAATTTGGGTTATTTTATATTTTAAGTTTTTCAACCTAATCTGTTTATTATCTCTAACATGTGTGTGTGTGTGTGTGTGTGTGTGTGTGTGTGTTCAGTATACTATTGTGTGCATTTGGAAGGCAGAGGACAACTTGTGGGAACCAATTCTCTCCTTGTCAGGGACCAAACTTCAGTTACCCAGCAGGAGAGCAAGTGTCCTTCCCCTTTGAGCCATCCCTTGTCTCTAAATTTAATTATTTCTTTGTTTGTTTGTCAGTAAGAATTTATAGGTTTGAATTTCACAAATATAGACAAAATTCCCATGTTCATTTACTAAGACCAAAATTAAAAATATATATTTATGTGATATAAATTTTAGGGAATACATTTTTATTCAGTTGTTAATGGCTAAAGAAATGCCCAAGACTAATTTTTATTCTTTACTGATGAAATATTTTTGGGAGCTGACATTTCAATAGGTTCTGACACGCCTACTCCAATTTCAGGTTACTACTGCTAATGAGGACTGAAAGGAACCTAGGTAGATGGAGAGCCATCTACTTACTGAACGTGGCTCTCTAGCTCTGGGAAGGCATTTGGTGCTCAGTGAATGTGTCATTCAGGTGTCCACTAAAGCCAGTGAAATTTATCAAGCATTACCTACATCCAGAGCAATCTTTCTGGCTTTGTGGCATCAACAACCTTCCTACACTCTCTAAACATCCTCTTCTATGAAGCAGAAATGACATCTACTTCAAGAATTAAGTCAAGTAGCAGGCAAATAATAAAGAAATGTCTTTATTGCTTTTAAGGTCCTGCTTCATAACTCATTTTATCAGTAGATTAGCATATTATATGCTGGATTTTATTGATAAAATCCAAGTTCCAGGAAATTCTGAAATTGAATATTTTTATAACCTGATTTTAATTTTGAACTAATTCATCATGCATTAATTCATCCAATGACATTGAAACAGATAATTAGCCTGACCAGCCATAAGTGATGTTCCATGTTCAACTAAAAGCATATAGCTTGTCTGGTTGTGCTTGTCATTTACACATGAATTTGAACCCCATCACTCACATAAAACAGTAGGTAGTCGGGTGTTGCAGCACATGAGTGATTCCAGCGCTGGCAAGGTGGAGATAGATAGTCCCTGAAGCTCACTGGCCCCTCATCCTAGCTGAATTGAGACCTCCAGGTTAGGTGAGAGATCCTGTATCATAAAATGAAGAATGTGTGATTGTGCCCTATGTAGACCTCTGGCCTACACACACACACACACACACACACACACACACACACACACACACGAAAACCCAGAGTACAATTTTACTATTTCCTAAGACGACTGGACAGCAGACTGGATGCCCTTCCTTCCTGATCCTGCCTAGAAAGGTTTGTCTGTTGAGCACAGCATCATCCACACTCCCTTGGAAATGGCTGAGGGACCGAGAGATTGGCGATGTGTTGTGTAATTACCTGCACCTGTCTATCTGGGAACATCCTCCATGCGATTATGGATCTGGTGCAAACCAGACGTGGGGTTTTATTGTGTTTCAATTTCCCTTCACATCTCAATCCAGTCCCAAGGCTACCTTTTGGCTTATGAGCACCCTCATTCAACACAAAATAAATTGGTTCCATTCAAGAAGAGTAGAAACGCTGAGAAATATAACCCACCTTATCCTTGGCAGCCATTTGCATTGTTTTTAACCAGCAGGAAGTACAAGAGAGAAAGAAAAGGAAATTAAAAAAAAAAAAAGAATTTTGTTTCCTCTTAACAAAGTTTAATCTTCACCAACTAAATGTTCTGACATTGACTTCAAAGTTCACACCAATGGTAATCTTCCAGGGCCCCGAGAATCAGGGTTGGAGGGAGCTGTGAAGGAAGACATGCTTTTCTCTTGGCAATGGCCTGTATGCTTCTAATTGCAGGAAGGGCTAAGCGAACTCAGTCCCTCGTGGGCTGTATGACAAAGGAGGAAAGGGGACAGTTCCAAGCAGGGCTGAAGCTGCTGCTGCCTCGGAGTTTTCTCCATAGCTCCATCTGCCTCTTCAGAGAGCTCCAGCCTCCTGCTGTGTGCAGCTGAGGTTCAAGCACTCCTGGTGGCCTAATGAGAGAGACAGAGCTAACTTCCTCTAATCTGCAACAGCTTTCCTGGCCTGACACAGGCCCAAGAACCTCATCCAAGGGTTCCCGCCTCACACACCCACCGCGGGAACAAGATGGAGTGGTTTGACTCCCTCCTGTTTGGTGCCCATCTTTGTGTCAAGGTGGTGTGCCTCTATGTAGGACAGATTATTCTGGGTTTCTTTTTCAAGGTCAAAGCCTTGGAAGGTCTTTTCTTTTGGAGCACGTAAGTCTACCTGGAGCCAGAAGAGGAGATCAAGACCCAGAAGAAAAGCCAGGCTGCTGTGCCTACATACTTAAAAAGACATTTGGAGGAAGAGAGCATCTGCAAATGCTGATGCAAATGGGTTTGGAACCTCTCCTTCAATCAGGAAATAGGTGGAACATAAACTGGCTGCTGCACCACGCGCCTGCAGCAAACCCATGTCCCCGGAGCCTGTCATATCTAGCTCCAGAAAGCATCCAGGGAGAAAGGATGAAGGTTTAAAATGCCAGGCACCCTCTGACAGCTATCACTGGGTTAGGCAACAGTTGTTTTATGACGTCTTCAAAACATTCCGTTATCTATAGCTCGTGTCTCAAACCAGCAGCTTTTCTGAACAGTGCGTAAAGCTAACATCGTTAGCAGAGACCACTTAGGCTGGGGGGGGGGGATCTGGCCAAGTGCAAGACCATGTGATTAGTACCCATGAGGCTGGGGTACCTTCCTCAGCACCCAAAAACAGAACTAGATAAGAAGAGCTATGCAAGTTTGCTCTAACACATTTTAGTTTCTATAGTTTTCTGCGGATCACATTCAAAAGGGCAAGGGACATGCGTGCCACTTCTTTGTACATCTGTTTTTTTTAACCTGCTCCTGAAAGATGCCATCACGTTGTCCTTTAGTTTTGCAAATGATACGAACATAACATCGAACACAGAAATTCAGGGCTCAAAGGGATGCTTGGATGTCTTATGATGTATTGTTTCAGACTTGGCTTTGTTTTGCATTGTCCTGCATATGATGTAAAAGATGACGGGAAAGTAATTAATTTTAAGATCTAGGTCACATGTATAGCTCTGATAGAGAACGCTGAAGAAAGGAACATAACCAAAATAATTTTTATCATAAACAGTATAGCTCAGTGGAGCAGCATGCCGGTGCAGGAGTGTCCATGAGGTTGGGAGCACTAGGACCTCAATGCTGTGACCTCAGGCTGGCCGTGAAGACACTTAAGAAGCAAAATAGCTCCATGGAATCATGGGACAGAGGTGAGCTGTGTATGGGTGTTATCAACATATTATAAAATGAGTCATCAAACATTATCACTGACACAGCTCTTATTCTGAGAAAAATCTAAGATTCTTGTCAAGCGTTAAATGATGGAATCCCCACTTTGTGTTCAGAGGAAAGACGGGGGGGGG
>NC_034605.1:42507477-42508824 GCF_900095145.1 Mus pahari
GAGAGAGAGAGAGAGAGAGAGAGAGAGAGAGAGAGAGAGAGAGAGAGAGAGTCTAAACATATGTGGTAAATATGTAACTAACCGTAGGATGCTATTAGTATTGAAGCACAACGGGTTAGTCAGTTTTCCCACCACTAACAAAATACCAGAAGTAATCAGCTTACAAAGTAGGTTCATGTTAGTTAACAGTTTCAGGGATCTTCATGTAGGGATTCTTGGCTTTGCTGTTTTGGGCCTATGATAACCTTGTCCTTCGTGGCGTGAGCACGTGATAGAACCAAGCTGTGGACCACGTGGCAGCCAGGAAGAGAAGAAAACAACAAGAGCATCTGAACTCCAGTGTCCCCTAGGAAGGCCTGCCCCCCATGACCTAACTTTTCCCCATTCCTTTGCTGTCTACAGATTCTACCACATCCTTCTAAAATCACTCCAGTTCAGATCCAAGTTACAGATAGAAGCAAAGCCCAGGGGGACTTTTGAGAATTCTTCTTCATACAACATAACCCCAAATTTCCACTCCAGGTAATTCGTAGAGGTCTTTTCTTTCTTTTTTGGATTTTATTCTAAAACATGCAAATGCGTGACTGTCACCAAGCCTAGATCTTCAGGATGCCACAGAGTCTCCCCCTCTAACCCCCTTTGCTGTTCCCTACATTTGCCAACAAATCTTACATTTCTCTGGCCTTGCTCCAGGAACTTCTCATTGCAAATTGCATTCAAAAGAAATTTAGGATTTTGAAAGAGAAGAGGCCTATTCAGTGGACGAATCCACATTGTTCCAGCCTCACCTTTATGTGGATAAGTGCGAGGCTGGAAAAACAGACTTTTGGTCCATTTCTCACACTAGGAGTGTAGTAAATATTTGTGTGAGTAGAGCTGACAGAGACCGTTAGAGGGGTCAGAGAAGAAACCTTTCAAAAGTCCTTGTGAAAGTAGCAACTAAAATGTCACAGCTTTCCTTCCCTTGCCGTTTCATACAAAAAAAAAATTGATATAGCAATACATATACATACACATAGGGAGCTTAGTTAATAACAACATTTATGAAACTCAAGTGTAATATTTTTCAAAACTATAAAGTAGCAAAAACTATATTGAAATAATTGTCACTGAGCTGGAAGCTTGTTCAATGAATAGAACACTCGTTGCCCAGTAACGGCATCTTGCATCTTGAGTTCAAATATCACTCCTATAAAATGTGAGGTATCTGTGCCACATATACACACACACACACATGCAAACACACACATATACACATACATATGCACATACACACATGTACCTTCCCATACATATATTCATACCCCAAACAATCATATACATTCACACACACACACACACACACAC
>NC_034605.1:42508904-42510308 GCF_900095145.1 Mus pahari
CACACACACACACACACACACACACACACACACACACACACAGGTGAGGGTTAGTAGGTTGCCTATATCTTGAGACTAAGGATAATTATGTCAGATGCCTCAGAGACAGGAGTCTACGTTTGAAAGAAAGCCTCGTGAATCTTTCATTGTATTTAAAACGTGCAGTGTTCGAGCCTGACCGCCCATTTCTGTCTTCACTATTGATCTGAATTTGGTTTAAATAAAAACAGGGCTCCCATTCTTTCTATTGTTCTGCTTCCAGACTCGTCTCCAGAGTCTTGATAGTGGTACTTATACTTCTTAGGCAAAATGAGATTTATGTTCCTATTGTGCATACTGGTTTTCAAACCAACAGACCACGAAGACCTTCCACAAAGTCCACAAAACCAGGTTTTCTGATGTTGAAGACCTGTGACAATGTGTTTACACTAAACGCTAATCACAAACGTTCAGCTTTTGCTAAGCTTTGCTTGTTTGCAACAGTCATGAAGGACCCATATAAGACTTCTCCTGCCACAGCTTAGATGCAGCATTGCTCGTACTCCTGCAAAGAACAAGTCGGCCCGGCCATAGGAAAAGCTTGCACCCCATATCACTGCTGCTTCCCAGAGTGTTTTTATCTCCACTCCAACACTACACCAAGCAGTCCACAAAGGCTGCTGAATCCAGCCAGGCTTTCATCTGCAGGCTTTGCAGTCAGAAGCCTTTGGCAGCCATACATGCCTCTGTTTTTTTAAAAAGTCCTCTTGTTTCTATGGGCACCCAGTCCTGTCATCTGCTGGACCCACCTCAATGTTTTCACATATGTAAATCAGAACAAAAGCCCCTAAGGCAGCTAGATATTTTGTTTGATTTTTGTTTGTTTGTTTGTTTTGTTTTCTAAATTCTTTTTGTTTAAATGTTAGTTTTTATTAGATATTTTCTTCATCTACATTTCAAATGCTACCCCCTTTCCTAGTTTCTTCTCAGAAAGTCCTCTATACCCTCCCTCTCCCCCTACCCTGCTCTCCAACTCACCCGCTCCTGCTTCCTGGCCTTGGCATTCCCCTGTACTGGGGCATATAATCTTCCTGACTAGGCCATCTTCTGCTACATATGCAACTAGAGACACAAGCTCTGGGGGGTAATGGTTAGTTCATATTGTTGTTCCTATAGGGTTGCAGACCCCTTTAGCTCCTTGGGTACTTTCTCTAGCTCCTCCATTGGGGACTCTGTGTTCCATCCAATAGCTGACTGTGAGCATCCACTTCTGTATTTGCCAGGCTCTGGCATAGCCTCACAGGAGACAGCTATATCAGGCTCCTGTCAGTAAAATCTTGCTAGCATATGCAATAGTGTCTGGGTTTAGTGGTTGTTTATGGGATGGATCCCACGGTGGGGCAGTCTCTGGATGGTCCTTCCTTC
>NC_034605.1:42510988-42519037 GCF_900095145.1 Mus pahari
AGGGTTGTTTTGATTTGGATTTCCCTGCTGATTACGGATGTTGAACATTTTTTCAGATGCGTCTCAGCCATTTGGTATTCTTCAGTTGAGAATTCTTTGTTTAGCTCTGTACCCCATTTTTTAATAGGGTTATTTGATTTTCTGGAGTCCAGCTTCTTGAGTTCTTTGTATATATTGGATATTAGTCCCCTATCAGATTTAGGATCCCCAATCTGTTGGTAGCCTTTTTGTCTTATTGACAGTGCTATAAGATTGAGAATAGACAAATGGGACCTCAAAATTGCAAAGCAAAAGACACTGTCAATAAGGCAGTTAGGTCTTGTGTCACAATACCCTGAAGATATAGATGTAAAAAAAAAGAGACCCTAATTCTTTTATCCAGGCAATCATTGCAGGCATTGTTATCATTTTATTTATGCTAATTGTTCATTAACATAAATAAGCAAGGGAGAAACCAGAATTGCTAAGCACAAAAGTCTACTTTCTTCAGTGGAAGTAGGAGTGACACCTGGTTACTTGAGCTACTAGAGCACAAGTGGTCAGACAACCTGGTCTTCGCTATTTTATTTGGACCCATCCTCCACCTGAATGTCCCCCAAATCCTGTGAGTTACTGAGCTCCTAATCCCTTTGTCTCTCAGTGAGTAGAGCACATGAAAAGGGCCACATGGACTCTACCTCCTCATCAACAGCAACCTTAAAAAGCATCCTCCCTCTAGACCCTAGTCCTGAGCCCCGTTTGTCAGTAGGAACAGAAGACCTCATTCGTGTTGAAAAGGTGCTTCTGCTACTTTACAAGCGAACTTTGATGTAACCATCCCTGAAACTTTATTGTGAGAATTGTCTGGTGAGGATTCCCCCCCCCCCAAGCTTGATTATGTTTAAATGTATAAGAAAATTCAAACACGGGATCAGACTCTTCCAAAGTCTTGATCCAGTCTGATTAAGTCCAGCTGTGAGCTTCATCTTTTTGAGGTTCCTGCTGGTGGCGATACCTGCAGGGTTCCCATGACCATAATTTTCTGTTGTTTCTTTTGTCCCAGCTCGCTAGGAAAGGGGTGTTTTAAAATGTTTATGGTTGGTGACGGTCTGAAATGTTTCAAATGTTAACCTTTGCTTTCTATCACTCATCGAAATATAATAATAGAAAAGCTGGTTTGTTACATGCCATAGTCTCTTACAGATGGAGAGGTAATAAAAGCATTACTGAGCCTAAGAATGCTACCAGAGACTCATCCAACATTTCATTATCTTTAAAAAATAGAGCCACACATCACCACATGGTGATACAGGCAAGTTTGACTGTTTAAAAGAATCATTCTGAAGAAATATCACATTACAAATGCAAACAGATTGAGAAAGCTGAGGCTGTTCAGTATATATTGATAATATTAGATTATAGCTCAGCATTCAGAGTAATAAGATTCCAGTTTCTTAGACGGGAATGAAAAATTATATACCTTTTTATTTGTTTATTATTCAAACAAGTTAGTGATTTATATCACTTTCAGTGAAGTAGGAGTACAAAACAGATTTTTTTTTTCTTTCTAAGGCTAACAAATATAGGAGATAGGCTTTTTAAGTGGGAGAACTGACGTGAGATGCTTGCCCAAACAATGGAGGTGGAACAGCTAGTCTGACTTGTGGTGCTAAGAGCAGATATTAGACGCATGCAAGAGGGTCTAAGGCTCTTCTCGGAAAGGAAAACCTGAACTCTTGGTAGAGATCTAAGATCAACCACGTGTAGAACAAGGTGCATGGCGATGTCATTCTACCTGGGGCACCACATCATTGTTCCTAGTCCTAGAGAATGGAGGGCTTGCTGTTGCTCTTCTCTTGTATATAATTATCAGAAGCACATGTTCCCTTTGTGGGAATATGTCTTGTCATTGCCAGAGAAAGAAATGCTATAATTTTTTTCATTCATCATTTTCTTTGACATGAGGCAGTTTTCTTGACTATTTAGATGGTCTATGACTATAGACTCTTAAAGAGAAAATTTTGATCTTCTGTTACTGCCAGAGTAACAAGAGCGGCTATCACCTTATAAAATGTGGATCATTGAATAAATCTGTACATAACATGTATGCTGTCTCTGAAGACTACTCAGCAGTCCAACTCCTTTGAATGCAAAGAGTTGCAGGGATGTCCTTGTCTTGATTAATCACATGATCAACAAAACAAGGTAAACATCAGCCAGCCTATTTTTATTGGTACATTTATTTATTTATCATAAGATGAAAGACCACTTTTTATTATTTAGGAACTGCTGCTCAAACCCGACTTCAGAAAAAACAATAGTAAATGTATCAACCATGTGTATCTTCTGAATGAGCACTCCATTCACTTCGTTTATAGATAGTTACTGGGGGACAGGGCCTGGGTCAGGCACAGCACATTGGACAAATCTACAAACAGAGGAGGAGCTTGTGGCTTGCAACGCAAGAGCATTGGAATGCAAAGAACAAAGGCGCTAGCAAAATAAAAATATCAAATAAATGTAATTGAAGCACTGCTACTTGCCGGAATGTTTTGACTTTGGTCAAAGAGGCAATCCAGAGATCACCTAAGCCAAATAAGCCCTCAGCTACTGTCATTTTAGGAATTTGACAGACGTTCAGATGAAAACTTTCTGAGTGCTGTGAGTGAATCTATGAACATTGGAACTGAAATTGTAACAGGACAGATGCCAACAGGGAAGAAATTGTGGTGTCTTGAGTAATTATGTTTTTATTAGTACTACATGGAATAGATTCCATCCGTTTTGTATTACTGAACACAGAAACATTATTCTTGAATCATATCTGGGTATTGCAGCCTCTCTCTCTCTCTCTCTCTCTCTCTCTCTCTCTCTCTCTCTCTCTCTCTCTCTCTCACACACACACACACACACACACACACACACACACACACGTCACGTATGTAACCATATCTCAGTTAAAATGCAGTATTGAGCAATGCTCCGGCTATAAAGGCAAGCTTCTGTTTACTGATGCTTTGCTGGCTCACTTGCCTAGCCACAGACCACGGTAGGTAGAAGCATGCCAAGGGAATTAATAATTGATAGGTAATCAGACCTGCATACAGTGGTGGTAATCACTTGCTACTTAAAACTCCACATTTTGGCTTACAGAAAGCTTTTCCTGGTGCCAACTCTGTCATTACTAAACAGTAATGACATGAATCTCTTCTTTAAGAGTCCATACTTCAGTGGTTGCCTGAAAACAATCTAGTGCTTGAGTTAATCACATTTTTACAGCTATCTTTTTTGCAAAGGCAGGTTTTTTAATTCCCCCTTTCTTGTTAGTTTTGTTTATATATTTGTTTTTCTATAGAAGAAATTTTGATGTTTTTTGTTCTTGTTTGGTTTTTTGTTTGTTTCGTTTTTATTGGATATTTTCTTTATTTACATTTCAAATATTATTCCCTTTCCTGGTCTGCCCACCCTCCTCTCCTGCTTCAATGAGTATGTTCCCCCACCCACCAACTCCTGCCTCCCTGTCCTGGCATTCCCCTACANTGGAGCATCCAGTCTTCACAGGACCAAGGGCCTCTCCTCCCACTGATGCATGACAAGGCCATCCTCTGTTACAAATCCAGTTGGAGCCATGGGTCCCTCCATGTGTACTCTTTGGTTGGTGGCTTAATCCCTGGGAGCTTCTGGGGGGGGGGAGGTCTGGTTGGTTGATATTGTTGTTCTTCCTATGAGGTTGCAAACCCCTAACCTTTGCAGGAAGAGCCTGTGAAGGGGTTTTATTTCAACAGCTTTTAAAATTGACTAGCTTCGGATGTAGCCCACTGTTTCAGCATGGGTTTAACAGACATGGTGTATTACAGAAGAAAGAAGGGAGGGAAGAAGTGAATACAGGAGAGAGAAAGAAAGAAAGAAAGAAATAAAGAGAGAGAGAGAGAGAGAGAGAGAGAGAGAGAGAGAGAGAGAGAGAGAATGGGGAGGGAAATGTTAATGTTTTCATATGGTTATCCATCATAATGACCTTGAATTGACACTGTGTTATTACATGGATGGGAATATTTTTCCCAATAACTTCTTGATTTCCCAATAACTTCTTGATTAATATTTTTTCCCAATAACTTCTTGATTTGGAACTGACAGGACCAATTTTATGCTACAGTATAACACAACCAATAACACCAAAGCACTGAATGAAAATATGCCCACTAAGGCCTGAACGCCCAAGTTATAGCCAGAGACTGATGTCTGTCTTTATATCTACATATAGTGGCATTTAACAGTTTACATGGCTTTCCTAGGGTTTGGTCCTGAGGTTTTAGATCTGATAAAGACAATCTCTGACATTTGAAAGAAATGTTTAGGCCATCAATGCTAAGTCGATAAGTCTGTAGAATTGGGTTTAAAAGTAGTATTTATTGGTTGTAAATTGGGGTCCTGTTCAATCTTCGCTTTACTTCCAGGTCTTATTCTATATTAGTAGAGTATTATAATTCATTTTATCTCTGTTATTGGATAAATATAAGTAGGTGTTATTACTGATAGTCTGTTTATACTGTGGTTTCAACGTGCATCCAAATATAACACATTTCATAGGGTGCAAAATGAGAAACAATATAACCATTCTTATTCTCTGCAGTGCTCTCATACACTTTAAGGCTACATTAAGTAACAGAACAATATACTCCTTATTTTTTCCTACATACCCACTACTTAATACCTTTTGCATTCCTTTTATAAGTTACATATTTCCACATGTATAAACTTTTTCTTATTATGATAGAAATCTCTTTAATATTTATTTTAGTGTAGATCTCCTTTGATTAATTTTTCTTACCTATGTAAGTGCCAATAATTATTTAATTCATATATTTTTAATTATAAATAGATTCTTCTTTCATACAATATATCCCAACCTCACTTTCTCCTTCCTCAGCTTTCTCCAGCTTTCAACCACCTCCTCTCTCTCCCAGAATCCACTCCTCCTCTATCTCCCTTCAGAAAAGAGCTGTGCCTTCAAGAGACAGCAACAGAACACTATAAAAGAAAATAAAATAAGACAAGACAAATAGCCCCCACACGGAGGCTAGGAGAGGCAACCCAATAGGAACAAAAGTCCCAAGAGCAGACACATGAGTCAAAGACACACCCACTCCCAGCTAGGAGTGCCACAAAACCACCACAAAACCACCGAGCTAATATCAGCCACATATATAGAGAGGACCTGGTGTGCACCACACTTGTGGCTTCTGTCTCTATGAGCCAATATGTGCTGGGTTGGTGTCTAGGATTCTCTTTCAGTAGGATGCAGAGATTAGAAAGTAGGGTTGAAGGCTCCATCCAGGCCCTATCTTGACCATATCTCCATATTCAGTGAGCTGTATCACCCTCACAATGGGGCCCAACTGTCAGTTTTCAGAGAACAACCATCAGCCCAAGCATCAGTCATGATTGTTTGCAGGTCTCTGTAGGAACCCCTCGGCCAACAGCTTAATAGAATATAACACAGTCTTGCCACAGTGAGCCTTGCCTGGCTATACAAGATTGCCAGTTCAGACTTCATATCCCCCATTACTGAGAGTCATCACTAGGAGCACCCTCATACATCCCAAGAAATTTGCACTGCACTAGGCTTCTGCACCATCCCCTCCCCATGCTCCCCTGCCTCACTCTCAGCCATTTCTCCCTGTACTCTCTTCTTCATTCCAACATGATCACTACCATTCCTTCTCCACCTGCCCCACTCCACCTACATCAGCAGATTCACCTGTACCCCACCCTCCTCAGCTGTCCTTATTATCTAACCTCCAAGTCAAACGATTGTAGCTTATTTTATATTTACATAATGGCAAATATCCCTTTATAAGAGAATACATACCATATTTTTCTTTCTGAATTTGGGTTATTTCACTCAGGATGATTTTTTTTTCTTTAGTTACATCCATTTGCCTGTAAGTATCATGCTGCCTTAAAAAAAATAGTCGAGTAATACTATACCACATTTTCTTTTTCTATTGTTTGGTTGAAGAACATCTAGATTGTTTCCAGTTCCTGGCAATTTTGAATAAAATTGCTATGAATATAGTTGAGCAAGTGTTTTTGTGGTAGGACAGAACATTCTTTGGGTATATGCCCAAGAGTGGTATAGCTGGGTGTTGAGGTATATCAATTCCCAGTTTTTGGAGGAACTGCCATATTGATTTCCATAGTGGCTGTACAAGTTTGCACCCCCATCAGCAATCAAGGAGGACTCCCCTTGCTCTGCATTCTCACCAGCATAAACTGCCACTTGCATTAATTAAATTTAGCTATTATGTCAGGTATAAGAATCTCAGAGTCATTTTGATTTGCATTTCTTTGATGGCTAAGGATGTTGAACATTTCTTTAAGTGCTTCTCAACCTTTTGGGATTCCTCTATTGAGAATTCCCTGTTTAGATCTGTTGCCTTTTTTTAAATTGGGGTATTTGGTTTTTGATGTCTAGTTTCCTGAGGTGTTTTTATGTAAGTCTCTAATGGATTGTGGCGTGGGTAAAAATCATTTACCATCTGTAGGCTGCCACTTCACTTGGTTGACAGTGTCCTTTGTCTTACAGAAGCTTTTCAGTTTCATGAGTTCCCGTTTACCAATTGGTGATCTTAGCGCCTGTGCCATCAGTGCCCTGTTCAGAAAGTCATCTCTTGTGCCAATTCATTCAAGGCTATTCTCCATTTTCTCTTTTATCAGGATCAGTGTATGTGGTTCGATGTTGAGATCTTTGATCTATTTGAACATGAGTTTTGTTCAGGGTAATAAATATGACTCTATTTATATTCTTCTACATGCAGATAACCAGTTTGACAAGCACCATTTGTTGAAGATACAATCTTTTTTCCAATATATATTTATGGCTTCTTTATAAAAAAATCAGGTATCTATAAGTGTGTGGATTTATGTGAGTCTTCAAGGTGATTTTATTGATCAAAAAAAAATTTTTTTAATGCCAAAACCATGCAGGTTTTTATTTCTATAACTCCGTAGTACTGCTTGAAATCAGGGATGGAGACATTTCCAGCTGTTATTTTATTATTCAGGACTATTTAAGTTATCCTGTGTTGTGGATGGGCCTGATACTGTTTGTATTTTGAGGTTAATTCCACTCTCTTTGGAGAGAATGCGGACAAGAAGTGAGTCATATTCAGGTGACTTCTTGTGAGCCAAATCCCTTAATGAATAAAGGAGTCAATCACTGGGCGAGTAGGCAGGACTTCCAGGTTGGATGGAAGCGAGCAAGCAGGAGAGAGTTAGGTCCTTTTGGACAGGGATAGCGTTGAGGACAAGGTGTGTCTCCTGGTTTCAATGGTGGATTTGTCAGGATTTGTCACTAGAGGATTTAGATTTATTAAGGCTTATAAGATGAGGATTTTAGTTACTGCACCCAGTGATTGAATTACTGTTTCTGAACTAAGTTTGAGGTGTGTTTTTCTTCATGCTGTGGCTCAGGGTTCAAGAGGAAAAGGTATGGTGGCAAAGCGTGGGTTTGCCTGAGGTGCACCTTAAAGGTGGTGGTGGGATCTGAAGCATGGGATTGGTGTGGTAGTGACCCATCAGTGGGAACCTAGCAAGCTGGGTGGAGATACTGTGGGGTTCCAAGACAGTCTCCACGAGATAAAAACAGGCCAGCTATTGCCTGCCAGTGCATGGCCAGCCAGGCCACTGGGTCAGAGGCGCAAGCACAGAAACATGCTGGTCCTATTTTCAGAAACAATCCTGAGGGTTTTTGTTTGTTTGTTTGTTTGTTTCCATTCTTGCATATCATCTGCATATAATGATACTTTAACTTTTTCCTTTCCAAATTGTATACCATTGATCTCCATTAGTTGTCCTATTGCTCTAGATAAAACTTCAAGGTCTATATTGAATAAATTGGAGAAAAGTAGATAACCTTCTCATCTTATTTCTGATAGTGGAATTGTTTTGAATTTTTCTCCATTTAAATTGATGTTGGCTATGGGCTTGTTGTGAATTGCCTTTATGATCTCTCTCTCTCTCTCTCTCTCTCTCTCTCTCTCTCTCTCTCTCTCTCTCTCTCTCTCTTTC
>NC_034605.1:42520685-42529480 GCF_900095145.1 Mus pahari
GCGTGTGCGTGTGTGTGTGTGTGTGTGTGCGTGTGCGTGCGCATGTGTGTGTGTGTGTGTGTGTGTGTGTGTGTGTGTGTGTGTTTGGGGCATAGATATTAAGAATTGAAATATTGCTGGGTGGTGGTGATGCACACCTGTAATCCCAGCATTTGGAAGGTAGGGACATGTGGATCTCTGTAATTCTGAGGCCAGTCTGGTCTACAAAGTGAGCTTCAGCAGGGCTACACAGTGAAACCCTGTCTCAAAAAAAAAAAAAAAAAAAAGAAATATCATCTTGGTGGATTTTTTTCTTTGATGAGTATGGCATGTCCTTCCCCATCTCTTTTGGTTAGTTTTGGTTTGAAGCCTGCTTTGTTAAATATTAAAATGGCTACACAGTTTGCTTCTTAGGTTCATTTGCTTGGAATATCTTTTGCCAAAGTTTTATGTTGATGTAAAAATCTATCTTTGATGCTAAGGTGTATTTCTTGGATGCAGCAGAAGGATGAATCTTGCTTTTTACAATCTTTTAGTCTATTTCCTTTATTATGGTATTGAGACCATGGATGTTGAGAGATATTGGCCGATGACTGTTGATTCCTATCATGTTGTTTGTTGCTGGTGATGGGGCTGGTTTGTGTGTGTTTGTTTGTGTGTGTTTGTGTCTGTGCTTTCTCTCTCTCTCTTTTTTTTTTTTTTTTTTTTTTTTGTAATTCTGCAGTGAGATTATTTATTTCCTGTGTTTTAATTGTTGTAGTTATCCTCTTTGGGATGAGGTTTTACTTCTAGCACCTTCTATAAGTCTGATACTGTAAATAGATATTGTTTAAATTTGACTCTTTCATGAATATTTTATTTTCTCCATTTATGGTGATTGATTTTTTTACTGTGTAGAGTAGTCTGGGCTGGCATCTGTGGTTTCTTTAAAGTCTGGAACAAATCTTTCCAGGTCCTTCTGGCTTGTAGATTCTCCATTGAGTATCCTAATTCTAATACATATACCTTTTTATGTTACTTCACCTTTCTCCCTTGTAGCTTTTTATATTCTTTCTTTGTTCCCATTGTTTTATGTTTGGATTATTATCATGTGGCCAGGAGACTTTCTTTTCTGGTTCAATCTGTTTTTCAATAGATTTTTCTCTTCTATTTCTTATATTCTGTTGGTTAAGCTTGCCTCTGTAGTTCCTGTTTGAATTTCTAAGTTTTCTCATTTTCAGAATTTCCACAGTTTCTGTATTCTTTATTGCTTCTATTTCCATGTTCAGGTCTTGAACAGTTTTATTTGTTTCCTTTAACTGTTTTTCTGCCTTGGCTCTCTTTAAGGGATTTATTCATTTTCCCCTCAAATATCTGTTTGTGTTTTCTTGGATTTCATTAAATGGTTTATTCATTTCCTTTTCAAGGACCTCTGTCACCTCCGTATAGGTGATTTTAAGCACTGTTTCTCTTGCTTCGGTTATGTTGAAATATTCAGTGCCTGCTATTTTGGCATAGCTGGGTTCTGTTGGAGATACGTTTTCCTGGCTATTATTGTGTTTGTGTGCACCTAGGCATCAGGATTTGGGATGTGTACTGGCTGGTTTTGTGTGTCAACTTGACACAAGCTGGAGTTATCACAGAGAAAGGAGCCTCCCTTGAGAAAATACTTCCATTAAATCTAGCTGTAAGGCATCAATGGAGGGAGGGCCCATTGTGGCTGATGCCATCCCTGGTCTGGTAGTCCTGGTTCTATAAGAAAGCAAGCTGAGCAAACCAGGGGAAGTAAGCCAGTAAGTACTATCCCTCCATGGCCTCTGCTTCAGCTTCTGCCTCCAAATTCCTGCCCAATGTGAGTTCCTGTCCTGACTTCATTTGGTTATGAACAGCAATGTGGAAGTATAAGCTGAAAAAACTCTTTCCTCCCCAACTTACTTCTTGGTCATGATGTTCTGTGCAGTGTTGTGGTAAATCTCCACCCAGATATGCCCTGGCAACACGACTCAGTTAATATGCTGTGCGCCTAGATTGGGCAGATCTACCACTACACCACTATCTTCTCCATCTCTGAGACCCCTTAGAAGTTGCAGTTTCTCCAAGCCATGTGCTTCTGCTCTGCTTTTCTTCTTCCTCCTCCTCTGCATCCTCTCCCTCTTCCATTTTCTTCTTCTCTCTCTCCACCTTCTGCTCCACCTTCCCTTTTATTTGCCTAATCATCAGCTCTCCTTTATTTTACAAATTAAGGTGGGAAGCAGGTTTACAGGAAACCACCTGAGTGCTAACTCATTCCTTGTTTACAACCACTCACAGGAGAATGGAATTAACATCAAATATAATTAGCCCCAGGGCTATCCACAACAGTGCAGGAATACAAACCCTGGCTAAGACAAGGTGATTATATATGGAGTTCTAACTGCTGGGAGGTGAGGACAGGATGCTCTGTGGGATACACAGAAGGCAGGGACACAGGGTAAGAGGCTGTAGCTGGTGTGCTGTTATACTACTAGGGACAAACCTGAGGAAGTGGTGTCTGCTAGGGAAACAGCTTAATCCATAGTTTTAAAGGAAAATTTCCCTCTGTGTGAACTTCTGCATTCAAAGTTGTTTTGTATGTTTGACTTTTTCACCATAAGAACTTTATATGTGCCAGGTTTTTTTGTTTGTTTGTTTTTGTTTTGTTTTGTTTTAATTACTTCCATTGTGTCTGATGAGAAGTTTAGTATTTCAGTCATTGTGTCTTTGTTTTAATGGCTATATTTTCTTTATTATTGTGCTGTATAATTTGATTAGGATGTCTCTTGGTGAATTTTTAGTTCTCTGTGGAGATGTTTTAATATTTCTGAAATACTGACATGAAGTTTTTAATGTGATGCTGGGTAGTAGTTTTGGAAAACAATTTCAGAAAAGGTGTAAAGAGATTGCCCTTGCTCTGATTTGACTCACAAGTCTAGAGTTCTCTCTGTGATTAGGGTGTCTATCCCTCTTTCAAATTTCTAGTATATTTATTCCCTTCCTTTACCATATCCTCTACTGAAAAATAATCCCACACTCTCTAATGTTCATTGTTGGGATTATGAGCACATGTGCTACAGATGTCCTTTAAATGGACGCTAAGGATCAAATTAAGTCCTCATGCTTGCTCAACAAGCCTCTTAGTCACTGAGCCACTGATACCAACATAGTCTCTGAAACACAAGGGGATGTCTGCTTGACGTTTGTGATTTGTGATTCCAGTGTCTTTGATAATCTTTGCCCTACATCTCTGTCAATTGAATAAAGACAACATATCACAGATGCTAGAATATAGCACTTATCTATCACAGACTTAACAGACTTTTTTTTTTCCTGAGCCAAATATGAGTGATGGTGTCCCACAAACACAGATTCAAGATGCTCAAAATGACAAGTTCCAACACAAACTTTTCACAGCTCCAGGACAGAATATAGTCAGAAAGCCAAATATTTTCCAAAATCATCAGGTAGATGTACTGTGCCCAACAGGAAAGTCTGTCTCCTCACTGCGGAGGACATTGGCTTTGGGTTTGGTAGAAGCTGATGGTTTGTTAATATCTTTACAAATACTTTAAAACTGACAGTTTCAACTGATGGTCAAAAGGTCAGGCACCAAGGTGGAAAATGGATGACTATCTGGAGCACTAAAGGTAGCCCAGGACAATTTGGTTCTGCCTCTACAACACTCCATTTTTTTTTACAGATAGCAGATTCTAATCAATAAGTCCTGTGGGATCATGAACACAGGTATGCTAGGTCACAAATGTCACAGAAGCTTCGCCACCATGTGAAGACCTACAGCAATCCCTTGACCTTCTCCTCCAGATTCTTCTGTCTTCCTCTCATGCATTCTTTTGATCTCATCAGATCTACTTAATGGGTACATCATGCTCCAATGTTTCCTTCTGTGTGAGGCAGAGAAGGGGTTCAAAGCCTGAGCTTCTCACAGTCTGGAGGCTTCTGCTCGGGCTTCGGGAAATTTGGGTATCATTCTTTACACTGTTAGATAGGATTCTTTAGGACTCAACTTGCGTTTAGGATAAAGACTGACAGAGGAGGTTCGGCCATGCAGCTTATTTAATGGAGATTTAAAGGAGCTGTGTCCTATGAGTTCTGAAACATCCCACTATATTCTTGGCAATGATTAGCTCCACTAACAAAGTCCACTCACTTGCTCCTCTCTGTGTGCCTCCCAGTGAGGTTACGGCAGCTGTTGCTTTACCTCGAGCTTTGCGTGTTTTTAAAGGAGTCCCGAGAAACACCAGACTTTCTTTCCCTTGGCAAACAGCTCTGACTTATAGAGAACAAAGAGTTGGGTAACGCCCCCCTGAGTGTTCCCGGCACGCACACACATGCCAAACCTCAATGTTTGTACTCACTTATGAAACTAGTGAGTCACCATGTTTGCAACTATCACTTTTAAGTTATGTCCTGGCTGTGTTCTCTCTCCTACCTACCTGGCTTATTTGGTAATGGGAAAACCAGGCTTTCTGGTGGCTCAGCTGGGAAATGTGTCTGGTTCACTGCTTTTCTTCTTTTCCTTAAGCACGTAGTGCTGATTTGTTATTGTTTGTGTTGACTGGGATTTGGTTAGGGGTATAAGACAGAAACTTCCATGGGACATGGGGTTTGTAGCTCTTCTATGTTATACTGATGTACATCGGTATTACGGGAACGTGTAACCGTCACCAAACGCCCCTCATACAAAAACAGTATAGGTTTACAGATTCATGGTGAATGATAGCTTGCTAATGAGTTTAGTAGTTGGTGATCACTTAACAGTAGACTTAAATTATCTTGATGAAATATCTACCAAAAATAAACTCAAAGAATATGTCTTCCTCTGTTAGCTCTTTCTTTTCCAGAAAACAATCTTTATTGAGAATTTTTGCTTGTGGTTTGACTTTGAATTAAAATGGTTGCCAGGGCAAAAAGGAATTTTAGTAGCTTTGATTGAAGCTCTTAAAATGGGGGTCAAGATTCCATTGATAGTCAGATCTCAGACAGATCTGAGCAGGGATGAAGATACAACTACCTGACCAATACCCAAGTCTGAGAGGCTGTTTTTGGAACACACAGAACCTCAGCTGGCCCTTGTCTGAGGGTCTTACCCCCCTAATCTACCCAGAGGCTAAGGGTGTGTCAGCCCCTTCTTATTAGACAACTTCTGCTACTACCAGTCACCGTCCCTGAAGAACAAGCAAGACTGTCCCAGTGGAACTGTCATTTTGTAAAATCTTGGACAGATTATTTTTTTTTTCAACAGTTTTGTGCTGCACTGGCTGCTCTTGACTTCATTCTATAGTTAAAGTAGAAATTGATTTGAATTCCCGATCCTCCTGCCTTTGCCTCCTAAATACTGAGGTTATATGCCTGTCACTCTGCCCAGTTTTGGAGCAGATTTCCTTTCTATTAGTGTGTGTGTGTGTGTGTGTGTGTGTGTGTGTGTGTGTGTGTGTGTGTGTGTGTGTGCTGGTTCAGAGGACAACCTTCATGTGGGTTCTGGAATTAACATAGATTGTCAAGTGTGACAGAAATTGTCTTAACTTGCCAGGCCATATTGCCAGCCCAGATTTGTTTGTTTTTATAGAGTGTGTTTGCATGGGTGCATATGCGTGAGTGTTATGTATATGTGTATGCATGTGCTTATGTCTTTATTTCCATGCATGTTAATATGAGTCACATGTGCCGCAGCACATGTGCGGAAGTGAGATAATAGCCTTGAGTCTTTATCCTCATCATAGAGACAGGCTCTCCTGTTGTACGTATGACACACATAAGGCCTACAGCTTCCAGGGCTTCTCCTGGCTTCACCTTCCATTTGTCACCTTCGTTCTGGCATTCCAAATGTTGCTACCTTTGTGGCCCTACATGGATTCTGGAGATCAGCAGCCAGGTTCTCATACCTGCGTGGCAAATAGTTTAACCTCTGAGCCACCTCCCAGCAGGGAACAGACTTGAAAGTTGCTTGAATCTGTGTTTCCCCACATTGCCATACTAATTAGCTCCAGATAAACTTAAATTTCTTTGTTTTCAACTGGTTTCACAGCATAATGCAGCATAGTTTTTTTGTTTTGTTTTGTTTTTGTTTTTTGTTTTTTTTTTTTTGTTTTTTTTTTTTGCTTCTGCTAGACTTGATTATTTTGATAACGTTATGGAATCGGACAGAGGGTGAAGAAGGAATTCATTTTAATATAGAAAGAAACTAGTCATTGAATATAATAGTATTGGTAAATAATACACAAATAAAAGAAATAGAAAAGCAAAGACTAATCAACAGATTCATACATTAAAACCTGGCTATTTAATGAAGAAGTATGAGACATTTCTGCCTTCACAAAGTTAGTGTCCTAATGAAGGGAGTGAAACAGTAAAGAAAGCCTGTTATGCATGCACATACTTATATATATGATACATACATACTATATCCATGGTGACTGGTAATAAAGAGTAATTAAAAGAAATAAGGCAGCACACAGAGTATGGGAGACACAAAGATATGGGAACTGGGATCTTTCGGGGAGAATAAAGGGATGGTATGCCAGTGGAGAGATAATCAAGCTATGTGAGGCTCTTTGAAACAACTCCCCATGCAAAGACACCCAGGGGGTACAATGCACCAAGATCGCTGTGGTCCTTAGAACTCTGTAACAGATGGGAGAAGAGGCAAGGCATTGTCTCCACTCATATTCCATCGCTGTAGCCTAGTGGCACAGGTGAGAAGTTTGTAAACAACAGAAGGCTTTTGTCTAAATTGTTCTGGAGGTTGAGATGTATAAAGGCATGGTGCTGGCTTCTGGTGAGGGACTTATCCTAGGTTGTGACATAGTTTAACACCAGGCATACGTGTGTAAGGCAAAGAATCACTCTGGCACAAGCAGAATGAATTTGTTCAACTTATCGTGTCTTAGGAGTCCCACCTTTGAGTGCTTTCTAGTGACAATTCATTTTCATCGTGAGTTCTTTCTTTGGGAGTGGGCGTGAGTTATTCCAAATATGGAAGCACAGAGTTTATGGAGGACTGAACAATTCCTACTCTTAGGGTTGGTTGATGGTAGGATTCCAGTACAGGAGACTAAGGATTTTCATTGACCTTAAAAGAATTCATGTGAGTGTTAGTGAAAAAAACAAATCTCTCACTAAAGAAGGTGCATGTAAGAAACTAGTCTATGGTATGGTTGCTCTTGGGGGCTATATATAGAAGAGTCTAGAAGCATTTAATGAATTAACTTAAAATTACTATAGTGCTTATTTCTTAGGAGTCTAGTGTAACAAGCAAAAAAAAAATCTGTTAACATTTCTGTAGTAAAACATGAAAATTCTGTAGTAGGACAGATGAGGGACACAAATATTAGCTTGTGAATTTAGATTGCCTTCTCACCAAGTGAGTGGTAGTGATAGTGTCTCACATTGGCAATAGGAATGTATGCAGGAAGACTTCCATGTTCTTGTTCTGAGAATGTGAAACTGGACAGACACTTGGATGGTAGCAAGCAAAGTGAGGATTTACTAAGTAAGGACATATTTCCAAAGGAGGAGGCAGGGTGGAGTGGGAACATGTTCAACAGTTCAAAAGCAACCCTGTTCAAAGAGTTGGGCTTTTAAGCTACCATAATTCAGGGTCTCTGGGTTTTCTACATAGTATGGTATTTCTATAGTTCCCTTAGTGGTCTGTATACAGCTTCATGTATCATATGTCTCATTAAACCATTTTTAATCTTTGTGCAGGGGTACACATTGTAGTATTATACTGAGCTACAGGTCACAGACTTAGTGTGCCTCTCTATTCCTGTACCGGGATGTAGCTGGACTTTTCTAGCCACCTCTTCTGCCTGCTCATTTTCTGCATGTGCTGGTATTGTAAAGCTTTGAATTAGGCCTCCCAGACTTCAGACTCAACCATGTCACCCTATCTCAGTAAAACAACAGCACCTTGACTTTTCAAGGACTTTGGACTACACATATTTAGACCAGCTACTGTAAAACTGGATAATATATGCTCCATCTTTGTCCTGTAAGTACTGGTCATGAGTCAGTGTATATTTTTCACTGGAAAGAGTTATCTGAATACATATTCCAAGTGACCAAAAAATGAACCAATAACTTAAAATAAATGAATCGACAGCAACGTTCTTACAGGCCCTGTCTTAGTCTGACAAAACCAGAATGTTAGAATTTAGTTAGCTCACGTTTGTTTCCCTGTAGTCTGAAACTCAGGTGTGGTGTCTGGTTTGTCTAGACTTTTTTTCTTTTCTCTTCTTGGTATTGGGACTTGGGGGTTCATAGGTCACACCTTTTTCTTCACAATCCCAACCAAAGTCCTTTCCTCTACTATCGCATGAAGGACGTAAAATATGATGAAAGCCAGGATAAACTTTAATCAATATGGGAGAGAGAGAGTCTATGGTGTAAGAACCCTCTAGACTTTAAACTTGTGCACTTTCTAAGTGTGTATTTTACATGCATAACAGAAGCTAGAACAAGCCCACTTCCAAAAGGTGTGCCTAGTATGGGGCACCTGGCAGGAAGTCGGATTGTCTGATCTTAACCTCTGCTTCCACAGCTCTGAGGAGTAAACCTCCGAGGCTGAGAAGCAGAAGAAACTCCTATTGTTCACCATCCTTCCGGATCAGTCTCAAAATGACCTAGTCGGAGGCATCTGGATGTTGGAGGGTGATGGCAGAGGGAAAGGATGGGTATTCTCTTTGTACAAATGTAAACAAATATGGACCAAAACCAGTAAGACCCTTGCTTTGAACACAGACAGTATAAATGGAATTTTTGTTCTGAATTTTTCAACTGTTACTCAGCTGTGTCACAATTCT
>NC_034605.1:42529924-42540046 GCF_900095145.1 Mus pahari
AGCAGTTTGTTGCCCAGAAAATTATCATCCCTTCTCTAGTTCCTTACTGTATATCTTCCTCTGTTTTATGTAGATAGAAAGGGTGTAGAGATAGTATCTTTTCCAGGTTCATCAAAATCAGCTTATAGATTAAGGGATAGGAAAGTCAAATTATTTCTGAAGGAAGTAGATAGTGCAATATTCAGCTATCTCTAGAAAAGGATGATGGATTTCGATAGGATTATGAAATGTTTTGTCATCTTGTTACACATGGAAAAATAACAAAAAACTGTATGTATGCAAAACAAAAAAAACGTGTGTGTGTGTGTGTGTGTGTGTGTGTGTGTGTGTGTGTATGTGGAGAAAAATGATTTAGTAGGAAAACTGCTACTCAGGTCATATGGCTACATGTCCTCTTCTCAGATTACTGTGAGTAAGGATAATGGGCCTCTGAGGTTTTACAGTAGTTATCTCAGACTTATTCAACCCTTCCCTTGGATTAATCACAAGGTTTGGTAAGAAGAAATTTGATTGGTAGCTGTACAAGTCCACCAGACTGCACTGGGAAATTAGTTTTCTATAGACAATGCTGGCTGACTTCTTGGGTTTCACTCTGCTTGAGAAGTGATGAGTCTGTGGAAATCAGAATCCATTCTTGGGAGGTCCTTATTCTCTTTCACAAAAGAATTCAAGAATGGACACAAGCAGGAGCCTAAGGGAAATTTTTCAGCATATAAAACAACAAAACAAACAACAAACAAACAAACATCCTCCTGAGAAGTCAAGCTGTAAACTTCAAGAGATGCTATGAAGAGAATAGAAGAGAAATTACAGTATATTGAACATTTTGGAAGGGTAGACAGGCTTACAAAGCTGTATGGATATGTTCCAACAGTCTACTACACTAGGCTGGAGCCTGGGATAGTAGAAGTATACTATCTCAATAAAGGACTAATTAAATATTCCACCTATGTCTTTAGCATGGCTTAAAGGAATCTACCCCCCTAAAGGGTATCCCTTGGTCAAGTGATTGACCCAGCCAACTAGAATGATAGGTTTCCTTCCAGGCCAGACATTCTATTCTCTTGATCTGGGGGAGTTTTTCTACTCTTAACAGTGAGCCTTTCACAAGTATATTGTTTGAAAGACAATTTAGACACTTGTCTAATTTGCAGTAGAATTAAATAAAAATCCTCCTCCATTATCTATCAAAAATAAGACAAACAGCATATATTACAAATGAATTTTCTGGTATTAAAAATAATTTCCCATCTGCTACAATTACTATATTTTACTTTTTTGCTAATACAAAGATAACCAAAGTCAAGGTGGATTAAATAACAAGAGTTATTTCTATTCAGTTATATAAGCTAAAAGGCCAACAGAGAAGAATTGAGCCTCCCTCACCTACTACCCACCACTTGGTTTGCACATGGTGTCTTCTCTCTGGGTACATCTAAGTCTTAATCTTACCTTCTAATAAAGACACTATAGTAAGTTTAGCTTATGTCTGAACACAACAACCTCATTTTAAGCCCAGTTACCTCAATAAAGATGCTATTATCTTCAAATAAGGTTCCATGATAAAGTCTTAGGGGTTAAACATGTGGACTTGGGCATCATCCGACTCAGCCAACAGCACTGACTAAAATAAATTATGCTTCAAGGTTAAGGAATTATCCAATCTCTGTTACCTAAGCCTTTTGAACAAAGTGCTATAAATTTCTATGAGTTCTCATAAGTATGTGTCCCATCAGGGTGATATACAGTGCTTTTCTAGGAGTAGATACAATAGCGACTTATGGGTTCTAGTGACAGACCCAAAATTCTTGCATGAAGTGAAGAGTGAGCTGTACAAGTCATCCTAACATCTTCAAAGCTGAATCTTTTTTTTTTTTTTTTTGTAATTAAAATGTGAGAAGCAGAAACAAGTGGCTGTAGTAAGAAGAGATGGTGTGCAAAGAGGTAAGGTCTGGGTGGCAAAGTACTGTCAAAGAGCAACCATCAGGATTAGACACCTTATACCAGGCATGATATATACAGGCACACCTGTAATCCTAGCCCACAGGAGGCAGATGCAGGAAGACCAAGATTTCAATGTTATCTTCAGCTGCAGAGTGTGATTGGGGTTCAAGCCTGGGAAGTGGTAAACAGTGGCTGAAGAGATAAACCAGCAAAAGTTAAATGAAGCCCACCACTAATCCTATAGATGATGCTCGGGTTAGTGTTTTGTCAGTCAGACAAGCTTGAGTCATCTGGGAAGAGGGAGCTCAACTGGGAAACTGCATTAGGTCACCTGTAGGCAAGTTGTAGTGTTTTGTTTTGTTTTGATTAATAATTGATGTTGGAGGCCCCAGCCCACTGAGGGTGGTGCCACCCATGAACAGGTGATCCTGGCTGGAGTAAGAAGGCAGGTTAAGAAAGCCATGAGGAGCAAGCAAGCACTGAGCAGCATCCCTCCATGGCTTCTGCCTCAGTTCCTTCCTCCAGGTTAGGCCTTTATTTTTTATCTTGAGTTTCCTCTGTAGTAGATTGATACCTTTAGGTGTAAGCTGAAATAACCCATTTTCTTTCCAAGCTGCCTTTGGTCATGGTATTTATCACAACCATAGAAACCCTAACAGGGAAATAGAACAGTTTTTCCCTTCCTCGGTAACAGTAGAAACAAAGCCAGAATAGACGTTCTAAAACGTGTTTGTCCTCTCCCTATTCAGATTTTCTGTACTTCCTCTATGGCTCCCCCGGTACCTGCCTACTGTTACACAATTTTCACACAAGTATACATTCCAGAACATTTTTTACTCTAGAATTTTGCTTTGATTTTTAAATATATTAATTTTTACATTTATTTTTAAATATCATATTTGTGTATTATGTTGACATCATTTCCTCAGCCTCTCACCTGTCTCTCATGCTGTCTTGTGCCCCCTCAAAATGATGTCACCTTGTCTTTAATTACTGTTATCACACACATACACAGAGATACACATGTGTAAAAATACTCTCCTGAGTCCATTTAATATTACTTGCACGTATTTATGTTTTTAGGGCTGGAGTCTTGACAATGGATAACCAATTAGGGGGTTCATTCCTCTGGAAGGTTAGTCCCTCCTCCCTCAGCAGTCATTGATTGCCAGTAGCCCTTGATCTAAGTGTAGGGCTTTGTAAGATTCCTCCCACCCACACTGGTGTGTTAGCTGGTGTTGTCATTGTCTGGATCTTATTTAGGGCGGCTGTGTTGTTACTATTTCATGGGTGTTACTTCCCAGTCCTAGACAGAAGAAAGTCTTGCAGCAGATGTTCTGACTCTTACAACCTTCTCCCCTCTTTACTGTGAGGTTCTTTTCGACTTGGGTGTAGGGATCCTGTTACTGATGGTTTTGTTTGAGACAGTGCCTCACTATGTGGCCCTGGTTGGCACGCAACTCCCTAGTAGACAAGTTGACTGCAAAGTCCCAGAGAGTTCTGCACCCTCTCTGCCTGTTGAGTTCTGAAATTAAAGGTTAAAGCAGCGTACGCAGCAATCCAAGTGACCTGCATGAAGTGTAAAGCTGATTCTAAATGTAGACTTCTTTATATGAAAATGTTCTTTTCTTTTGGCTGTGATGAATACTCTCAATAGTCTTTATAAAGTCGTTCCATAAAGCGGAGCATGGTGGAGCAGACCTACAATTCCATACTTAGAAAGCAAAGGGAGGAGGGTCATTCAAGTTTGAGGGCAGCCTCTTCTACTTAGTAAGTAGGCAAACAAGCCAGCAAACAAACAAACAAACAAGGGTCTGAGGAGATGGCTCCATGGTTACGGATGGACACTGCTCTTGCAGAAGACTCAAGTTCATTTCCTATCATCATGTTGAACAGTTCATGATCAACTGTTACCCCAGCTACAGGGATCCAGTCCTCTTTTTTTGACCTCTGTGAGCATTTGCACAAAGCTGCACATTCTTACTCTCTCCAACACATATATGCAAATAAGTAAACTATAAATGAAAACCAAGCCAACAATCACAAAAATCAATCAAATAAAGCTTCAACCCAGACAAAACAAAATTTATATCTTCTTTATCACATAAAGTAATGACCAAGCCAGCTCAGTCAGTCAACAGGTTCTCCAGCACAGGAGTGAGGATTAAAAAGAAAAAAGACAACTAGACAACATTGTAGCATGACCCCAGCCAGTTCTGAGGCTGAGGCAGGTTTATTTTTTCCCAAACTGCTTTTATGCCATTTTAATTACACGAAATTAATGAGGTCAGTTCTAGGTTAAGGAATAAGTAAGATAATAAGCAAAGTCCTGTGGTCAATCCCATGATCACTATTTCAAAAGGGCATATCAGGATGACCAAGATATCTGAGCCTACTTCTCTGTCCTAGCCCAAAGTCATATTCTTGCCTGAAGCCTACTTCTATTGCTCTTCTATTGTTCCACCCTAAAATTATATTCCTGCCTAAACTTACTTCCCTGTTCTAGCTTAAAATTAGATAACTGCCTGAGCTTACTTCCTTGTCATGGCCCAATGTCAGATTCCTGCCTGAAGCCCATTCTCATTCTCTCTCTCTCTCTCTCTCTCTCTCTCTCTCTCTCTCTCTCTCTCTATCTCTCTCTCTCTCTGTCCCCCGCCCCCGTATGTATGTGTGTGTGTGATTGTTTGCACACCTGCATGTGTATACATGTGGACACATATGTATACAGTCTTGAGCCATTCAGTGCATATATAACTCTGTTCTAAATCTAATGACTATCCACATTCATAGATGCTATAAAGTCACTGAGGTGAAATTACCTGTGAAAAGACGGAACTGCCTATACAAGCCACCATCAGTAGTTGTTAGGAAGAAAATTTCAAAATTATAGGGAAAGTTTCCCATCTTTACATTCTGAGCAAACATTTAAGGCCAAGTGTATACTGTCTAGTACACTGATATCTTATATGCTTTGTGGGAGGTTTTTCAAATGAGAAAATGATCCGAAATCACAAAAAAATATGGTAAGGGAAGAATACTTAGTGCCAAAATGGTGTATTGTTAGAGGAAAAAGTGGTCACCTGCTCAGCAGAGGACAGTTAAAGGCTGAAGCGGTCACCTCCTCAGCAGAGGACAGTTAAAGGTTGAAGTGGTTACCTCCTCAGCAGAGGACAGTTAAAGGTTGAAGCAATGAAAAGTCTGGAAACTAAGGGTGGAAAGGGGTTGCTTGGTGTCTCTTTAGGCAAGGTAATATTCTTTTATTACATAGTGTTCATTTTTATCTTTATATGATCTGAAATGATGGTGTTTATGGTTAAGTGTTGTGTTCATTTTATAAACTGTCTTGTGACTATTAAATACCTGTGAGATGCCAGCCTTTTACTCCTATTGTTTTCCATTGAAAAGATCAGCTGAATTTGAGCACATTTGCTGAATAAAACATCATACAATCAACAGGATGATTTTCATTCCTTAACATTTCTCCCTGGGGGAGGCACTTACCCTAAGCACTATGTTGCCTGATGACAAGTAGGAGCCTTCCTGACTTTGATAGTGTCCAAGCACCGAGTCGCCTAATTTGCATCTCTCTACTAAATGGTTTTAATTAATTTTGCATTGTGCTTACTGACTACTTTTAATTAGCAGTTAAATCAGCTCAGTTAACGAAAAAAATGAAGGTGTTTATATGAATGCAAATCACAGTGAGTTCTCAGGGCACAAGTTGCAAACTTGTTCCAACCCATTGAAGTTGGATTCCTTCAGGCTTTGTTAAAAATATTTAATACAAGAATATATAAAAGAATATATAAAAGTATTTCTTAGGTTATATTCCCCTTACTAAACTATGGGCCGTTCTGATTTATACACCGACCTTCCCTTACTTACACATGTTTTGGTTGTACCGAGGCACATTTTGGGACTAGGTCAAAGACAGACACAGAACATATGAATGTGAGAAATGGCTTGGACACCTCTGGGGTCTTTGGGGCTTCCTTACTGAACTAGTCTGGGGCAGCCAGGACACAGAAGTGCAGAGAACTTCTCCATAAGCACAAAATGCAACTCTGTTCTAGTTCCTTGGTTCCTTGGTGATTTTTAGGTTCATGGAACAATGAAAAACGAATAGGGTTTTGGGATAGGGTGGGAACCAAAGGGGAGGTGGAAAAGAGAGGAGGAGAAGGAGGAGGAGGAGGAGGAGGAGGAGGAGGAGGAGGAGGACAAGGAGGAGGAGGAGGAGGAGGAGGAGGAGGAGGAGGAGGAGGAGGGCAGAAGATAAAAGTCTCAACTAACCTGGGCCCCTGAGATCTCCCAGACACCAAGCCACCAACCAGGCAGCGTACACTATCTGATATGATGCTCATGACACATATACAGTAGAGGACTGCCTGGTCTGGCCTCAGTGAGAGAAGATGCACCTAACTCTCAAGAGATTTGAGGCCCCAGGGGGTGGGGAGGACTAGTAGAGTGGTGGTGGTGGTGATATCCTCTTGGAGATGAGGAAGGAGGTATAGGATGAGGAACAGTCAGAGGGTGAACTGGGAGGAGGATAATGACTGGCCTGTAAAAAAAGACTAAATAATAAAAATAATAATAATAAGCAACAAAAACAATACTTACGTATGAAATGCTCAAAAACTAGAAAGTTAAAAACAAAACTAAATGATTACTAATATTGATGATATTGTAGAGGAGATAGTCCCTCTGTTAATACAGCTCTTGTGAGTATCACCCTCATGGGTATACATATTTATGTATATATACATATATATGTAAATGTTAAAACTTATTACAATTATATATATTATTTATGTATATAATATATTTTGTGGTTTGTACCATGTATTTACATTCTACTTTCTCCTCCACTCAACATTGTACTGGGGAACTTATGTATCTCCATCTGAAAATGCTCAACCACAATGTTTTTAAGTGATCAGATGAAAATACATTTAACAAGAAGACTCTAAGCACGTTTCTCTGGTCATCTATGAGCACAGAGGTTGTTTGGTTTTGATTTTGTGCATAGATATATTCAATTCCTACTAGTAAAAAAATCACATTAAAGTAAACATTTGTAGAAATATTTGTATTAATGTCCTATTTCTTCTTTGAATTAAATAAAATGAAATTATTTTAAAGTGATAAGAATTAAGATGTATTTGGCTAACTTCTATGCTGCAAAGTGTTACTAAGATACAGTCCATCCTTTCCAGTGAGGTGTTCTATTTCTTTGTTAAGTACATTTTATTAATTTTTAAAAAGCCTTTATACTTGCTCCTTAAAACATTTTGTGGTGGCAAAGCATTGCCACACGAGTCCAACATGGCACCATCTTGGTATTGCTATCTATTCATTATCTTAATTTTTCTTTTCATTCAGTTTCAGACAATTGTGCTGCTGCAAATGATGAGTGAGTTTCCGTTGAGATCACTGAGTTCTTCATGTACTGATGTCTCTAGCTAGCCTGCTTGCTTCTCTCCACCTTACAGTCTTTCATACTTGTTTGATAGAAGGATCAAGGGTGTTTCTGACACTTATGCATTTATAGCATCCTCCCTCCCCCCCCCTTTAAAAACTCCAGTATGTCTCTTCTCACTCATTTTCAAACCTGTGGCTTCTTTCTTCATTAGTGGTTATTAGTACATATATGTGTGCATTTGGAATACATATATGCTTGAGAATACAACATGCTCACTCAGCCTAATACTATTTGCACGCATGTTTTAGGGCTGACCATTTGGTTTTGGCCAGCCAGCTGGTGTGCTCTCTTCCCTGGGGAGGACCCATTTCTCCTACTCGTGGCGTTCCTTGGTTGCCTGTAGATTTGTGTAGAGTTGAGACCTTGTGAGATTTTCTCCATCCACCTTGGCATATTCTTTGGTGCCATACCTTGTTCAGCTCATGTATAAGGCAAGGATCGACCTGTACTGAGCCAAAATCAAATGAGAAAATAAATCACCTCTGTTCCATCTTTCCAGATATGAAATCCCTTCACTATCCCGAGGTGTCAGCACAGTTGACATTACTGTGTCTAGTTGACATCAGGCAGTTTTGTTACTTTGATGGTCTCCTGGGATTTGTACATTCTACTTTTATAAGCCGGCAATAGATCCACCACAGTTTTCTTAGTCTCCACTTATAAGTGACTTGATACACCCCATTTTACCTCTCTTCTCCCTTTTTCAAAGAGTGAGTGTGTTTAAATCCATCACCATCATTGCTAGCAGGATGCAACATGGTCTTCCTCATTTCTCCTTCTACCTAACATGTTCTGTTTCCTGATTAGAATGTTCCTATCTTGGCATTTGTAACCAGGTACAACTGGATTTTAATGTTTCTATTGGATCTCATGCCAACACATCACTTTTTCCTTTAATTTGTTGTTCTTAGTCAATTTGTTTGAATCTTCCTTTTAACTTTTCTATTACATTTGATTTGTTACACACTTTAGAACACACCAGTGCTCCAGGTGTTCATATTCATACCTACCGCAGTCCCTTCAGCTTCTGTAGGCTTTGCATATCTGCATGGTTTTAAGGGCACCTTTCTCAGAACATGTTCCTATCACTAAGTAGTACCTGACTGCCTGTGAAAATGGAAAGATAAAAGAAGCAGAGGAAGAAGCTAAGGTGCGTCTCAAAGGGAGGACTCCCCAGCATCCTTCTGGAGGTCAGGGAGGTGGAAGGATATCAGGACATTCCCCAGTTCCCTGTGCTTCCTGCCCTTGCTCATGTTTTTCCTGGAAACATGTTTGTGCCTTTTCATCTTGTCCAGACCTGCCTGCAAGACGTAATGGTGTCACCCACAGCTGGGATTATGTATATATAAAATACTGGCACTCATCCTAGGTCCCCTAATGAATGCCCTTTGAACTGAGAGGTGCTGAATCAATTTGCCACAGAGAATGACACCGAGATGAGCGAGAATTTGCATTGATCCCCGAGAATCTGGAGAATTCTATCTTTAGTAAGTAAGAAGATGAATGAGCAAAAGTATGATGGATACAAATAGCAGGGTTCATTACACAATAAGAGGGTATTATCAGACACGCGATGAAGATAAATTCTACTGATGTCAGCGGCATCATATTATTATATCTAATCTATCATCTTGTTAATGCTATTTCTATGGAAACATTAAAAGAAATTAAAGTACTAAAACCTGAAAACGGATCTGACAGCTGCATGGGACTGAAGAAAAAAAAAAAGAAAATCATGATTTTGCTGATGTATCTGACATATTTTCCCAAAGTCATGTTAATGACCAGTAGGTTGTATGTAAATAATTTAGCAGAGCATATGCATAAAGAAATCCCTGTATGTATTATAATATATTATTAGTTTCACTTTTAGGCACTAATGCTACAATACCTATATTGCCTATGAAAAATATATGAAAAACAATAATTTGCTGTGCTTTTTGTAGTGAGCTCAACTCAACTCAGTATAATGAGACCTCATATGTTTTTAAAGATTTTTGGAAGAATGTCAGACTCAGTTGCTCCAATAGCTGCCATTAGTTGTTGTAAGTTAGTAGAAATTTTGCTACACTCCCTCACATAGATGGAGAATGGCTTTACCATTTATTTTATCATTTCTACACCTCTCTCACAGTTTTCAGTGATACTTCCAAGTATGTAGAGATATGTGTATGTATGTGTGTGTATGTAAATGTGCATGTGTCTCTGAGAGAGAAAGAGAGACAGAAGAAGTGTAGATGGGAGGGATGGAGGGAGGAAGAGAGAGAGAGAGAGAGAGAGAGAGAGAGAGAGAGAGAGAGAGAGAGAGAAACAGCTGATGGAGAAAGACATCAAAAACCCCAAACATTTTCAAACTTAATGAGTGAGTCCAAATGCTACCCTCAGAATTCTTAACTTTCTAGAGAAAAGAACAAAGAGAACAAAGAGAGGAATAATTACAGGCTTCAGTCCTCCCCCTCTACCCTTTATTCTTCTATACACTATGGACAAAATTAAGCTGGCTACCTGTAACCTTGTAATGAAAAGAAACAGAAAATAAAAATAAACACGTAAGCTCATCAGGTCCGTTGGAGGCTGGTGCTGACCTGCATCTCTGCTTGACTATCATGGGGCATAGTGAGGCTCCACCTCTCCTCATGGGGCATAGTGAGGCTCCACCTCTCCTCATGGGGCATAGTGAGGCTCCACCTCTCCTCATG
>NC_034605.1:42540111-42557322 GCF_900095145.1 Mus pahari
CCTCATGGGGCATAGTGAGGCTCCACCTCTCCTCATGGGGCATAGTGAGGCTCCACCTCTCCTCATGGGGCATAGTGAGGCTCCACCTCTCCTCAAATGGAACTGCAACAAGTTTGTTCTTTTGACATTGGTAACAAATTTTGTGATACTTAGGTGAAAGATACTGAGACCCATCAGTGATGGGATATTATCGGAACTGATAATATTTGCATGTCCCCTGAAGTGACATGTCTGAGTTTTCTAATTCAAAGAGGAAACCTGGACAGGAACTTCACAAAGAGATTAGATTCCTTAATGGAAATCCAACTTGTGATTGTACAGAATGAGCTAATTATTGGGCATCCCATCATTCGATGGGGAAAAAAATGGCCTTACCAAATACTATCTAATTTTAATTTGAGTGGTATTATTTCCAGAAACATCTGCTGTCAATACCTGTGACCCGACATTCCTCACCAGACTCTTTTGAAGGAGGACTCGGTGAGTGGTTGAATGATCGTGTTAGTAACACTAGCTGTACTCTGAACCTAACACTAGCTGTACTCTGAACCTATAAACTGCTTTTGACTGGGGAGTAGACAGTCCAGAGTGGTTAAGTAATATTGTTTGAAAGTCTGAAAAGAAATTTTATGGTATGAAAAACTTAATGGAGCAATGGAAATCATTTGTTCTTCCTCCCCCAAGTCTTTCTGTGTATAAGCTAAATTCGTCAATGGTTTTCTAAACATCAGTCTCAGTGTGCAGGGAGATGTTGACTTAAGTCTCTGGTGTAACAGGAGCTACCTCAGTACTTCTCCTGTTCAGTCCACATTGGAAGCACAAAGCTGGGTCCTGTTATCAGTGAAGGAGTGTGCTGTAGCAGCAACACCAGGATAAATGAACTTGCCAGCAAGAGCCAAGACAAGCAGGCAAAAGCAAGACCTCGTTTGTCCTTCTTTTAGTTACCACCTGTCAGTGCTACACACATTTTGGGGGCGGTCCCCCCACTTTAAATAATGTGATCAAGAAAATCCCTTTCAGGCTGGAGATATGTCTCAGAGGTTCAGAGCACTGGCTGCTCTTCTGGAGGTCCAGAGTTTAGTTCCCAGCAACTACACAGTGGCTCACAACCATCTGTAATGAGATCTGCTGCCCTCTTCTGGATTGCAAGCATACATGCAGGCAGAACATTGTATACATAATAAATAAATAGATCTTTTTTAAAAACACTGATTAAAAGGAAAGAAAATCCCTTTCAGGTGTGCACATTGGCTTACCTTTTCTGTGGACTACAGACCTACTCGAGCTAGCAGTTTGCATAAGTGACTCTCTGAGACACTCTGGTCCTCATCTCATTTCTCCAGTGAGAGGCGGTAGAACATAGGTCATTAAGAACTGCTTTCTAGGGGGATTATGGGACTTTATCTATCCCCATCTTTGTTTGTTTGTTTTAGTGTCTAGCTTCATGCTTTTCCACCAATTTTCTATCCATGACGTACTTGCTGCCTCACTGTAGATACAAAACCCAAGGAGGGCAACAAATCATGGCATGCAACCTTTTTCTCTTTACGAGTTGCTGGTTGCTGGTATTTTGTTACAGTGATGTAGAGTAATCTAGCACACTAAACATAAGTAGAAGACACATTCCACCACCTAACACCACTAACTCACGCTTCCTTCCCAAGTTCTTTATGATTCAATTCACATGATAATGTGATAACATTTATTGCTATTTTATGTCATCTTCATGTTTATAAAGTCAGCATGGAGAAAGTCAGTGTCTTTGAGTATTTAGAAACTGGGATAAAATTACATTGACTATGTAAATGTTACAGTCATCTCTAACAAAGGAATCATTTTATTTTTGCTGAGCCGATCCAGTTATATTTAAAAAAAAATCTGAAGGGCTCACAAGGAGCTGATGTCTTGGTTGGAAGCGTAGACTTTGGCATTAAATATAACTGTGAGTGTGAGGAATTCTTTTCAGCTTCATTTTAAAAATTGCAAAGTGTTGAAATATTTATTGTGGGTCTTGTTAGGACATGGAGTTACATAAATTCCTAAGGTGTAGGTTGTAAATAGCCAAGTTATGTGGACAATATCTGAAGGTTTAATGCTGTTATTGCCACTAAAATTCATTAATAAAAGTATTAGCCTTCACTTAGTACCACTTTCAATAATAACTAGGTTGCAAAATGGTGAAGAAAGGATTTGCAAATGAAAACAGAAAGACAAAGTCAAGTCCAAATACCCCGTGAAGAAAAGTCCAAGTGCCCTGTGAGGAATCCTGACACCGCCACTTGTGGGCTTTGATGTCACATCTTTGTTGAAGAGTGGCCTCAATGCTGGAGTCAACTTGTCCTCCACCCACTCCTAAGAGAAGCAGCCACTGTTGGGGATCGATCTTGTGCACTGTCTAGTTTTAGATGTTGATTTCTGCACCCAGAGATCTAGTTACAGTCACGATGACTGAACCATCCCCTCCCAATATCAATGTGGTGTCAAGAATGCTTCCCCAATTATCTCTGATTGGTTAATCAAGAGCTGATCAGCCTATGACGGGGCAGAGGAGATTGGAAGTCTGAACTTCTGACTCCAGCCAGAGGTACCAGGTAGGAAGAGAAAAGAAGGACCAGGAGGAGCAGAGGTAGAGAGATCGCCTGGAGAGCCCAGGAGGTTTTACTATGAGGTTGCGATGCTAGAGCAGACATGAGGACGTGCACGGGCCAGGGTGAGCCAGGGGAAGATGCAAATTGAAAATAAAGGCTCTGTGTTTGGGAGGTAGATAGCGTAGAGGGTTAAAAGAGCCCAGATTCTGTCCAGCCTAGGTTTGGAGCTTGTTAATGCACTTAATAGGTCTTTGTGTCCATTATGTGGGAGCTAGAATGGGAACAGGTAAGGTTCCAATGACTCTCCATGATTAAATTACAGCCTACAAGCTGCCATGTCGCATTTTGTGGGAGGTAGTCTCCCATCACAGTCCACAGTGTGACACTCCTGATTTTTCAGCTCCTAATGTTAGGTAGTGTGTTAGGAACAGCCTGGACACGGCACCCACTGTGAGTTCCTGGGGGCAGCTTCACACCGTATACTAAATATACTACATTCCTGTATGCTGTGGCGTGCAGAATAAGCTGGATGGTGGAAACAAGCAGGGTTTCGCAGCAAAGAGGTGTGTGTTCTGGAGTCACAAAGCCAGTTTATTGTCCAGGGCCTGGGCGATGCCACATGATGCAGGCATTGCCATGCGTCACACACACAGCCATCCCAGAAGTGGGAAAGAAAGACCCAGACTCATCCTCTAGCCAGTAGAGCTTTAACAAGATAGTCTTTCATTAGGCAAATTCCTAAATGCTAGCCAAATTCTTTTCTGCAGAGACGGCTAGGAGCTGGCCATCCATGTGATCCACTTGCTGTTCTGTGGACACCGAGAGGAAGTTCTTTGAGGTTGTGTTACCCAGTGTTCACAGGCAGAGTATGGGGGCTGGGCAGAGACTTCTCATTCCTTTGGTGCTTCCTTTCATGTCCTGAGAAGGATAGTCATGTGTTTTAGGTTAGCTGATACATTCAAAGAGAAGGGACAAACAATAGAGGCTTTACATATGGTGGCCGCGGACGTCACATGGACCTCATTTTCGCATGCACAATATATTTGTTATTCCACAAGCTGGCTATAATTCATTTAAGACCCCTTTTCATTCAGTTTTATCTAATAAACTAATGAAATGGCCCAGTGAAGTCTTTATGGTCAGTGTAATTTGGGTGAGTTACTTAGCCTGCATTTCCTTTAGGATATTAATGGTATATCATTACGCCTTTCTTCTCAAAGAGCTCAAGGAAGAGAAAGGGCCCCAAGTCTGGGTACTGTTTTTGATGTATGTATTTAAAATTATTCTCAAGATGAAGATTTGTATGGAATAAATCAGCTTCCATTTACTTGTACTATGTATGAAGGTGATCATTAGCAAGTGACTTTATTTTTCATGGTACCACCATCAGATACCAGCTAGCTGTCATTTCTCTTCTTGATAATTTTCCTATCTTTATAAGAATCTCCATGACTGGGGCAAGGGAGATGACCCTGTGGATGAAGTGTTTGAAGACACTCACGAAGACCCGAGTTCAGATATCCAGAAAATACATCAAAATCTAGCCACGGTGGTACTGTGGGGCATGCCAAGAATACTAACTTTGATTGGGTAGAGACAGGAAGATACTCAGCAAATACTGCCAAACTGGTAACACACGGGTTTAGTGAGGAATCCTTTCACAATGAGTAAGGTAGGGAACGACAAAGAAACAGGATTGCAGCCTCTGGCCTTCACATAGAGACAGGATCCCTTTAACTAACTTATTTTTATATTATCTATTGAAACAGCTGCTTTTATCATCAGTTGATGACAGTCATGACTATGAGGAGTTATTAAATAATATGTATTACTGAAGAAAAGTCACCCACCAGGAGATTTAAAACGGCTAGACGTGTGGGGCGGTGCTGGTGTGTACACATTTAGTGCCAGCACTCAAGAGGCAGAGAGGCAGGTGGATCTCTGAGTTTCAGGCCTGCCTGATCTACGGAATGAGATCCAGGACAGCCAGGGCTACACAGAGAAACCCTATCGCAAAAACAACAACAACAACAACAACAGCAACAGCAACAACACCACCACCAACAACAAACTGTTATATTCTGCAACAGCAAAAGATAAAGAGAGCCGTTAGCTGGTGTTGAAATTATCTCTATAGAAGAGCCAAAGAGAGGCACATCTCTGGACGCCAAGCAGGCGACTGCAAGCTGGAATCTAGCCTAGGCTATGCAGTGACTCTCTTACCAGCAAAAAAACAAAGCAAAAACAAAAAACAGAGAAAGGAAAAAATAATGGTAAATGTTAGGGTTCTTGTTTGTTTTCTTTGTTAACTGAACAAGATCTGAAACCAATTTTGTTCATCACATTCTTCAGCTCCAGACAGAACTGCGACTGCTCTTGTACTCCTGAAGCCTGATTTAGTTAGCATCCTTTTGAGTGAATGACGTGACCAAATGGCTCCCAAAGAAGCGAGGCATTTCTACAGGCGATATACGTGAATGACATAATGCAGTTATTAGGCAGAATGAGCGAGGCTTGGAGCTGAGCTGAGGGACAAGAGGTCTCTGCAGCAGGGGCAGGAACTGCAGCCCATTAATCAGATCAAATGCAAAGCTTCGGCATTGCTCCAGGCTGCGGAGCTCCGAGCTCCAAGCTCAGAGCAGGAACCCGGAGCAACTGGACTGCAACCTGACTTTGCCATAGGTCAGGGCTGGTTGACATCCTCTGTTAAGCAAATGAACAGTGGGGCCTGAAGCTTTCAGTGTGGGCGTGACTGCAGACCTTCTGATCTTCGAGGGTGAGATGCTCATAGAGAGACACAACCGGACTCCCAAACCAGGAAAATTATGCTACCAGAATAAGATAAAGATGAGGAAGGCAAAAACATTTCAAACAATTGTTCTGTTCTGTTTTTTTTTTTTTTTTTGTTTTTTTTGTTTTTTTTGCCCTCTCAAACAAATTGAAAAGAATTAGGTTTCTAAAAAGGAAAGGATTGCGTGAGGAGTAAACACTTCCACCTTCTCTTTCATGTCCTGTTTGTGCAGTTGTTTTCAGTAACAGGGATCAAAGTTGGGGCCTTACTGATGTGAAAAGATTTCCTGTCCAAGCCCAATCCCAATCAAGTACGTGTGTCTTGTGTTTATGTATGACCCCTGCCTCTGTAGTTACAAATTCAACTGCACAATACAAATGTCCAGGTATTAGGATATATTTTATTATCTACCAAATTGGAGAAAAAAATGCTTTAAATGGCAAGAACCATAAAAATCAAATGAATGTCATTTTTTTTAACTCTTAAGACCATTTCATTCCTTTCCTCTTAAATCCACGTAGACCACTCAAAGTAGCGATGCTACACTTATAAAACTGTTCTCTTTATAATCTCATCTTCACGGTGTCTTCAGTAGACTGTTAGACTCCCAGGTGGGCTTGAAGCCAACATATGCAGGTATGATGTAACTCCCCTTTAGTTAAGCAGAAGTGTTGAGCTGCAGTCGCTTCCTAACCCTTAGCTTGCTTTCAGTTACACGCCAAACCTTCCATGGAAGGATAATTAATGCATTAAGTCTGGTCCAACTGGAGTTGGTTTGAATATGGGGATTTTTGTTCAGTTTCACCCTGACAATCTACTGCTCTGTCACAGCCCATACACCATTAGTGTTTTACAATTTAGTCTTTATATGATGATATCTTGTACATAAGATTAAAACTAGCTTGTTTCCTTAATTCCTCAATCTGGGAAGACATATGCCATAGCTAAACCAATCCTGGCACATAACAGACTATGTTTCCTGGTAAAGTTAGGGGGTGCCCTACATTTAGTAGTTCTGCAAATTGTGAACAGTGCTATTGTTATATAGAAATTTAATACGAGACTGCAAAGAAATGAAGCAGTTTTCATTGCTAAAATTATTTCAAATAGGTAACTACCTTTAGAGGAGAGATGTGGGGAAAATGTTCTGAAAAGATATACTTAATAAATATAAAAGGAAAAAGGTTTTATCTATGAAGAAATGTCTTATATGTGTACTTGCAGATGGGAATGGCATCACAAAGTCTCTCCATTATTTAGATAAAGTCTGGGAGATTTAGCCTTGCTCCACCACAGATGACCTAACTACAGTTCTGAATGTGCCTGATCCCGAGCCCATGTGTGTTAGTTGGGGTTTCTATTGCTCTGACCATGACCAGAAAGCAACCTGGGGAAGAAAGGATTTATTTGGCCTACATTTCCATATTCATCATCAAAGGAGGTCAGGACAGGGATTCACACAGGGGAGAAACCTGGAGGCAGGAGCGGATGCAGAGACCGTGGAGGGACACTTGCTGTTTATTGGCTTGCTTAGCTGCCTTTCTTATAGAACCCAGGACCACCAGCCCAGGGAGGGAAACACCCACTGTGGGCTGGGCCCTCCTCTGTCAATCACTAATTGAGAAAATGCTTTTCAACCAGATCAGCTCTTTCTCTCTCTCTCTCTCTCTCTCTCTCTCTCTCTCTCTCTCTCTCTCTCTCTCTCTNTNTATATATATATATATATATATATATATATATATATCTGTTTCTCTCTGTGTGTATACATCTACATATCTGCATCACTGTGTGTGTCTTTGTGTGTGTGTACCAATATATCTGTATCTGTGTGTGTGTGTCTGTGTGAGTGTGTATACCTACATATCTGGATCTCTTTGTGTATATCTCTGTGTGAGTGTACCTACATTTCTGTATCTGTGTGTTTGTGTGTCTGTATGCATATGTGTGTACCTACATATCTATCTCTATTTCTGTGTGTGTCTATGTGTGTGTTCAATAACTTTAGAATGGTTGAAACTAATTTGTTTACAGCATGGGGCTAAGTATTGAGTAGTTCTAAGTAGTTGGCCAGAGGAATTGGGGTATGCCATGATCACATTCTCTGTGCTGCCTTCACTCTTAACCATGTGCAAATGGATCTAGTCCTTGCCAACTCAGAGACCATGGGGATATCTAAGGATCTAATGGTTACAACATAACCGGGTAACTGTATACAGTAGCACAGTTCCATAAATATCTTGAGACTTAGATCAAGAATAGAACCTGAGGTCATTGGTTCAGTTAGACCACTGAAGAATGTTCTATGGTCATTCACCTCTGGGACCCAGTGAAGTTCTGAAAAATAAGGTTTAATAGCACACTTTTCCTTTAACTTCTGTTTTCTTGGAGACTCAACTTGAACTCACCTAAAATAGGTTATGAGTATTCCATGAAAATAGTGCTTTAACTGTTGTTTTATCCATTACACTTGACCTTAGCTAAAATACCAAGAGATGGTAACAGCAGCAACGCTTTAAAATCTAGTTATTAGGTGACAGAGAGGAAGCTTGGGCGTAAGAGCCATTTTGTAAAACCAGAACACTCAAGGTTGGTTTTTAGTGGCAAGTGATCTGACTCTCTTTTGGCCTCTGTGGGTACCCATACACACATGGAATATATTCATGCAAACGTGCACACATGCACACAAGCACAGACACACCCACATTTTTAAAAAATCAAGAAAAATCTAACTGTTATGATGACCAACATAGCACTCATGAGAACCAACAATAACCTTACAGTAAGTTGAAACTGACTGAAGTCTCAGAGGCTCTGCCAGAGCCTGTCAAATACAAATGCTTGTAGCCAACCATTGGACTGAGCATGGGGTCCTCAATGGAGGAGTTAGAGAAAGGACCAAAGGAGCTGAAGGGGTTTGCAGCCTCATAGGAGGAATAACAATATGAACCAACCAGTACCCCAGAGCTCCCAGGGACTAAACTACCAATAAAGCGTACACATGGAGAGGTGGGGACCCATGGCTCCAGCTACATGTGTAGCAGAGGATGGCCTTGTTGGACATCAATGGGAAGAGAGGTTCTTACTCCTGTTAAGGCTCGATGCCCCAGTGTAGGGGAAGGAGGAGTGGGTGGGTTGGTGAGGAGGGGGATGGGAGATGGGATAGGGGGGTTTTCAGAGGGAAAAACCAGGAAAGGGGATAACATTTGAAATGTAAATAATGAAAATATCTATTTCTTTAAAAAAGGAAGAAAATAATAATAATACAAAAGAGGGAGGCAGTATTAATTCAACTGAAGTTTCACCAAAGAGCCTCAATTTAAAATAGAATAAAAATGGTCTTATTCTATGTGATACAAATATAATATGGATTCAGTGCTAAAGTTTGGAACTGTTTGATCCCATCTCACTCACATGTACAGCTAGAAGAGTTTGCTTCTTCCAGTTTCCCCAAAATTCTAGGTACTTCTTTCTGTGGTCAGAGATAACTTTAGAGATGTGAAGTCAATCAGGCCCCAGATGCTTTGTGTATCCCGGAAAGGTCCAGATTATCTGAACAAAGATTTTGAGTCATTGAGTGCGGGTGCATAATAATTACACCTTCTTCCTTGCTTTATTCAAAGAGATAAGCCTCCCGGAACAGAGATTTTTCTGATCTCTTTACAGAGCAGCTATATATGCAGACAGATATTTTACTTCATCAACACAATTACCAGTCCTGCAGATCAGAAACACACGGTTATGTGAGTCCAACACAGTATAAACATCTACCTCTTACAATGGAACTACCGTAATTCATTGTTCGCCTAGATCCTTTCTCTAGAGAATGATGAAAGGCCTCAAGCATTCCCTTCCTCTCTTGGCCCCGTTAGGAGGCTAGTGTACATCTGAGCACAGTGATTATTATAACAGTGAGGTGATCTTGTACAAGGAAAGCAAAGTGGAAAAGTATACAACCTTGTGATTTTCATCTGCCCTGAGGTTTTTTGTTTTTTGTTTTTTGTTTTTTGTTAATGTTAAACGGCACATCACTATATAACTGCTTTGTTAAAATCATCAACCTGTTTATCTTGTAATTGGGCCAATTTATTTTGAAATTTCTTGACCCATATGTATTTAGTGTCGAGGACCAAAGCAATAGGGCCACAACCTCATGTTTTCATTGTTTGCTGTGTAAAATGTTTACACAGAGAATGTCTGAAGGTGGTTGAGATTTTCTATATTGTATTTATGGCTCGTAGATGCAGTTACAGAGTGAGGCCAAGAATAGTGGAATATGGTTCTGAGGAAACCTGTACCATTGTGTAGTCCGTTGTGTCTGAATGTAGCCTTTCGTTCACCGTGAGGCTCACAATTCTTGGATTAACTACAGATTCTCACGGTTTAGAAAAGGCCCCCTATAGAAAGGAGGTTATCTTGCCAAGATGATACAAGGCTATAAAGAAATGTGCCAACCTGCTTGTGCCAAGATACCGCCATGAGCTCCCATCTACTGAATCTGGTGTAGACCTTGCTGAGCTTTGGGCTGCACCAGGCCCGTCTCAACGGTTGCCACATGCCATCACACAGTGCAACACGCAATCAGATGTGCGCGATTACAATCACAGCTGACTTTTCAGGAAGGCAATTTGGCCCTCACAAGGTGTCAAGCGTCTTGTAGAGCTTTAGCTCTGTGGTGAGATCTCTCCCAGATAAGTGGGGAGACAGATTAATTTGCTTTTGTGACTCCCAGTGACCTTTGTCCATCTCAGAACTCCTCTCCTGCTTCGGTACATAAACAGTGTCTCCTTCAACAATTTCAGTTGTCTGAGCTTTTTGGAAAGGGGTCATGTTCTGGGGTTTATCACGGACTTATCAGAGGCAATGACTAACAAATTCAAATCATGGAGGCAGCAAGATTGTGATAATACATACCTGTGATACCCGCAGACTTTCTATCAAGGTGCAGAACTCAATAATTGATTGATTGATTGATTAAACAAGTTGATTTAATTAGCTTGAAGGCACTCAAATGCAAGCCCAGTCATATTCTCCTCAGACAAGCTCCTTAGCCCAGGATGTTCCTACAGCCAGTAACTATAGTCAGCTTGTTCCTTTGAAGATAGGAACATCTGAATACCTCACACGCGATCTACACCAATATCTGCATATATGTATATATGTATACACACACATACACACAAACACATATGTATATAATTTTAGCTCTCTGGTGAGATCTGTCCCAGATAAATGGGGAGATGGATTGATTAGTTATAATATATATGGATATATATATTATATATTTTACTTGTCTTTCCAGAGATAATCATTGCTATGCATTTGACTTTCAGTCATCACTGAGTATCTATAGGGGATTCCTTCTAAGACCCCTATAAGTATCCAAATCTGTGTCCTCTCGGGCCCCTTTAAAACATACAATGTGCATGTGCTATGTAACTGCAGACACACCCTTAGAAATTTTTAACCGTATCTAGATTACTTTTTTTTTTAAAAGATTTATTTNTTTATTATATGTGAGTACACTGTAGCTGTCTTCAGACACTCCAGAAGAAGGCATCAGATCTTGTTAGGGATGGTTGTGAGCCACCATGTGGTTGCTGGGATTTGAACTCCAGACCTTCGGAAGAGCAGTCGGGTGCTCATACCCACTGAGCCATCTCACCAGCCCTCTAGATTACTTTTAACCCAGGTATAATGCAAACGCTATACTGTCAGCTCTAATATATGTTGTTTTGGGGATGAATTTGAAGAAATAAAGTCACTACAGCCATTTCCTTTTTTTTTTTTTTCTCTGAATGATTTCTATCTCCAGTGAGATGGATCTGACGATACCAAACTCATGGACACAAGGCTGGCTATGCTTATGGTCTTGTACAACTCACAAATAAAAACACAAAGATTCTCATTTAGATTTCTCATTTCCCATTGAATGAATCCAGGACATTCAGCAAAGAGAGTCTTAACTATGCAATCAATCTTTTCAAACACAAAACTAGCCCTTTTAAGGAAAAGAGTGATGTCTCAGGTCCTTTTTAATCAGACACCTAAAGATACTACAGAAGGAAAAGGACGATCAAGGCCAATTATTAAGTTGGGCCAATTTACATATTTAATAACTTGGAGAGGTCAGACAGGTCACGTTCTAACCGAATTGAATATCTGTCATCTCCTCCATGTCTGCTTCTTTCCCCATTTGCATAAGCAATTGACAGCTCATTAAGAGCTCATTAGAAACAGAGAAGACCCTGCAATCAGGGAAATACAAAACTGAGCAAGTCCTAAGGAGCAAGCCTTTACCGCAAAATGTTTTCAGCATCTCCTAAGAATAGGACATACATACGTCTCTGTTATCTGATAGAGAGGGTGAATAAGCAAGAAATACATCTACAATATCAATGCATAGCCATGTAACATTCACTAGCTTCAGCCTATTTATCTTAGCAAGCCAGTAGCCTATGTGTGACAGGGTCTAAAATTCCGTAACTTCATCGTGAAAGGAAAAGCTGACATGTCCACATACTCCAACTGAACTTTGATATGTGTGTGTGTATGCATATAGCATGTATATTTTATATGTATTATATTTATGCACATAAGGATTAAAATATATCCATACTAATATAATTTGTAATAGCCTGTATACACATACTGTTAATTTTAGATAACTATAAATTAGAGAGACCAAATAAGCTTATTGCTTAGGAATAACCTATTTGTGAAAAAAAAAAAAACTTAACCATACTTCTTCCTGATAAAATACATCCAGTGTATAAGTTTGTTTTTTATTCAATGCTAATATACTCGTGACCCAAACAAAAGAGACAAAACTCAGGACCTCTCTAAATAATGTTTGCCGGATACTTTAAATCTCAAATACCAAAGATGAAAGGCAACTTTGGTGGCCCCAGCTGCTCTCTGTCTCTTGTACTACATGATGTAGAGCTTGTAAATCGAAAGCACTTTTAAGCATGTAAGAATCCATAGAACAGAAACAGGGAGTGCTACAATTGTTCACATCTCACTCAGTTTCAGGACTGCAGTTTTGCTGGACAAAACGTTCTGGAGTTTCCAAGTCTAATCTCTCCATCCCTCAGGTCAGCTAAAGACATTGTAGGAGCAAGGACTAAGACACTTTACGCTGGTACTATATTTCTTTTATATTAAATTCCATAAGAAAGATCAGAAAGGGTGGGGGTTATTGGTTGTGAACTATTTTCTTCACTATCCCTGTTACTGTATCACTTAGCATTAAAAGGCAGGGAAAGCCATTGTCCTTATTGAGGCAATCTGCATGCTTCTTATTGGGATACATTTGAATGCCCAATTTGATCTCAATGGCACATCCTTTGTAACATGAAATAAAACAGGGCCCTCAAGAAAAGTAACTCCATACGAACCCCTGCCCTCTTAGGGCAGTGAGGAAGGCTGGAGCCTTGGCACTCTGTGTGCTGGCTCCCTTTCTCTTTCTTTCCTTTCCTGTGACAAGCAGCCATTGTCCCCTTGGTGAGATCTGCAATATTACTTTGACCCCAGTCCATCAATCTGCCTCAATTGGATAATGATGTGTAATCACTTTCTTTCAGGGGAGTCTATAAATTTGCCAAGTCCCCATTCTTCTCTGAAGGACTCCTTATGCTCGCTCCCAATTGTGCAAATGAGCTCTCTTTTGCAGGGCTAAATAGCCATGCACACGATCCATTCTGTGGGGAGGCACCGGGTGGATCTCTGTCGATTTTCCACGCTCTGGTCTCTTAAAGGAGACTAAGTCTGACATAGAGAAACCCGGTGGGGGGTGCCCTGAGTCAAAGCCACATCACAGGCAACCGCTTTTCTCATTAAGGCTGACCCACCATTAGGTCACTTCAGTACCACCCTTGTGATCAATGAGCTTAATGTTTAGGGAACACAGGAGTCATAAGGAAAGGGGTGGGGAGGCGCTCTGGGAAGGGGAAAAGATGAAGAACCCAGAAAAAAAAAATTCAATGCTTCTAAGTCTCAGCAAAGGCTATGAAGAGTGAAGATGATGCGCTCGCCATTTCTCACCAACGATCAGATTCTGTTCTGTTTGTTAAGACCAAACCCCACATGTTTTTATGGTTCTCCTTAAATAAGAACAACCCCACATCAGAAGCTACAGCTGAGCAGGTGGTCAAAGTGCAGAAGCTCTGGTTGACTTTAGGGTGTAATAAGGATTTTTCTTTTTTTTTTCTTTTTTACTGGAACATGGTCTTCAGAGAGATTCTTTACCATTGCCAAGTAGAAACAAACAAACAGAAAGGAATGCAGGCAGACCATGAACCATGTTGCTCCTGTATTAAGGTGGCTACAAAGGGATTTGGGCCCGAAATGTGGAAGAAGTAAGAATGAAAGCAGTCAAAGGCAATGAGTAAGTGACTGACCACGAAGGAGATGCCGCTTCAGACAGATATTCACTAGTAAACATCAGTGATACTAAAAACATTGAAAGTCACTAAAGAGCTCTCTGACTAGTTCTTAGTATCTAGCCTCGCCATATTTTGTAGAGTTTGTTTGTTCATTTGTTAGTTTTGTTTCATTTTGCTTCCTTTAGTTTCTAGTCTGGTTTAAGGAAAATGACACAAAGAAAAAAAGGTTGCCACAAACAAAGACCAAGCAATTGAAAGCAACCATTCTTTGTGCTTTCTGAAAAAGGGGGGGGGGGAGAAATCATTGAAATCTTACACTCCCAAACTCTTCATTTTGATATATTAAACACTTTAAGCTGTTATATAAAAATATACATTATAATATGTAGTTTATTTAATTAAATAATCAATAGGCTTACTTGTCAACTCAATCATTACCTGCCCTAGTAATGTTTTATTCACATGGACACATACAGACACAGTACCTAAAAATATAATGCGAATGTGTAGATTTTAGGGCATAATCATGGTATGACCACTGATACCGCCACCATTCCAGTTAAGGAATTGACGCTTGTAATTGAAATATTGATGTCGGGTGAGAAAAAGAAACTTCAACTCTTTAAGAACACCCTGTGATGCATCCTGGGGTATTTCAGGCCTGATGGAACCTCTTCTAGGTCATCTCATCCACACATCAGTGCCATGGCAGAAGCTGATGCCCAGAGGGCATCTGCGACCTGGACTGGCAGAGGCTGGATGGGGAACACAGTTCCCCATCTCACCACAGGCCACCCGTGTGTCTGAGACAGCCTACTGTATACTTTTAACCTGGTCTGTGTGTCTATCTCAGCTGAGGCAGAGTGTCAGGGGAGTCTGAAATCCTAAAATGTTAAATACTTCAAATTGGAAGAAACTGTTGCGTTCAGCTCAGAGAACGGCAGCGTATATAAAACTGTGATGATTGTAAAATACTGAACTCAGAGACACATGTGGGCATTAACTAAATGTTCAGCTTCACAGTATGCCACCATTATTCAAATTACAGCATGTGTCATGAATGTCATCTTGTAAAATCCTGATTATTTTGCTAGAAGGTGATTACAAAATGGCAAAACGTGTGTGTGTGTGCATGTGTGTGTGTGTATAATTATTGTTAATTATTTTGCATTATATATACACATACACATACATATACATAATGTGTGTGTATGTGTAAATTATTTTTTTCTAAAAATGCAAACCATTCCCTAAGGTGTGCTATGCATTACAGGGAAAATTATATAATCAAGAGAAGTTAAAAAAAATCAAAAAAATCAAAAAATGAAACTTGTGGCTTTGGATGTAGCTCAGCGAGAGAGCTCTGGTCCACTTTACATGAACACCCGTGGGTTCATTTCTCAATACGACACAGAAAAGTTAAGACTTTATTAACAAAGAACCAATGACCTAGAAAATGATTACAAAGTTGATTTTTTTTTCTATCAATTTCTTGGAAAATTCCAAGTATAAGCCTCCATGTTTTCTTTTTAAACCTTGTTGGTAAAGATTATTGTTTCTGCCAAAGTTGCTTTAGAGAAAAACATCACCAAATGTCTTTATTATTTTGCAAAGGATTGTCTCTTGCCCAAGGTCATATGTTAGCTAAGAAACTGAGTTCAACTTTGACCCTTGGCGCTGGAAAGATGGCACAGAGGCTAAGGGCACTGGCTGCTCTCACAAAGGACTGGGGTTCAGCTCCCAGCACATACCATGTTGCTTTCAGTGTTGATAACTTCTCTTTGGGAGATCTGGTGCCCTCCCTCTTGTGGGCTCCATAGGCATTGCATGTACAGAACACATACATGCACACAGGCAAAAATACACACATAAAGTAAAAGTCTTAACAACAACAACAACAAAAGAATTTAAAAGTAAGTCATTCTGCTTCGAATAGCTATTTATATTTGGGTTTTTTCTTCTCATTATTAAGTTGGGTGGAAATATTCATTTGTTTCAATATCCAAAACATACACCCTTAAAGTTAAAAGGGCTGTGCTTTCTTGATCCAAAATTAGAGACATCACGTAAACAAGGATGATACACTGAAGTCTGACCCTTGAAAGAATTCAGGGTTTCAGGATATTGAGATGCCCATTGAATAAAGGGACTTGGTGTACAAGCTATATTACCTGGATTAGGTCCCCAGACTCTGGCAAAATGAGAGAAGTGACTATTGGGGGTTGTTCTCATACACACAACACACATGAACACACACCAGTAAAAACAAACACAACTAAAAAAAAGTTCAGATTTCTCTGTAACCACATAATTGGCGACAGAAGACCCTTCCTAGAATTAAAAGACTTCTTATGAATCCAAATTTTCTTAATTTATTACTTAAAAATTATGCCGTTTCCATCATCCTCCTGAGATGGAATCACTTACCAGAGAAGTACATGATTGGGAGCCTTGCTTCCGGTGCCTTTGGTATCATTCCTAGAAGGTAGATTTGCAGGTAATATTTCTTCTGGGAAGCTCGCTGATCAGTGTTGGCCTCCAGATATTAAATATAAAAGTCACCAATACATGAGAGTTCAGCTGGGAATTTTATCTTAGGTCAAAGGAGGAAATGGAACCCAAGGGAAGTTCTTCAGAAGATCCTTTCATATAATGTTTACAAGATCGATTTATATGCCTTATGTATGTGTATATCGTGTATCTTTGTGGGAGGTATATGCATGTTACTTCAGGTAGCCAAAGAGGATGGAAAAATGACAGACCCTGGAGCTGCAGCTATAGGCATTTGGAAGCAGCCCTTATGTGCAAGCTTACAAGAATATGTGCCCTTAACTGCTGATCCATCTCTCCTGCCCCTTCAGCCTGATTTCTAAGGAAAGATACTTGTTTTGTTAGCTAAAGAGAACTAAACTTCTCCATGCCATGACGCGGAGACATATCTCAGCATCTTTCTGCACTTCAGCATTGTCGTCTTCCATATCTGTGCTACTTTTCTTGTTGACATTTCCTAAGTAAGCAATTAATCAATTAGGTTGACAAGGAACAAGCTTATATAATATAAAAAGGACTCCCGTAAACCAACAAGAAAAAAGAAAAGAAAGATTAATGGAAAGTTGTCAAGATAAAGTTCCCTAACCTAAATGTGTATGACCAGACAATCATTTGCCATTAGACTTGTGCATATTAAAATAGAGAGATCATATTAAATGTACTAGGACAGCAGACATCAGGAATAAGAATAATGTCCCATGTTCAAGGTCACATGGGTGTTGGCATCCTGAGTCACCGCTTGCCTAAAGGTGTTCCCATGAACAAGTCTATACAGCATTTCGGACTACTCTCAGGACATACTGGGATGTAAATCAGTAAAAGCTCAAAACTGAGGGGTTCTTCCCGTGTGTGTGTGTGTGTGTGTGTGTGTGTGTGTGTGTGTGTGTGTGTGTGTGAG
>NC_034605.1:42557506-42564319 GCF_900095145.1 Mus pahari
GGGAGAGGGAGAGGGAGAGGGAGAGGGAGAGGGAGAAAGGAGTATTGACATTCCCTGTAAAGGTAAACTTGATCAGTGTCTATATCCAAGGCTACATCAATACCAGACATGCCAGGGAATGAATCGACACTCCTCCCCAGTGGTATGCACAGTTGTCCTGGTGACATATGTCAGTTAGAAGAGCAGCAGCTATAGAAGAATAATTCCATCACTAGGGCTTCTGAATGAAGGGTGTCTCGTTTGTGATCAGGTCTGAGAGAGGGCAATTTCAAGCCTTCAGACCTAATAAAACTTCATTTCCTATGTGGGTTCTGCCTTAGTTTTCATGAGGAATTTCTCCAGAGATTCATGTTTTAAAGATTCCCACCTAGGCTTGCACTGTTAGAAAGTGGTACCTATTGAGAGGTTTCATGTTACTGGAGCATGCCTTCAAAAGGTATTGTGGGAGGCTGATACTTTTCTCTAGTATGTTTCCTTGTCTCCATGAGGTGAGAATCTATGGTGTGAAGTATTCCATTGTCACAGCCAAGAAAACAGACAGGAAGAAAGGAAAGAAGGAAGGAAGGAAGGAAGGAAGGAAGGAAGGAAGGAAGGAAGGAAGGAAGGAAGGAAGGAAAAGAAAGAGACGAGGACAAAAGATTTAGGGCTCACTAACAATTGAAATTCAGAAAATTTGGGCCACTGAAGGTGTTGCATGGGACTTAAAGACATTTTTTAAAAATGGCAGATGCCAACAAGAGCTTGCTGACAGGAACCTGATATAGCTGTCTCCTGAGGGGCTTGCCAGTGCCTGGCAAATACAGAAGTGGATGCTTACAGTCATCCATTGGACAGAACACAACGTCCTCAATGAAGGAGCTAGAGAAAATACCCAAGGAGCTGAAGGGGACTGAAGCCCCATAGAAGGAACATCAATATGAACTAACCAGTATCTCCAGAGCTCCTTGGAACTAAACCACCAATCAAAGAAAACACATGGTGAAACTTGTGAATCTAGCTATATATGTAGCAGAGGATGGCTTAGTTGATCATCTATGGGAGGAGAGGCCCTAGGTACTGTGAAGGTTCTATGCCCCAGTATAGGGGAATGCCAGGACCAGGAATGGGAGTGGGTGGGTTGGGGAGCAGGGGTAGGGAGGGAGGGGATAGGGGATTTTTGGAGGGGAAACTAGGAAAGGGGATAACATTTGAAGTGTAAATAAAGGAAATATCTAATAAAAATACTTTAATTCCTTCAAAACTATTTAAGAAAAATTAAGTCCCATAAGTATGCTGAATTTCTCCCCTGATATGGGGCAGTGGATCTCACTTTCCCTGTTAGCTTGTGATGAAACAATTTGAATATGCTAATGTCAAGACTTAGTTCTTTGCGCAAATATTAATGTGTCAGACAGACATCATGTACAATCATAGCTTAGACACACAAGAACACAGTGCTAATTGCTGGTTTACTACCAAAAGTTTGCACACTTGAGCTCTTACCTTTTTAGTTTTTACAATAAACATGTACCGTGTAGTTTTGCTTTTTTGCTCTGACTTTACCTCTGTACACCAGTAATGACCGTTATGCTACTGTGAACTTTTGGGTGACATACTTTTCTCTTTTTCTTTCTTTCTTTCTTTCTTTCTTTCTTTCTTTCTTTCTTTCTTTCTTTCTTTCTTTCTTTCTTTCTTTCTTTCTTTCTTTCTTTCTTTCNTCTTTCTTTCTTTCTTTCTTTCTTTCTTTCTTTCTTTCTTTCTTTCTTTCTTTCTTTCTTTCTTTCTTTCTTTCTTTCTTTCTTTCTTTCTTTCTTAGCAATACAAGCATTTGATTGTTTCAGCCACTGTTTCTGACAGATAATAGCAGCTTTCTGAAAAGAATAATTTTTTTCTTTTTCTCTTTTTATTTATTCACTTTACATCCCTATTGCTGCCTTCCCTCCAAGTTTCCCTTCCCACAGTCCTGTCCCCATCCCCCTTCTCCTCTGAGAGAGTGGAGGTCCCCCTTCCTTATCTCCCCACCCTGGCACATCAAGTCTCCGCAGGGCTAGCAGCATCCTCTACTGAGACAAGACAGCTCAGCTAGAAGAACGTCTTCCACACACAGACAACAGCTTTTGAGATAGTTCCTGCTCCGGTTGTTCAGAAGCCACAGGGAGACGCAGTTGTATATCCACTACATATGTGTGGTGGGGAGGGGGTGGGGGTCCAGCCCATGCTTGCTCTTTGATTGATAGTTCAGTCTCTGGGAGCCCCTAAGGGTCCAGGTTAGTTGACTCTGTTGTTGCCATCTCCTCTGGGGTCCTCAATCCTTCTCCAGTTCTTCCACAGGAGCCTTGGGTGACATTCTTATTGGAGGTGAGAGTGGAGTCAACCTTAGCTTTCAGAGGTTCCCATTCTTTTTTTTTTTTCTCAAGACAGGGTTTCTCTGTGTAGCCCTGGCCGTCCTGGAACTCACTTTGTAGACCAGGCTGGCCTCGAACTCAGAAATCTGCCTGCCTCTACCTCCCAAGTGCTGGGATTAAAGGCGTGCACCACCACGCCCAGCTCAGAGGTTCCCATTCTTAATTCTGCCTTCTCTCATGATCACTCACTTCTTCAGAGTCTGAAAGGTCAGAATGAGAAGGACAAACATCATGTGCTTTGTTTCCCTAAGCTCTCAATCTAGTGTCTTAAATTTCTAGAATCTCGAAAATAAAACATGGAAGTGCAGGAGGCATCAGGGAAGGAGGTGGAGATGGGGATTGAGGAATGAGAGGGTGAGGACGACATGAATACCGCTAGAAGGTTGATTATTTCATATAATCCATGTGCACTGATAAAAATGGAAATCGAGAACAAAGCTATCAAAGGAGGAAAACCTGAGTTGGTCCTTGAGAAAGATGGAGTCGTGTCCTGAGACAACTCAAGAAGAGGTCTATATTTGTGGTCATTTCTAAGTCTGAAGCATATGGACCAAATGCAGCCAAAGATAGCTAGGAGTGTGGCCAAGCACAGACTTGTAAACTGATATTAAACACCGTAAGACATTAATGTTTTTTTGTTTTTTTTTGTTTTTTGTTTTTTGTTTTTTTTGGCAACTCAACTGAAATCTATGCACTTTGTAGATGACAACATTTTGTCCCAATGTGGAAACGTGAAACTGGGACAAAGGAGGGTAATGTGCAAAGGGACATGAACAAATGCAGACTGCTAGGGTTGACGAAGAGCTGAAGGGAGATGAGGAGGAGGGATGGAAAAGGTATTGGAGTGGGGTGTGCAAATAAGAGCACGGTATAATGCTATGTATACACGAAACCCCAAAATACAGACTATTAATTTTGAGTCTAGCTAAACACTAATTTTAAAATAAAACAGTATAAATTTTCTACACCTTCTAAATTAATTTTCATCAGTGTTTAGATAGTGAAGGTCGAAGTTTTTAACCAAACAGGACTTACCAATGCTATGATACCTCTTGAGAACATGGAGATGCTTATATGCTTGTAAAGCCATCTCATAATATGTGAGTTCAGTTAGGAAGGGCCAACTGATTTCTAAGACTCATTTTGCATTTAATTCTAATACAGAAAAATATGCACAAACCACAAGTTTATGTATGAGGCATTTCCTACACATTGAACGAAGAGGGTACACTGTTATCCTGACTATGTCTTCTATGTGCGCTATTGTGTTACAATGTCTCCTCGTTCATTTATAGAAGACACTCTACAGGTGGTCAGCTAGAAACTGCAGAATGTCTGGAAATCCACACTGGAGCCTAGGAGACTAGATTGCCAAGCTGCTAGTGAAACAAATCATTCTAGTTTAGCTCATGACCTAGGAGGACTCTAGAAACATAACCAGTTATGGGATCTAGAAGGAAGAGTGGAAAACAGCTAGTAAGCTTTCTGCTGTCACCCAGGTAACTCATATCACAGAGCTTCTAACCATCAGTACCAACTCATCTCAGATAGAATCCTATTAAGAGATAAAGCAATTCAGGCTCAACGTCAGTGCTCTCTGCCCCAGTAAGAGACAGCAATAACATTACAGATGTAGCTGCCCTTGGATGGTCTCTACATAACAAGTATATTTCTTAGTTAATGTTTTAAACAAACACTTTCAAAAACATCCAACGCAGTGAAGGGAGCTGGTGCTGTAGAGAACAAAGAGGAGTGAGAATTTTCAGATTAAAAAAATCCTGTGTTTGAGACTCAGCCTATCCACCTTAAGGACCTGTTCTCAAGATACAGAAGCCTCCTTTGTATGATTTCTCATTTTTGTCACTGATTTTACAGGAATGTTCTATGGATGGAGTAATTTATATAACTCTGTGTACAGATTATAAGGAAGAATTGGGCTTTAAAGCCCAGTTATTTGTACATATACCCTAACAAAAAATTGGAAAACCCAGCAATTTTGGAAAGTGGTATAGGAATAAAAGAAAAACTGTTTCATGGTTTTAGAGTCATGAAAATATATACATGTTATTACTTTCATTTAGTGCCCCAAACATATCCTTTGTGAGACACAGGCACTTTGGCTATAGAGTAATAAGAAGAGATACTCTAAAATAGTATGAATCCTGCCAGCCACTGTGACACGGCCAGATGAACCTTTCTGCCACATACCTGTTATTCTCTTTCTTTCAATGTCCTTAGCATCTTGGGTTGTGGATACAGTGTCACTGCTCAGACAGTACTGGAAATGCAGTATGATTTTAGTTGTTCTATTGTTTATCTCTCTCCTTGGTAACTGTAAGTGAGATCATTTATCTTCTGACTTCTTACCCATCGGTCAAGTCTTGCGTGACTCCAGTGACTCCAGGCAAGGCCTATGTTAGTGTTCTTTCAAGTAAAGACATCGGAGAGGCTAAAAGAGGAACTGGTGGGGATCCAGTTAAAATGCCAGTTTCCTAAGTCTACCTCATGAATGAGAATTCTATAGCTTAGGAACTCGGGAATTCACCAGCACTGCATAGTGATACCCAGAAACCATTGTCTAAACGCTGCATGTTACACTGGAGAGCTCACACTAATGCCAACCCTTGCCAGGAAAGTGTGAATACATTCCAGCCGGCTCCATGTTGACCACTTTGACAAGATACTTTCTCAGGCTGTGGTAATCATCTCCTTAATATTGGCTGCTGCTGCTGTTTCTCCCTTTGTTCTTTTTCTCCTCCTGGGAAATGACATCTATTTAAATTCTCACTACTTCTGCATAATATTTACTCTTAGATAATATTTAATAATATTTTAAAACAACATCTCTCACATTATGAAGGTTTATTGACTAAAAATTCAACATGGTAGTTTGGTCATAATTAATACGTATCTGACACAATTTGGAAAGTATATACAATGTTACAGTTTTCTGGATGAAGTCACAAGTTGCCACTTTGTGTGCGACTACAGATCACACTTCAGGTGGTGCCCCTGAAGGATTGTATAGCCTTGTGATGCTACAGTCACTGTTTTTGCATAAGTACATTACATGATGCTCTCCGAATGACCATGGCACTAAAAATGACTTATCTCAGAGTAAACTTTCATTATAAAGCAACACATAATTTAGCTGGGAACATCTATAGCAATTAGTTATTCAACACACTCACAGGGCAAATTATTTTAATGGATTTTAAAATAAAAAATTATATTTGAGCATTAACTAAAAGTTAAATTGATATAACTACACTAATATCACACAAAGAAGTTTAAGACAAGGTTTCTGACAAAGAAGAAGCAGTTCATAGTGACATAATTAGTAATACCTTAGGAATAGATGAGGAATATCAGTAACTGCAACAGCAGCAGTGTGAGGACATGTCATACACTGCACCTGGAGCATCATGGAGACTCACACAGGGATGCTGTAGCAGGACCAGTACAAGCTTTTGGGGTTTTCTCAGCAAGAAATGTGGCTTTGAAATGTAAATGAAGAAAATATCTAATAAAAATGTTAATAAATAAATAAATAAACATGAAAAAAGAAATGTGGCTTAACATTAATATTGCAAACTAACACTAATGAAAACTATATATATGTGTGTGTGTGTATACATATATATATATGTATACACACACATATATATATTTATATGTATTTATATATATTTATAAATAAATATATATGTGTGTGTGTGTATACATATATATATATGTATACACACACATATATATATTTATATGTATTTATATATATTTATAAATAAATATATATGTGTGTGTGTGTATATATATGATCATTTCTATACATATAGAAATTTGGTTAAACTTAACACCATTCAAGTGAAAATCATTCCTACAATGGAGATTTTACAGCATTATTTCTTGTTTGATGGATGTAACAAGAATAAGCCTGCAGGGAGAATCAGGTTCAATAGTGACATGCTGAACTGCCTTGCAGAGGCCCAGAAATACTCAAGAGTACTCACTATGACTGTGATTTGCATTTCAGTGGGAATCTCAGTGAAACCAGTAAGAAAGCACTAGAGGGGAAAAGTGAGGCAGGAATATGTATGACATCACAGCACACGTGATCCACCAATGCACTGGTACATTTTACTGGTGAATTTAGCAAGGTTCAGACCATTCAGTGAATGGTCCACCTAGAAAAACTTGGCTACACTCACGTGTCAGCATGAATGAACAGAAATGTAAAAACCTAAAAGTGTGGTCAAAGGGCTGGGGCCAAAGCTCAGTGCTAGAGCATCTAACTTGCATGGCATGCACCCAATCCTCTCTCTCTCTCTCTCTCTCTCTCTCTCTCTCTCTCTCTCTCTCTCTCTCTCTCTCTCACACACACTCACACACACACACACTTACTTTGTGCCACTGTGGGGAGGATTGGAAG
>NC_034605.1:42564365-42566202 GCF_900095145.1 Mus pahari
CTCTCTCTCTCTCTCTCTCTCTCACACACACACACACACACACACACACACACACACACACACACTCAAATACACACATACCAAATAACAACTGTAATAATACTTTTTGAAAAGCATGGGAATTTTGTGAAGAAACATACACATTTAAAAGAAAATTTATGGGCTACAGAGATGGCTCATAGGTTAAGTGCAGTGGCTGCTTTTCCAGAGGTCTTGAGTTTAATTTCCAGTACTCACATGGTGGCTCACAACCATCTGTAATGGGATTCTATGCCCTCTTCTAGTGTGTCTGAGGACAGCTACAGTGTACTCCTATACATAAAATAAATGAATAATTCTAAAAGAAAATGTACATGGCATGTTTTAAAGTTTAGTGGAGAACCCAAAGAAGATTGACATGTGGAAGTAAATTACTTCAAGGTTTTTGCCCTTTTTTTTATTATTAATGTGTGAGTATTGAATGATATCCTCATTCAAATCTATAAAAAAATAAAGGATGAGTAAAAAAGCATTGTGAGCAAGTGCAGAGCAGATGGTTGGCCAGTGGGAAAGCCTGCTAGGCTGTTGTAGTAAGGAGAACACAGTGGCCTTGCTGGGGAGATGGAGAATGGGGCAGAAAGCCCAGGGACAAATTGGTGCACACACACAGTGATGGGGCCTTGTAACAAAGTTTAGATAGCAGTGTGGGAAGAAATGAATTATCTTTGCAGTAAATTATTCTGAATCAATTAGACAGCTCACAAAAATGAACAATTTTTATCTTTTTTTCTTGCAGCAAGCATGATAGCAATTTAAAAATAAAGTGTGGGTTTAAATTTGACACAACTGGAAGTTGAAAGTAAGCCACAGAGAGGGGACGGATGCAATGGAACTTCTATATCTGATAAAGAATCCATTCTGGCTACATGGGAAACTCCTACAGGTCACCAGGCAAGGAAACCCAACTAATCAAACAGTAGGCAAATTGTCAACGAATTATATCATATTACGATACTTTTAGAGCTGTCTAAGCGTATTTTTAAATCCTCAGTATTATTAGAAAGGAAATTCAAAACAAATAAGCCAAAAGCTCAATCTGCATTTTATGAGATGACTTGATGGGTAAATGCTTGCCTTTTTAACAGGGGGTGGGGCGGGGCATGAGTTCAGATCACCAAAATAGATGTAAATCCTTGAGGAAGAGCTCATATCTATAACTCTTGTGCTTCCACAGTGAGACTGGGTTATCCCTCAAAGCTCTTGAGCCATTTTGCCTGGGATATCCTGCCGCTAGATCACAAAGAGACTGTGTCTCAGGTCGTTCTCACCTCCACACATGTAGCATCGTACATCTGCGGCCATACTCATGAGCATCATCATGAACACACATGTTCAGGCAGTGCCATCCAAGACATTTCTATAGTATGTCAAGCTGGCTCTATTTTGATTAGGCCAAAGCGTGAACGACTCAAAAATAGAGCAGAAAAAAAAAATAACCAGTTTTATAGCTTGTCAGTGAATTCCTGCAGACATAATATTAGTGCTATGTGCAACAGTGACACACATATTAGGGAAAATAGTCTAAGCAATGTGTATATAATGAGTTATTTTACTTAAATAATCTTCCGTAAACAGGCAAAGGCAATTTATTATCATTATTATTATTATTATTATTATTATTATTATTATTATAGGATTCAGAGTAGTGGTTTGCTTTGGAAAAATTACAGTGTGGAACTGTCCTCAGAACCATGGGGTCTGTTTCTTCTTTGTACTGCTGGCTACGAGAGCTGTTTGCTTGATTTTATTCTATTCATCTGGAGAATTACGGCTTGTGTACATATTCAAATGTTTGTTG
>NC_034605.1:42566357-42626790 GCF_900095145.1 Mus pahari
TGTGTGTGTGTGTGCACATGTGCATGTGTGTATGTGCGTGTGTGTGTGTGTGTGTGTGTGTGTGTGTGTGTGTGTGTTAGAAACGATGGTTCAGAATCCCAGGAATAAGCAGAAAGTTGACAAAGTGTCACTTTGCTTCTATTGGGCATGGAGTCAGTAAGTGGCCTAGGGCATAAATAGCTAAAGGAGAACATGGATTTAACAAGCCAATGTTTTCAGCTCAGTGATGGGGTATTTGTTTTGAATGTATGTACTTGTTAAAGAATGAAGTTGCTGTGGCAAAGTGATGAGGGAAAACCAGAATGGCTGAAGTCAGATGAGACATCCCACGCTAAGCTGCATTATGATTCCTTTCTCTTTGTTTTATAAAACCATCAATATTTTAAATGCTAAGTGTAGGCGATGAGGATAAAGCAATCACAGATATTCACTTGTTATTAATTTGCACGTGCGCAATGCGTGTTTGGCGGTTGTGTTTGCTAAGGCGCCCATGTGGGAGTCAGGGCATGTTGTGGAGCCAGATCCCTTCCTCCACCTACATGTGGACTTGGGGGCTTGAACTCATGTCACCAGGCTTGTGTGCAAGTGCTTTTACTGCCTCCATCGTCTTACTGGTCCTGAATCTGGAGTTGAAGGTCAAATACTACATATCCCTCTTTTCCATGGAAAGGTGATTCACGCAATCATGTAGTCTTAGGTCAGTGAAGAAAGAAATAACAGAGTAAATTTAATTTTAATTTTTTGTTGTTTTATTTATATATTTATGCAGGATGTTCACTTTTCAAAATTAGAGTGTATTTATAATTTACGGTGAGTGCTAACTATGGCGTGTGAATTTATTTTTTTTTTTGATTTTATGTCCATTAATGTAGCACTTGATTATTGAAATTCACGGAATCCTCTCTCTCTTTAAGATGAAAGCGTATCAAGGCAGAACTGGAGCGTGAGGGAGACTGTCATCACATTACTCTGGTAGTTTAGTTACAGAAGGAAAGAGTTTATGCTAAGGGGCTGAATTCTGCATTGCTGCTGTGATTTGATGTGCTGCTTTTGAACCACATCTTTGCCTTCACATTATAATAAACCTCTCAATACAAATAGCATTTTTCAAGTGTTGCCCCCTTCCTGGGAGAGTCTATACTGTGGGAGTCATGTACATCAGCAGGAATGGCAGGTTCAAGGTTTGTAGAGTAAATGCTCAGTCTCCTGAGTGCTTTACCTGCATGTCTCACAATGCCCTTTGTTCTTTCCAGTGTCAAATCCCTTGACCCCTTCCTACAGCTTCACATCACAGATCTCCAAGTCTGGAAGCTGTCAACCTCCTACACAAAGGAACAATGGGTTGTTTTCCTCCTCCTCCCCCTCCTCCTCCTCATCCTCCTCCTCCTCCTCCTTCTTCTTCTTCATTTTTAACCACCTAATTATTTTCCTGTTAGATGATGGGATTCATTAGCTTGCTCTACAGTCAGCAAAAAGCACACACAGAGCTGGTTGGTGGGGTCCGTGGAGACACAGGACTCTCTTGCTAGTCTCCAGGAGGCGTGAGGCAACCAGAGCCTCTGTGCCGCAGACAAAAATGCTTCTTGTGGTGGGTGGTCTGCTGGGAGGTAACTGGAGATCTGCAATACATCCACTACAATCAACAAAAGGGTACAGCAGCTGCTCTGGAGGGAATTGGGGTTGAAGAATTTGTTTAAATAAAACCGCAGGCTTGTCAAGAGTGGGAAACGCCATTCTCCAAGGTCCTGGGTACCATCTGAGGACATGCAGATTGGCAATCATTTAGTCTCAGGCCGAAGCACTGATAAAAAGTTTCAACTGAGACAGTGAGATTTGAAAAAGCGAAGCATGCATCTTATGGCCAGGGGCACATTAGTGACCGCTGGAATTCAATAAGCTCTTTCTTCTATGAAATTCTCAGGGTGAAGCTCATTCTTATGCAATAGACTCAGCCAAATATATGACAACCCTATCTGTAGCTGGCTGCTTATCTGATATTTCTATGTTAGGTCAGGATCATAAAGGTTCAGGGTACCCACTGGAAGAGGCAGATGCAGAGCAAGATTGTCAGTGGTATCCGATGAAAGTTTTATTAAGAGAGTGTGGTGCATATCTCTTGGTTATCCTGGAGTGTGCTTTAACAGGACATGGGCTACAGGCATGAAGATTATTTGAGGCCCTTGAGCTCCAACCTCAAAAGAAATTAAATCATGACTCAACTAAATTATGTCCCAAGGAAGTAACCGTGCCAATCTTAGCCCAGAGCAAGGCACTGCAGGTCATTACTGCCACCCAGGGATCCTTCACTTGGATGCTGTGAACAACGTGAAGGGCCACTGAAGAGTTCACAGGCGAGAACAGAAGTTTTCTGAACATAGCGTTATATACTTAAAAAAAAAAAAAATCAGCAAAGCCAATACCTTAACCTAAAACCCTCTGCTGTTGTGTTCTTTTCTTTCCATGTTTTATGGCGTGCAGACAGTTTATTGTTTCATGGGAGAACAGGACCATTTCCCATTAAAGCCTGCAATGAAAAGAGGAATTACAAGCAAAGAACAAATTGGAGTGAACAAAGAAAACTTTTTTAATATCTCCCTTCAATCTATGATTTCGAAGGACGTATCAGGTGTTGTTTTAAAAATATATATATATACCTCAAGACAAACTTCTGTCTAGTTTTGAAATAAAATGGCCTTCTTATCAGTAGTTTAAATAGGATTCTGTCAGGTCTTTCCAGCCTGTTAGATCTTTATAGAAACCCTGTGCATACAATTAGGTGATCGATTGCTTTCCTCAATCCAACATGTCAATTCCCAAAGGACTGAGTAAAGTACTGTCCTCTGATGGATGGACAAAGTAAAGTACTGATCCCCATAGGACTGAGTAAAGTACTGTCCTCTGATGGATGGACTAAGTAAATTACTGATCTCCATAGAACTGAGTGAAGTACTGTCCTCTAATGGATGGACAAAGTAAAGTACTGATCTCCATAGGACTGAGTGAAGTACTGTCCTCTAATGGAGGGACTAAGTAAAGTACTGATCCCCATAGGACTGAGTAAAGTACTGTCCTCTGATGGATGGACTAAGTAAATTACTGATCTCCATAGGACTGAGTGAAGTACTGTCCTCTAATGGATGGACTAAGTAAAGTACTGATCCCCATAGGACTGAGTGAAGTACTAATTCTGATGTACTGAGTGAAGATATTTTCGATCCCTTTTGTTGCATAAGAAGAGGAATATGTAGGCAGATGGGTCAAGATATGCTTTACTACGATTGGCTTTGGCAGGCGTCTTCTAGAACAGGATGTTCCCAGAGCAGAAAAGAACAGCTGTTCTCAGCAGTGAACCAAACCTCCTCATTGTTCTGGAGTTTCTGGGTGACTTGTTATAAAACATTCAAAGGGTCTGTTCACACATTTGATGGAAAATTGACTTTCTGATCCGCTGTGGAAACTTAAATGGTGATGCGGTGACCACGCAGGGAAGAACAAAGTTTTCCTCAGTATGTCTCATCATACCTACCTCAAGCAGTTTCACATTTAATACGTGCTGTGTGTTGTCTATTATTATTAGAAATGGGTGAACAAGGCAGTCCATTGATTTTTTTTTTTGGTAAGATTATGGGAAATCAATGTGATGCTGAATGAATATGGACAAATCTGTAACTTCCATCAATTCATCCTGAAGACTGAATTTTAAAAATCCACCTCAAAATTCTACTTCTTCAGCTCTCAAACACTAAATGATGCAGTGAAAAGCACAATTTTAAAATACATGGTTGCATCCCCAATTGTCTTGTACCAGCTTGACTAAAGAGAATGACAATGGGAGATCTGAACAATGTTATTCCAAATCCATGCTTGCGCTAATAAACTGATGTGAATTGTAGACTTGCTTTTGGAATAGAACTATAACCTAAAACGGATGTCAAAGTTATTCTGACTGTCTTTCTTCATTTTTATTTTTTTGAGGTGCAAGGAGTAGTCGAGGCTTCATGCATGCATATTACTCTCATAGGCTAATAGTTCATTTATTCCATATAGCTTCCAGTAGGAAAGTAGCTCTAGATAGAGTTTTGTGGCACAGAGGTGTCCCTGCAATTCACCTGATAGCTGGTATAAGAGACAGCATTCAGTGAGGCAAAGGAAAGCTGTCTTGGTTCAGTTTCTCTTTGCTGTGATTGAAACAGGAAGCAACCTAAGGCAGTGAAGGTTTGTTCTGGTTCACACTTCAAGACACACAACCCGTGATAGTGGAGAAGACGTGATGGCATGAAGGGCAAGCAGCTGGCCACACTGCACCTGCCATCAGGAAGTAGAGTTGAAACGCACATTCTCAGCTTAGCTTCTCCTTTTCATTCAGTCCAGGGCCACACCCGCTAAGATGATGCTACACACATTCCAGGATCACGTCTCTCCTCAGTTAAACCTTTCTAGAGATAAACCCCGAGGTGCACTTCCATGGTGATTCGGCTGACCATGAAGATTAAGCATTGCAAACGCCTCGCTGCCCTTAGAGCAAGGTGCTTCCTACTCAGAGCAGTGACATAGTAGTTTTCCAGTGCAGGCTTTCAAAATTCAAAGTTGTCTTAGAGAAGCCTTAAAACGCTGAGGAAAGTGATAACTTACGTGAAGGCAGTTGCTCCTTAAGTCAGGCAAATTTCAAATATGGATGAGAGGAGATCCCAAGGTCTCTCAGACAAGATCGCAGTGCCTTTGAAGTCACGGGCCCCCGATTCAGAAAGGTCCCCGATTTTAGTAAATAGTAGCATCCTGTCCTGTTTTCGAAACGGTGAAGTATGAAACTCTATAAGATGCAAGTGATTTAAAAGCATACGGACTTAAAAGCATAGAAAAATCTACATGGTGCCTTTCGCTCTGCCTACAGATGTATGTGGGACACAGCGAGCAGGAAGACAAGCCCAGGAGTGGCATTTGATGTGGCCTTCTGCTGCTGATTACCGACTAGGGGACCCTGCCCTCCCTGTTGTGACTCCCTAGTGCCCTTTGATTAAACACAGACTTAGATTCAGTTACCGAAACGCGTATCACCCCCGCGCTTCCTCCCTCTCCAACTTCCTGCTTCGGAAATGAATCCCCACCATCCATGGTTATTCTATCAGGCCTACATGCTTTCTTAACTGGAGAGACAGAGGTGGGCTGATATACTGCGGGATGCTCAGACAAAGAGCTGGAGACACTTTATCCCAAGACTGGGGTCTTGTCAGGGCTTCAGATTTTTCAGGCGAAGCCGACCACAAGAGTGAAAGAGAGCTCCGGAAATCCGGCAGGGTCTGCTCTGATTTCCCTCTACCTCCTCCTGTCAGTCTTGAGAGGGTTTCACTTTCATTTATGTCGGTTTGGTGTTTGATTCTACCAGATGCAGTGTCTTCACTACCGTCTGCTCTGCCTTGAGTTATACAAGGATCGGGTCACGTTCTCTATGGTCACGAGAGCTAAGGGGCTCACCGAGTCTGCGTTCCGGGATTATACAAACTCTTGTGCGTCTATGCTTCTCTAATTTTAAGAGGTGTTCTCCTCAGTTTCTAAAACTGTGAATATATGTGGTCTAGCCAAGTTCATTTCCTTTAGAGATATCCCTCATGAGATGGTAGAGCTAAGAGTCTATCAGCAGTCAGAAGGCCATCTGCTTAATTTCCCACCACACAATACAATCTCTTGAAGAGCAAAATGGTACCCAGCAATGACTCTAAAGGTGGGAATGTCCCTTACAGGGTTTCTCAACCAACCTTTTCACAGGGGTCACACATCACACATCAGATATCCTGCATTTCAAATATTTACATTACAACTCATTAGAGTAGCAAAATTACAGATATGGAGTAATAATGTAAATAATTTGTGGTTCGGGGTCACCACAACACGAAGAACTGTATTAAAAGGATCACAGCATGAAGATGGTTGAGTACCTCTGTCTTAGATTTTGTTTACTGATGGTTTCTACCCTTAGCTTTTGCTGTGCCCCCTGGTGAAATAGCAAGGCACAAGGCACAGCCAATGAAGGTCTCTGGTAGCGCTCTCCTCTTCACACACAAGATAGAATTATAGATCAGAGAGACCCTCTCTGTCACCGAGTTCTGTCTCACTGGCTGGATACATGAACCCAATTCATCACAAGAGCTGATGAAGAAAAGGAAATAGATGGGTTTTATTCCTTTTGAATGTATATGTGGACCTTTCTAAGTGGGAGGTCTGAAGAATTATGTAGAGTGTGATGCCTTTAAGTATTACAGAACGTAAGTAAATAAAAGAGGAAATGAAAGGACAGTGGCTACTTGGATTAAGCTAGTGAGTCTTGAAGGTTGTGTTAAGTGGAATTTAGAAGGATGAAAAGTTAGAAGGCAATGTTTCTTTGGAATTTGTCTATTCAGGTTCTGAAGCCCCAGCTTAGGGCTAGGGTGAGGAGTAGGGCCTGGTTCATTCTTGGCATGTGATGAACTTCATTTGGCAAGGGTCTTTATGGTTCACTATGTACAGGAGAGAAGAGCAGCAATGACCACTTCGGAAGTTCTGACTCCTTACGTGAATTCAGCTTGAAATAATTAATGTGGAGCCATTTTGCAAGCTTTGAAATGGTGTGCTTTTGACTTCTTCAAGGTACCAGGACAAAGTCCCCAGATTACCTTTCTGTTAACTTGAGTGGGGGCAGGTGGCAATTCTCTTCTGTAGCATAGAAGTACCCTATAGCTACTTCTAATGTCCTATGCATAATCCCCACTAGGTTTCAAGGGAGACAGAAAGGGCTCTCTATACATGGACTCATGACTGGAGAGGTTACTGTATGCGTGCATCTAAGTATTTCAGAATGTTTAAACAAAACAGTGTGCTGACTATTCCTTTATTCCCTCTCCATCCATACTACTTTTTTCCTACTGTGAGAGAATATTGACATAGTCCACACTACTGACGTATTTCCTCAGTAGTATGTCTTGCCTTTTCCTTCCTTCCTTCCTTCCTTCCTTCCTTCCTTCCTTCCTTCCTTCCTTCCTTCCTTCCTTCCTTCTTTCTTTCTTTCTTTCTTTCTNCTTCCTTCCTTCCTTCCTTCCTTCTTTCTTTCTTTCTTTCTTTCTTTCTTTCTTTCTTTCTTCCTCCTCCTCCTCTTCCTCCTCCTCCTTCTCCTCCTCCTCCTCCTCCTCCTTCTTCTTCTTTTTTGTTGTTTGCTTTCAGAATTTGTTATAGTGGGCCCAAACTCTGATTTTGGAATTCTACTACAAATAAGTTAATTCAGATCTTTAAAACAACAACAACAACAACAACAACAACAACAACAATAACAAAAAAAAACCCCACAAATGTCTTTACCAATAAAGGGGAGGGGGAGTGCCAAAATAAGTGTATCCATAGAAAAAGTTTATAAAGCAAATGCCTCTGAGTACTGCACCTGACCTGAGTTAACATTCACACATCTCACCCTTACTCTAAGACAGCAGAACTTACCTCAATAAGTTTTGTTTGCAATGGGTAGAAGGAAGTCCTTTGTAATACATACATGCATGTTTAATTCAATTTGGGGAAAAAAACCATTGAGTACCTACTATGTGCTGTGTATAATGATAACTAAAACTTAAATATTAAATTCTTTCTCTCTTTCAGCTCCTAGGCTAAGAATTCCATTGTCTTATGTATTTTGACTTGACTACAATGGGTAGGCCCAGATGGTATATACAAAGTATTTTAGGCATGTGGTCTTGACTTTTGGCAGAAAAAAAAATTTAAGAGCTTGAGAGAATGAATAAACTTTTACTCCGTAGCAAGAGGTAAGTTTTCTAGGATTGCTTTGTAATATTAAAATTTATTCTGAACTTTTCCTAGTCAAGATAAGTCCTAATTCTCTGGTTTAGTGTTTCTACTCTGTAGCCTGTGGATGTAGTTTAACAGGCTAAGGTATCCAGAAAACTTTGGGTCAACTATCCCAAGCCACCACACTTTATTAGAAATCTGCATGGCCTCCTCTTCACTGACAGGAAATATTCAGGAGTAGGAGGTTTGCTGTTGGCAGGAGCTACCAACTTTGGCAGCACAGTCAGCTCTCTGCAGGTGCCTTACTGGAACCTCATTTCCTGGGTTTGCTGTGCATTCACCCACCCCTGAGTTTGTCTGGGTCTGAAAGGGATTTTTTCAGGTCAAATACACACTTTCTAGAGTATGGGAAGAAAATCCAGGGTGCAATTTTATTTACACCGCTTCTGTCTGGGAACAGAAGCACACAAGCAATCCATCATGAATGAGGGTGTACTTAAACTACATTCATAAGCAATAAATCTGCTTCAGATTGTCTCATACCCACATTCCCATTTCAAGTATTAGGAGGACTTTCCTCCCTGTGAGGAAGAAAGGCTTATTTATAGGGTGCAAAATAGAAATAGAAAGGCAGATTTTAGGGGATTGGAAATCACATCGAAACACAAGCTGAGCAGCATTTGATTTGGATGACATACACTCAAGTGGAATTTGGGCATTGAGAATCACACATTGGTCTGTCTGTAAGAAACCAAGAGTGAGCTAGGGATGGAACTCAGAAGAGCTCAAACTTAGCGTAAGCTAGGCACTGGATTCTATCAACAAAAGGGGAGAGATGGAAAGAAACAGAGGGAGAAAAGAAACAAAGAGCTTGCCTAATTCTAAAATACACACACACCAGAGTACACTGAGAGTCTAAATGTACATGCATCCAGGTTTCTACAAATAACTTTGAGTCCTGGATTCTGTTGCTTTGCTATCTTTGTAGCCTGTCCATTCATCATAGGCTAAGAAGAGAAGCATTCTGCTTTGTGTCCAAATGGTGCTAATGTGAACGGTTTGTCCCCACTGAATCATGTTTGACCTCACAGTTGTTGCCTGTTGCCTGTGGTCATTAAAAGGATGAAAATACAGATTGAAAGCATCATTCAACATTTAAAAACAAACAGACCAAACAAGGAATGAGTATATGAAATGGGACAAAATAATCCACAAATCCCATTTCAAGCCTAATGTTAAGTTCAGCTTCGTATCTGTTTTTCTGTACAGTTCCTTAGGAATGGCTCCCTCATAAATCTGCCAGCTACCTCTTAATTAAACTCTTTTTTATCATAACAGTAAAACAGCTCACTAGAGACAAAATAAGACGCACATCGTGAACCATTAGACACTGGGTCAAAAAAAAAAAAAACAAAAAAACAAAAAAACAAAAAAAACATTGAAGGTAGATTGCATGGCAGTGGTACCTACCATCCTCCAAATGTCTCCTGTTTACAGTGTGTTGGGATGTAGTGAAATCTATTTCAGCTGCTATGTGGTGATGGCTGCTATTTTGAAACATACAAAGATTCTGAAATACAAAAGGCCTTGAAAAGACCAGGGTAAGATAAGAGAGAGAGAGAGAGAGAGAGAGAGAGAGAGAGAGAGAGAGAGAGAGAGAGAGAGAGGCTCCTTGGGATGGTAACTACTCTGCCGTGGACTGACAGGGAGGTTGTATATTTTTAGAATATACTGAAAGGAACGGTGCTTTTACTTAGGTTTTTATGGCTTACCACGAGATGCAATTTTCTGGCCTTATATGCAGTTGTAACAAAAGTCAGGGACGTTTTATGATAGCTGCCACAGTTCATAAATGATGGGATATACTAAAATATTTATAGAACTGTAAAACCTTGATTTCTCTCTGGTTTAGCAGATGGGGCTCTAAAACCAGTTCCCAGATTGTCACATTTCTTCACCCTTTGATGACAAAAAAGCCTGTTATCAGTGCTCTTCTCTGGAGAACAAGTCCACCAGTGTGAGCAGGGTCACACTCCCAGTCAATTATCTAGATTTGAGCAATGCCAATTAAGAAGGCTTTGAACAGAAATTATAATTACTCTAGACATACATCTTGGCATAAGGCTCTGGGCTCATGTAGATAAGATACCCTCTGATGTACTTTTTATCCATTCCCTTGTCTTCATTTCTGGGAAATTTCACTTCCAAAGCTGTTATCTCCCGCAGAGATAAGTATCGCGCTGATATTAGACTAGTTTGTTTAGGTGGTGGAGAGAATTTCTACTGCCATTTGTGTGCCTGTTTCTCTTTAAAACTATGCTCTGGGATAAAATGACTAATCCATGCAAGGGTACCAAGCACTCTTTAAATTTAAGTAGTAATTGTAAGTTTGAGAGTGATAAAGGTGAGGAATTGACATTGATGGATTATAACATTTATGTTTATGAATTATTTCAAGGAATATTATGGGGAAAGAAACTTGAATAATATTTTAAGCAAAAAATAAATGAAAAGTATAGTAGACAGATAAATGGATGGGGTAGATAATAGGTATGGCTGGTAAATGATAGATATGTAGGTAGGTAGATCAATAGATAGATGTTAAATAGCAGTTAGTCAGACAAACAGAGAGATCCATCCATGCATCCATCCATACATCTATCCATTCATCCATCCATCCATCCATACATACATACATATATACATACATACATACTTGATAGATAAATGAAAGACAACAGAAATATTGATGGCTTGTTTAGATAGATTAGAATAGATGAAAGACTAGATAGATAGATAAATAGATGATAGGTAGATAGATAGATGAATTAGAGTGCAAGTGATGAATTAGAGTGAAATCTATATGGATAGAAGCACAGTCAGATTGGTAGATATGAATCAGACCAACTAAGTCCCTAACTGATCAGCACACTGGTCATAGGTCAATTACTCACTGAAAAGTGTGAGAAGTCTCTATTAGTGCTTCTGGATTTTTAAGCAGGATGGCTTGTGTTCTTCAGTATATAAGAAATGCATTGAAGGTAACATCCTGAACACAGCACATTTTCAGATGAAAGTAATGACAAGCATCACCTGTCTGTGAGCTTTCCAGGACTAAGGATCATAAGACCCATCAGAACCACTGGTTTAGAGCCTCAAAGTGGTCAGCAATACATTCTGGACAGAAAGGGAGTTGGTGGTCAGGGCTGTAACTCACCCCTTTGAGCTGAAGGAAGCTATGGTTTAAACCATTAACTTGCACAGCTATGCTGAATGTTTAATTTGAGATTTCCAGAATTATCCTTAATATAATACTACACAGCAATTCTTTCTTTGTGTGTATTTACCAACATGGCCACTTTATTATAAAATGGATTACATCTTTAAAAAAATTATTTTAAAGCAGCCTGAAGTAAACTACATTGAGCATGCTGATATGGCAATAGCTATAATGATATGTTGAATAACAGCATGGAACTTAAGTCATAGTATATGGCAGAGATGGTGTGTGGGTGGGTCTCATTGGAGCAAAGGTATCATGAATTCAAGGATTCAGAATTACAGAACATCCTTTGTTGGAACATTTTATATGGAATGTTCTATACAGTGTTCTACCATCCCTGCTTTTGTGGCATTGCACAACAAAAAGCAGATTTAACTTATTTTAAACACACACACACACACACACACACACACACACACACACACACACACACACACACACAAATACTGTGAAGCATACATAGAGAAGACCTGTGCTGCGGCATGAGAGAAGTTTCAAAACCTGGAGAATTCATGCTGAATTCTAGGACCATGTTAACCCGTATTTTTATAGAACATAGTGCTTTTTTTTGTGTGTGTAGGCTAAGCAGGTAAGATCAAACTTTGTAATGCAAACTCAATGTCAATGCTTTCAACTACAATTTAACTGCTAATGTGTCAGCAATGTATTTTAAATATCTTGAAGCAGGGAGACACATAAACTATTATGACATGTTGATTGGTTAGTGAAAGTGTGGTGACCCTTGGTTTTTGGAAAGGCTGAGGTTTCCCCTTTATAAGTTGACTCTATATGTCTTAGTCTTCAGTGTTCATGATAATTGTATAAATTTGTACTACCAAGATAAAAATGATAGAAATCTATTGCACTTACTGAAAAACTGGGTGTTATGACTTGATTTTCTAAGCAATCAGAACCAGTGAAGGGATTTAGCTGGAAGAGAGGTTGGGGAAAAGATACTTCATGTTAAAGTACATATAGTCAACACTGTGCATCCACTCAGGACTTCAGCTCTGCACTTATTTCTCTCTGCTTCCTGGACACCACGGGTGAACAATTTTTCTCTGCCAGATGAATCCACCATAATTTACTGCCTGGCCACAACCACCAGTGGGAGTCGTGCCAGTTGCTTACAGACTGAAACTTCTCACATTCGAGCCAAAACAAGAATTTCTTCTTTGTACTTTGTGTATCATAGGTGCGTTTGAAAGCTAATGAACACTTTGGAGAAAGAAAGATTTGCTTACCTGAAAGCAAATGTTTACGTGGATTTAGTGGTGTCCCCATTTGAATTACAAAACAGTAAAATGCCTTTCAGAAAACTAAAACCATGCCACAAAGGTCTGACATGTGTGACAGCAAGAGGTCAGGTCACTGTGTCACATACTGAATACATTCTGGGACCGCTCTGAAGAGCCATGTGTCTTCTACTCATGAAGAGGGCGGAGGAGCCTGCATGTTTTCTTCGTGAATTTACAGGACAGTGAATATGAGCACACACTTGAATGAAGACATTTTATTTTGTTTTAGTCACTGTCTCTAATGTTAGAATGAAGACATTATTCAACCCGAGGCCTCCTCACAGGTTACATTCTTCCCATGAGATATGAATTGACAGACTGCAGTCTGGTTGGGTCTAAGTTTTCAAGTATTCTAAGGTGCATTTGGATTCCGTCAGTAATTCCATGAAAAGACTTGGGTCACATCAATCACTCAACATTTAACAAGGTAAATTTGTACAAATTTTCAATGAATCGCATACATAAAAGGTTTAAAACCTAAAATCACTTGTAGGTGGCTTTTAAAACTTTATAGAAACTTGAAAAATAGGCAGAATGACCCCCCTCCCTGTTAATCACATCTTTTATCAGCTCACCAGGTAAAATAAGTAGATTGAGATCTGGGAATTCAGTCTTTCTTCTAAAGGCAGCTAAGTGCAAGTATTTTCCTAGAAAAGCAGGCTTATGGATAAGGTACCTTTGGAGAATAGGAGGAAGGTATTGCAGGGTGTGATAATGAGATAAACCATAATGATGGGAGAGCTACATATGGGCGAGGACTTGGCAAGCTTTAAGCAACATGATCTCTCAGAAGGCTTGGGACAAATGAAAGATCAGTGCTTAGTAGATATTTCCTTGAATGGAGGACACAGGGGCAAAATAGAAGTGTTGCAAGAAAGGAGATGAGATCGAATGAGAAGAGATGAGGTCTTATTATCTACAGACGTCTGATTTTCCTTAGCATGTTGGCAACAGTCTACAAAATTGCCACAGACAAGTATCAGCAATAAGACAGAATGGGATACCTCACATCCTGAATGGGTCTTCTCTGCCCAAATTGATATGTTGAAACCCAATCACCAACATCATGGTGTTAAGGAGTGGGGATATTAGGACATGGAAAAGATATGGTAGAACATTTATGAGTAGTATTAGTACCCTTAGAAAAAGAGGTCACAGACAGCCACTTTGTCTCTCTACCCTATGAGGCAGTTGTAGGTTGGAGGTATCGTCACAGATCCAGAAAGCAAACTTTCAGTCAGAAATCTTCTAGGACATGTTTCTTGGACCTCAGGACTATAGGCAATACATTTCTGTTGTTTATAGTTGCCTACCCTATAACAAATCAAATAACCTAAGACTGAGTAATAAGGTTTGTAATATATGTCTGGAAGATATTTTGTTTATATCTTATGCAATAATTTCTTTACCAGATCACTCAGTGTTGAATGCCAGTGACTCGACTAATATATGCCAAAATATTTGATAATGCTTTAGTGATGATTTAAAAAAAATTGATGGGAAAGCAGAGCAATGTAAAAAATGAAAAAAAAAATAAGTACAATTATCTACAAAGGAACATCAACAACATAGGGAGGACAATGGGGCGGGGAGGACAAATAAGAGGCGTCGAGAAAGTGCTGGTTAGCTCTGCCCTGACTTGAATTTGGAAGTGCCAGCACTTGCCCAACAAGAAAGCCTTTGTTCATCATCATGTAATAACAGAGGAAATGATAGCGTCCAAGAATATTGATCTGTGCCAGTCATTCCCAGCAAGGAGTTAGATTAAAGTTCTATTAGCAGAGTGATGAGTTTTACTGGGTTTTAAAGTAGGCAGTCATTGTGAAGGATGTGTGTTATGAGCGCATGAAGAGGTAGGTTATTACCCTAAATGATGCTACAGTATGCATCTGGTGAAGAGCTGTAATCTTCTGTACTCTGAAGATACCCATTTGGAAGAAGAAGAAAAAAAAATCCTTCTGTTGATCCTAGAATATATTTGCCCCATGTAGGAGCATAATTTGTAAAATTTGGCAGCAGGGAACCTTAAGCACCAATGTGCCTTTTGCTCTAGAAATTCAGTAAATTTATCTTGGACAAAAGGGAGGTGATATTTCCTATGTTTCCCCAGGAAATTCTAGTGGGAAAATTAACTGGGAGTTTTGTATCACTGTCTCAGTACTGTTTAAATTATATTTATGATCCCAATTTGTACAACAGTACTCAAATGCCTAGATGTGGGTGATGGGCATATAGGAACATAATAAGAGTTTATTTATAATCCCCAAAGCTTCTCTGATCAGTCATAAAGACTCAGAAATCGCAGTTATCTTATCAGCTTTTCCCCCCCAAATTCATTTGCTTGAGGAAAGCCGATAAGTACTTGTTTGAGGAGTGCACCCGTGGGGCTGACAATTTTGGCATGTTTTAAAATTAAATAGGCTATCATATAAATATTAACACAGTTTTGTATAAGGTTGAACTGAAAGGAGGCAGAATGTGTTTGAGTTCGAGTGTACCCTTAATTACTACAACATCTGCCACATTTTCAGAAGTTACCCTGGAGATATACCCGAACAAGAACACTTACCTGTGAGGTAACGCAAGCGCACCATGGGCTAGAATGTAAAAGGGAGAAACTAACAAATCAGTCCTTAATAAGATAGCAGCCCTTTGCCAAGTTAATGCCTTTAATAAAATAATTCCCCGGTAAAGGCCAAATGTGGCATTATTTATGCCGGTGGCTGGAATTTTGACTGTCTTTTAGCTACTTTTCATGTTGCTGTGGTGAAGTACCCTACATAGCTTAAGAGAGAAAAGAAAGGTTTATTTGGGTTTACGATCCCAGCGGTATACAGTACATTGTGGGTTGGGAAGACCAGGCAACAGCGGTGGGGTGGAGGAGAGCAGCAGCGGCAGAAGCAGAAGGGCCTGGTGGGACCTTGTTGCTCTCACACCCAGGATGCAGAGAGTGAGTGGGAAGTGGAACCGAGCTAGAAAAATCTCCAGATCATCAGTGACTCACTTCCTCTTAGGGAGGCTCCATATCCTAATGCTTCTACAGTCTTCTCAAAGGCAGCTAACAGCTGGGGCGCCAATGTTAAAACGCAAAAGCCTGTGGGAACATTTCATATTCAAACTACAACACCGCCCCTCCCGTGAATCACAGAAGCCTGTTCCATATCCAAAGAGAAGGGCATTCTATCGTTCTTTTGTGGCATTCAATTCAAGACACTATATTGAGTTTCCTGCCTTATATATTTTAAGTCTTGTAGAATAATTAGGTTCTTTCTCCTAGGAAGAAATTTCTTAATTCTTTCCAGGCAGCATTATCTTGACGTCTGTAGAAGACCAGCTCATGCTGGCTTGGTGGCTGACCTTGAGGATTCCAGGAGAAAAACTTGTGCTAGCCTGGTAGCTGACCCTGAGGAATACAGGAGACAGCCTCTGCTGCTTTAGGTCCCCATGTGGTGGTTTGGTATGTACTGATAAAGAGCTATCGCTGGTACTCACACATTTGTTGAGAGAAACTACTTTGAGTTTATGAGATATGAAGTCACGACAGTTGAAAGAAAGGAGTAACTTATTGGAAATCTCAAAACTGCACAAACGATAGCTAAATGCACAAGTCAAAGAGAAAAACGAAATGGAACCTCAACTAAACTTGCATTTGATGGAGAACCTCTGCCTGGATGTCAGAAGAAGCTCGGCCCCTACCTATGCTGAGGAAACACCATTAACACCCTGTGCTCATGAATACTTTTATGAAACAGAAGATCCCATTTTGCAATGGCTTCGGATTTGGCTTCTCAATTTTTACAAAGCTGAGAAATTGATGCTCACTTAAAGTAGAGTTTAAAATTTGAAATTAGGTCTTTTCCCCAGCTGGCAATATTTAGGCAATCACTCTTTTCTAGCCGCATCCCACATAGGCAGCGACCATAGCTACGTCAGCCACAGGGTCACAGGGGTCCACCATCTCCTCTCTATAGTGTGCTAAGTTGCTTCACACTGGTGCTCAGAAGTTTGTGAACAGAAGATGCGTTTTGCATCTATTTCCAGCTCACTGAGGTATTATCAGGATAGAATTCCACCGTGATCGCAGGAAGAGCTGTAGACTAAGAACTGAGAAGACAACATTGTAAGTGCAAAGGAGTTCTTAGTTGACCATTTCCTCAACACTGGTTCTTTTTTGGCCTCTAATTATACAGAATATGATGCAGAGTACACACACATCTCCATGCTTTATCTTTAATATCTCCATCATTATCTTTCAGAGTTATGTCGCCCACTTTGTTTACACTGTTAAGTCCATTTTCAATCTAAGTGTTTCGAAATGATTTTAGTGGTCGTGCATTGATTCAGTGTGATAAACCATTATCATAATATCTATTGTTGGATATATTGTTTTTGTTATGAAATATTACTCTGTACAGGCCACTTGGATTTCTCAAAACTTAAACTGAAAACTGGGGATGCTACTGAGAGAAACATCTTAACAAGTTACCTAGAAATCCAGCTCACCAAATATCTTTAGTGTCGTGATCAATAAGTAATACATAATCCATTCTAATGGTCGGTATATTTATCAACCTGACAAAATCTAGAACCACCAGATAGATGGGCCTCTGAGCTTGCTTGGTAGGGGATCTGTTTAGCTACATTATTTGATGTGGAAAGACCTATCTTAGTATGAGCTGGACCAGGATTACTTAAGTGGAGAAAGAGAGCTGAGAAATAGCATGTTTGTATTCACTGCTGACTGTGGACTCAGCGGGACCCACATCATCAAGTTCCTGCCCTTGTGACTTCCCTACCACAGTGCCCTGACATATGGAACTGTGAGCTCAAGGAACCCTCTCTCCCCTCAGTTCTTTGAATCACACCGTCTTATCATAGCACCAAGAAAAGAAACTAAGATACTTATTCTTTCAATGTGTAATTTGTGAGTTACTGTGGTATACAAGGGTAACTCTGCTGAACAGGTAGAAGCAGAAGAATCACACCGAGGCAAGCCTGGGTTATTAATTTGGGCTGGAAAGATGACTAAGCTGTTAAGACTCACTGTTCTTCCAGAGGATGGGAGTTCAATTCCCAGTAATCATGTCAGATGGCTTATAACCAACTATAACTTCAGCTCTAGGGCATCCATACCTTCGTTTGGCCTCCATCCACCCCTACACACACACACACACATGGAAAACACTTGCACGGGCACATACACGTGCCATAATTAAAAATCAAATGAATCTTTAAAAGATATAATTGCTCATTCAGGAAGCATGCCAAGTTACCTGATTACATGTCCTTATTGCCATGCAGTGATCTGACGACTTGTATTTACCTGCGGAGTGAACAGGGACTTTTACCCATTAACATCTCAGCAAATGGTTCCCAGGGATACTTGTACTTAAAATGCATCATCATCATCATCATCATCATCATCATCATATAATCATCATAAGGGTCAGTACAAAATTCACAATTCTGAGACATTCATATATATTTATTACAGACAGAGAGATGGAGTGAGTGAGAGCCATACAGATTCCTTGACTATTACTAAAAATGTCCAAGAATAGAATTAGAAGAAAAGATCCCAAAATGTGTTCTCCAAATTTCTCTACTATATATGAAAGTAAGAATTTTTAGTCCAATGGTGAACTGATCCTAGGCCTTTGGGATTCCTAAAATTCCTCAGGATTATTTTTAGACATACTACTTAGTGAATGTTAGGGAAATAAATATATAGAATGGTTTATTGGCAGTTTCTCTGCAAAACAGAATGGTATATAAAAATGCTGTCCTTTGAGCATAATCATAAACATTGCAAAATATATTTGAGATTTTTCTTAGGAGATGACTTTTGTCCATCAAACTATTTCATTATTCTATAATAAATCCACTTTTCCCTAAAATATGAGGCAATTAGAACATCCATCAATCACTAAGAAATTATGGATCAAATTTATCAACTTTGTACCTGCCTTTCCAATATTTCCTGTCAAAACATCATTTCTAAGCATGTGAATATTTTTAGTTCATTTACCCCATAGACAGAGTTCATGGTCCAGCATGTGGGGGTTTGAATGACTGTATCTTATGACACACTAGGCTATCTTTAAACTGGAGGTAAACCACTATTTTATACACTAGACTTATTCAACTTACGCATGTTGAAGATAGCTTTTCACTGTCTTGAAGAAGCTGGAAGAAAGGATCAGAAATAAAAGGAAATGAGAGAAACAGTTAGATTTTTCAACGTTACTAAAAGCACAGGAATGTGAGTTGCCTTTGAGCTTGTTTCTGTCCAGCATTGCTTCTCAAGCTGGTTACTCTAGTCTGAGGGAGCTTCCCTCTTTGTCTTTCCCTTGACCCCTGCTAGGCATTAAACCTCCAGTTTCAAGATAACAGGAATGCATACAGGGGTGGTGTCAGCTTCACTGGTGTCAATAAAATGGTTTTTATTTGGGTTACATCAGGACATAAAACAATTAGATATCACGCTAGTGTGGAGTATATAATTTATTCTCTACCCTCTTACTCCAGCATGCTTTCTGGAAGTGATGCTAATTTCTACCCAGAGAGCTGTGATAAATAATGCTGACCCTTTATTATTTTAATTATAAGAGAGAAGTCCTTCGAAACCCCTCCACTCCCCACTCCGTAATAAAACTGCCCCAAAACTTTCTCAGAGAAAAATGAGTAGCTGATAAGTCAGCTCTATTATTACTCTATTCCAGAGGGCATGCCGTGATTGACAACCATGTGAAAAACTACAACAACAAAAAAAATCTTTCTTGTTGTTCCAGCAAGAGCTGGAAGATGATTTATAAGGACACACAAGTTCTGGCACCGATGGTCCCCAGCCTCAGCATGTTTGTGCTACCAAAAGAGACAGGCTCTTCCTTATAGGTCTAGAAGATCCTACAAAGGTAGCATAAGACACAGGGCATGTCTGACAGTTCCTGAATTGTTTTAGTGCAGGGCATGCACTGACCCCTTTGATGGTAAATGCGTGTGGTATTTGTTTTCTTGGCAGGTCAGTACCTAATGCCACCCATACAGGAGGAGAGCTTAACTTCTTGTAGTCAGTGGCTCTGTTGAGTCCTTCATGGGCTCCTAGATCCTGAAGAAAAAATTTTTTTTTTCTGAAACAAATAGCATGCTTATTGTATTCTCACCTTTTCACGCCTTCTATCCTCAAGCATATCTTCCCAATAACAAAGAGAATAGAAACGTACATCTGAAAGCATAAAGTGATACAAAAAATAAAAATAAGGAGGCTAGTTCAATGCCTATTGTATGCATTCTATCATCAGAAATGAAGGGAAAATACACTTTGGGTCTAGTTGACTTACTATGTGTGGTCCTAAAATTATTGCTTTTAAAACCTCAAGTCGAAATACACATTGGATTATGTTTCCTGAGGAAATAATCTCAGGAGAGACTGCTACCCTGCTGTCAAGGAGAAATTGGTCACCATAATCATTTCTCTTCCCAGGATGGCATGACTGTTATTATTTCTTATTAACTGAACAAGATGACAATCACAGAGACGCATGGTTTAATACCCCTTAGGGTTGTATCACTTGAAACTTCCCATAAACAAAACAATCAAATGTATCAAAGATATCTTTCCCTCAACTTGTCAACTCACATTGGGAATGCATTTTAGTCAAGGATGTGAAGTTTCAGACCGTCATAAGGTTAAAGCTTTGGTCATACATTAGAAAACTCTAAGTAAAGACCTTCAAAGTTACAGCAAAGTTATTTTCAAACTTTAGTCTAGCTAAAGACTACCAGAGATGCTTGTTGAATATATACATTGACCTCCAGCCCCCCAAACTGCAATAAAGCAGATGAAGTCAACCCCCCAAAGCAAAAAGCAAGCAAACAAACAAACCAGAAAGGACAGCAAAAGATAATCGAAAACAAACGGTGTCTACATGAACAGAATCATAGATACTTTGATTCTATAGATTTATTAATGGAATAATAATTTTTATATTTAAAGAACATTAGGGAAATTTTTATGAGGTAGTCTATGGAATTATCTTTACAAAACAATCAAAGGAAAGACAGCTGCTGATCTTCAAAATCAAGTTTATTTATGTGATAGAACAATACCTACCTCATCTACAAAGTATAGTCAGTTTTTCTGCAATGAGTACAATTCAATATGAAAAAAGATGAGGCAAAGGGGATTCATTGATTGTGATAGTCAGCTTTCCATACTGTAACAAAATACCTGAGATAATCAAATTATAAAAGGAAAGATTCACTTTGGGTGATAGTTATGAAGATATTAGCCCATGTTTCACAACTCTGTTGCTTTTGGGCTTAAGCAGGACAAGAAATGTGTGTGAGAGTACATCTGTCCAACTGATGACCAGGACAAAAAACAAAACAAAAAAAGCAGAAAAACAAAAACAACCAAACAACCAAACAAACAAAACCCCGGGTCCTAGGAATGTTCAGATTTCCCAATTTCCCAATAACAGCTACCTATTAAAAGATCTACTACTTTCCAACAATGCCTCAGACTGGAGAACAAGCCTGTAACACATGGGCCTCTAGGAGAACATTCTGGATCTTGAAGTTAACAGTGGCCATCATATCTTCGTTAAGTTTTGGCAATACTTACTGAAATATATCTTGTCATAAAAATTTGTCTGGAAAAGGCTTCTTATTTTTCACTTATACAGTTTTATTTTCATATGTTCCTTGTACTTTAACAAATATGTTTAAAGTATGAACAAGTTTTTAAAATGAGTAATAACATTTACACATGTTATTTATTCTGAGATTCACCGTGAATGTCCTGGGGGGAATATGTGCACACTTGTTAGGCCGTTTACTCCTGTTGTGGCTTTGATCATTCCCAAGGTTCCGTGTGTCTCAAAAAATGTTCAAATTTAATACTCTTAAACAGGAAGACGATCCACAGAAATGCAAAACTGCAGTTAGCAGTATATTATTGAATCGGTTTCACACTTGAATTGGTGATGGTTCCCCTTGAAAGGAAAATGGCAGGTTCTAACAGCGGGGGCATCCTTCCCTTGCTCGGGTCTCATCCTGGTGGTGAGTTAAGGTGCTCTAGAGTGGTTGCTTAGTAACAGGTGCAGTATGATCTGCAGGCAAAATTAATTGACAGATACTGAATTATTTCAGTAATTTTCTATTCCAATGGCCTCATGAGCAGAAGAAAGGAGACCAGAATTTCTGAAGTCAAATTTCCTGTCTTATTATAGCATATGAAAGTTATACTGCTCTTTGGGTTTTAAAAAAAAAAACCTAACTCCTGGGAGGTATAAAGAACATGCTTCAGGAAAGAAGCAATGACTTGCTCAAGATCATTAAAATAATAAAAATTTAATCCCAGAGGGTTAAAATGGGGTATACCTTCCAAAAGATGTAGTATGTTTTTATACCCCAAAGGAAGCACACTTAAGCATCATTAACTCATTCCTTGAGAAGTATATTAGGCAGGGTTCTCTACAAACTAATAGAATATATAAATATATTAGATACGTTAAATATATTCACATGTTAGAATGGGGCTCAGTAGTCCCACAATAACTGACACAACAGTGGAGCAACAGGTAACTCACTCAATGCTCAGACTACGAACATGGGCACCTCAGACATCCTTATCTGAGGACAAAGCCAGAAAGCCAGGAAGGGTCCTGGAGAGTAGAATGCATTGAGTCCATGCTGAAAGGTCAAAGAAGCTGGAGTCTGATGTCAGCAGTGGACTACAGAGGCCATGCTAGGCTTGTTTGCTCTCCCTAGTGTACACAATGCCTTCATCTCCCATATATACTAACAGCCAACTATATCTCCTAGGTCATGCTTAATTTCCAGATGAGGACAATGATTCATTGTGTTGAGCATATATGGAGTAAGGAGCTTGAGGAGGCTGGTCACATTGCACTTGAGTTCTGGAAGGAAGCGAGCAGACAGGAAGTGAAGCCTTGCCATCAACACTTAAGTCTTGTCTTCTCTACCTTCCTTCCTGAGGAGGCTCCACCTCCTAGGGGTTCCACAACCTTCCCAAAGAACTGGGAACCAAATGTTTAAGGACATTAGACTGCAGCGGGTATTTCACATTCAGACAGAACTTCTCTACTGTGGAAGATCCCTCTGATTTCCCTATGGCAGTCAGGATCCGTCACCCATGCAAATATTGTAATTCCCTTCTTCACCTGTTAAGATACTCAGGATCACAGAGTAGTCAGGAACAAGTTTTAGCTTCCAGTTCTATGAGACAGCAGCCTGTTTTCCTACCTACTGCCTGGAACAAAGATTTCTAGGAAAGGAAAGTGTAAGTTAATGACAAAAATGAACAGGTATTTTGCTTGTAAGTCACTAGTATGTTGACAGGTGATGTCATTCCATTCTATGTCTAGTGACTCTAGGACTCATGAATCCTGGCTTTTTTTTTTTTTATTAGATATTTTCTTTATTTACATTTCAAATGTTATCTCCTTTCCTGGTTTCTCCTCTGAAAACTCCCTATCCCCTCCTCCCTCCTCCTGCTCTCTAATCCACCACTCCTGCTTCCTGGCCCAGGCATTCTCCTATACTGGGGCATAGAACCTTCACAGCACCAAGGACCTCTCCTCCCATTGATGACTGACTATGCCATCCTCTGCTACATACGCAGCTAGAGCCATGAGTCCCACCATGTGTGCTCTTTGGTTGGTGGTTTTGTCCCAGGAAGCTCTGGGGTACTGGTTAGTTCATATTGTTGTTCCTCCTATGGGGCTGATGCTTACAGCCATAAAGTGGACTGAGCACAGGGTCCCCTATGAAGGAGCTAGAGAAAGTACCCAAGGAGATGAATCCTGGCTTTGAGGAAGGGGATAGTACTCTATGTTAGATTCTGGTTTGGAATACATGAAGTCACTGGAGAACCTTATCTCATCCCTACAAGTCACTGACATCTAAACTATAACTTCATCTTCAAGAGCCCACCATTCCATCTCACTATCAAGACAGCTTCAAAGTGATGGAGAAGCTGGGAAGAATGCCACAGCATGAGGCCATATTTCTTTCGCTGTGAAGTGAGTTCCTGGGTCAGATGTAGTACTATGTGGAATACAATGACAATGGACAACACATTCTGTAATTAAACCTGCTGATGGTAATTGTTACAACAGCATTATGCACAGGAAAGATACATCCATATACCAAATAAATGTCTATTCCAGTGGTGAGGAAATGTTACATAACGGAGTCAATTTGTCATCAGGTTACTGGCTGGTCACCATTTGAGAAAGATGCTGTTTTGGGGCCTCAGTAATGGTTTTTGCTTCTGAAAGACTTGATACTAATTAATAGTCATCACAAAGCCAGTGCACACTTTCCATTCCTGTCCTGTCTGCTCATATTGTCCATAAGCCCATTGATCAACGATGAGAAGTTAACTACTACCCACACAATAGGTCTTCCTGTATACTTTGTCATTGAAACTGTCCTCTGCTGTGGTCATGGTTTGCAAGCTTTCACTTAAGTACAAGTTGTCCTCACATCCTTTTCCATATGGAGAGGTCTCCCCACATATCTCTTCCCCAAATATCTTTCTCATTAATTCTTTAATCATGCTCTTTCGCAGTTCCCTCTCACACAACTAGCCATCTCCATTTCAAGCAAAAATTATAACCTGTGCACTGCTGGAAGTTCTGCTCATTGTATAGATGTCCTCTCAAAGTTCGTTTTTAATTAATGTTCCAGAAAGACAACTGCAACTATAATGTGTTGTCTATGTTTGGCTGGTGCTGGCATAGCATGTAGAACCATCTGTAAGTTTAGCTTCAGTTTCTGTCATAGCCAACACATCACAGAGCATACCCACTGTCATTAGTACATGCTTTAAGACAGAAGGCAACATAGGAAGAGTAAGAAACATCAGATTTGGGCTATTTATTAAGTAATCTGCTTTTGTCTTAATGACTTGATGAGGCATATATATATATATATATATATATATATATATATATATATATATATATATATATCTTCCATTTGCTGATGGCTTGTGAATGTATAACTGTATGGTTTGATGGGTCAGTCAGACAGAACCCAGTTAATGGTGGGAAACCCAGATTACATGGTAAGTTGATAGCTCAATGTCAAGTATTTAGTTAGCACTTAGGTACAAAGGTCACCCAAGAGCTGTCCCTCATAGGCCATAGTTGTCTGCAAATGATGGGATGGTCTTGTTCCCAAATCCACATGCCTTCTCTGTGATTCACCCAGGCCAGGAATGATACCTTACTTTATCATACATCTAACTGATCAAAAAGCCCACCAAAGTGCCTTCCTTGCTGTAGCAATTTTGCACTTGCAGAAACTGAAAGTTGGTATATCCATCTCTCAAATATTTCTTAACTAGAAAAACTGTATATTTTGTATTTACTTCTGAAAACTTCATGAAGCTTATCACTTACCGCTCAGCAGTTATTAGATGGGATTTACCTAATAACTTTGCCTTTGTAACATCTGGGCTGTTGAAGATAACTTGAGCTTTTGGGAGAAAGTCCACACATGTACCAACACAGTGATACATTTAAGTCTCTGTGCTGAGAGACTGGAGAAGAAGTTCCTGTTTTAGGCATCCATTGTTTTTAGTGGAAAGGGTGGGGACAGAGGGAAGAGACAGAGCATCCATGTTTAGGTCTTCTTGATCGTTCATTATGACAGAGAGTGTCTGGAGCAAGCTTCCAGTGACATTCTTCTTGATAATAGTATATAACACTAAGATCCTTTACATCTCACCATAAAGGGACAGGTGATGTCTTAAGTAACCTAAGGTACTGTACTAGCTGGTTTTGTGCATCAGCTTGGAGATGTCACAGAGAAAGGAGCTTCCCTTGAGGAAATGCCTCCATGAGATCCAGCTGTAAGGCATTTTCTCAGTTAGTGATCAAGGGTGGCAGGGCCCATTTTGAGTGGTGCCATCCCAGGTCTGGTAGTCCTGGGTCCTATAAGAAAGCAAGCTGAGCAAGCCAGAGCAAGAAATCCAGTAAGCACCACCCCCTCCATGGCCTCTGCATCAGCTCCTGCCTTCAGGTTCCAACCCTGTGTGAGTTCCAGTCCTGACTTCCTTTGGTGATGAACAGCAATGTGGAAGTGTAAGCTGAGTAAACCCTTTCCTCCCCAACTTGCTTCTTTATCATGGTGTTTTGTTCAGAAATACAAACCCTGACTAAGACAGGTATGGAAGAAGATGAATAATTAACTGGACTAGAGACTCTCTTGGTTCTCCACACCTTGATTTAAGCACGTATCTCAGGATGATGGGATGATTTTATTATACTTTTTCCAAAAGTTCTCAGTCAACGAGTAATCAACAAGCAATAGAACCTTGCAGTTATGGAGAACTAGGTACTGACAGCTTATGGCTATCATCTTCATAAGTGGGTGACTTGATAGAGCAGTCGGAGGCAAATATAATCTAGTTACATTCTTTGGTTTTGTTTTGCTTTTGACCAAAGGCTAAGAGTCTCAGTACAGTGTGTGAAAATGTATACATGAACTTGTACATAGCAAAGAATTCTTAAACATGGTAAGTACCCTACAGAGAATGTTCCAGAGCATTTGCATAGTCGTTTTCATGAAATCAACACACAATATAATGCATATACATTGTGTGAGTGTTTGCTTTAGATTCTGGGTCTCCAAACTGAATTCTTCTAGTGATGAATGAAAAGAAAGAAAATCTCTTGAATTATTGCTCAATGTCAATGGTCTATACATCTATGAAGATACAGTTTGTCAGGGGGGACAGAAATATGCCTTGCTCTTTCCTGTCATGTTCTCTAAACCACAACACTATCCTTATAGAATCTTTCAATGGACAGGAATTAGAAATTGTATATATAAGGGAAAAATGAAGGTTAAGAAATGGATTATTTATCTTGCTATAGCATTCGTTTGACAGAAAAGAGAAAAACAAACAGACTCGAGTCTCCAAACTTCTAGTCATTTCATGGAGATAGCTGTTCATGTGTCTACATTTGCTGTGAACGAGACCTAGATATTCGTTTAAAGATCTTAAGGACACAATGTATGCTTTAAAATCTTATTAAAATGTATACTAAGAGATAAAGTAAAGCTCATCTCTCTGAATCAACATTGAGTCAAGCTTAAAAGCACTTCCCCCAAACTTCCTTTATTGAGAAAACTCTTTGTCACATTCCCTGGAAGACTGCTGTTTTGTTGTGAGATACAAGAAACCATCCAAGCTCCTTGAATAGTGTTTTTCCTTAAGTTCCCAATGACTTGGTTACTTCTGGCCAGGAACTCGGTATTGCAGTGTGTGTGTATGTATGTGTGTGTGTGTGTGTGTGTGTGTGTGTGTGTGTGTGTTCCCAAATAGATTTTAAGTTTGCCGATAGAAATAATAATGGCCTTTTATTTTTTCAAATATTCTCTACCAAAACTGAAATTAAGGCATACATACATGATCAAAGAGCCAAGTGGCATTTTTGAGCGTAAGTCACTGTTTTAGGGATGACTCCTAGAGCACATTTAAAATGGAGTATTTGAGGAAAATACATGAACTAGGATATTCATGTACTTGGTTGGGGGACTTACTTAAATATCTGTACTCAAAACATTGTCCTTGTGTCACAGTGTTCTCTGGAAAGCACTTGGGAAAGAAGAAATGCGTAACAGAAGTTACGACGTGGTTCCTAGACAGACATCGGTGAGTCAAACGTTGCCAACGAAATCCATTGCTCACCAAATGGCCAGGAAGATGACAGCACAGAGGAGGGGAGCCAGGGATGAGAAGGGCAATGAAGTGGAAGGAGCTGCAGCTGTTTCTTTTCATTCATTCATCGAGTTCTCTGTAAGTATTGGTGGTAGGGCTTGCAAAGTGGTCCGCGGCATCTCTGTAAATTAAAATGACTGTGCATACGCTGGCAAGGATAGCAGGGCCATGGTGTCAGGAAACGCAGTGACATCATGCGCTGCGTGAGCTTTCCCTGTGGCTTATCTCACCGACTCCCTGTTCATCTGCTTCGAGACGTCTGGATGTGTGCTTTAAGGGAGCCAATACTTTCATTGACAGAAGACTCAATGACCCTTTGAGGTTTATCCGTCCACAACTTCCTTCTTGCCAGGAGCAACCATGGCTGGTTTACATGTGGACTGTGAGGGTTCTTTGAGGTTTTGCTTCTGGTTTGCACTGAAGTTCCACAGGGGGCGCGTGGGGTGGGGGCAGATAGATGTCTTTCTGTAGGACTGAAATGACAGATCAGAGTTTTAGTGCTGCCCTTCCTATATTTGCATATTAATTACTTGCATCAAGTTTTATTATTACATCACCTGATTCGGAATTCTGACTAATTAATTTCACCTGGAATTGCAAGCAGACGTATGAAAAATCACACTTGGCCGTTTGTAGAGACCAGCTGTGTATTAAAAATATCTGATCCCCATCTGTAGGATTAAAACGAGAGAGGGAAAACAGCTGATTGTAAAAGTCACTTTTCCTTGTGCCCTGAAGGTATTACCGTTGGCAGATGTCCCTTAGTGCTCAGCCTCTTCCGAACATTAACCCAGAAGTTGACTGTGAGCATCAATTGGTGGGATGACTTCACTTTCCATGATTTTGGTTTTAATTTGCAGGGATGCTAATGCGGTTGGGTTTCCCCCCTCCCCCTTTATGCACGCATTCATTGCCTTCGATTCCAGCCTGAATCACACACAGGCCAACTTCATTTGGACCGCAAATTGCTTTGGCCTCACTGGCACTGGGAAGTGATAAACAAAAATCCGAAAGAGCCGGGATAGGATGACAAATCCAACCCTCAGCATCAAATGTGGCCGCTTAGAACTGCAACCAGATCCTATAGCAGGACCCAAATGCACATGCATGCTCTGCTTTCTGCCCGCTCCGTGTCTTGCTATTCTTTCCGTTGCATTCTTTGTCTGCCCTGACAACAGATGGTGTTTTAATAAAGTCCAGTAGGAATAGGACTGTGGGTAAACATTGCAGGGTATGCCAATTCCATAATTGCTGGGGACTGATTCAGCCTCTTACCTGCTGCATCCAAATTGGGAGAGAACCAACTGCGCTTGCACCTACCGGCAGAGACCCGCTCGCCCGCAGCTGGGGTGTACGGCAACAGCCAGCCTCACTACGGAAGGTAAATCGCAGCTCCTGCCATGCTTCTTGGCACCGGGGCTGGAGGACGCTGCCATCTGGCTCGCCATCAAACATGGCCATTGAATCTCTCAGAGATGAAATGGCTTTTGAGAAAAAGAAAAGAAAAGAAAAGAAAAAAATAAAAGAGCTTGCTATTTAAAAGAAAAAAATGGATACACATAAAACTTATTATCATTCTTTTTACAGGCACAGGCTATGCTAAAATCATACTCTGAGCTTATTTGGGCAGCGACTAGCTGGTTGTTTTCCTCGTTGATTTCCCACGCTCAAAGGGATTTATAGCCTAAACCTATTATGTACTAATGGAAACTTAAATTCACTGGATCTAGCCAAGAAAATGCATGCTCTCATTTGTTTGCCTCACTGGGGAAGAGTAACGAGTTTTGGCTATCTATCTGGGCTCCTTTAGTTGTCCTGTTCCTTTGCATAGCATAGAAAGAGATTGTCAACTTTTTCAGAGACTTATTCATAAAAGGACACAGGCAAAGCAAATAAAAGTGATGTCCAAATGCTTGTCATTTTTCTCCTTCCCCCCCCCAAAGTCCCCCTCAAACTACTGAATGACCAGAGGCTTTAGAAAAATCAAGTAGCTTTGGCTGTCAGGAAGAGACAAAATCAGAACATATTCATGTTGTAAGGAAGCCACCGGCATGCAATATTTACCCAGGGATCATGTTTTAAGTGACATCCAGTTTCTTCAGATATGGTTATTTTCAACAGAGTGCTCTAAACAGTTTTTGTCTTGTCTTCCATTAGAAAGGCAAACGGAGAAGTCAATATCAGCTGCAGAGCAGCTTGGGAAGTGGGGAATGGTCACTGTCTGCCGGCTGGCTCACACACCTAGAGAGGTCTTCTGGTTCTTACCTTCCCTGTTGTCTGTTCAAGAAAATAAAACTAGCTGGGAAGACTAGAGCAGAATAGTTCAGGACAGCTTTCTTTTCCTTCAGTTGAGTACGTTAACACTCAGACAGGACAACGGATAATTTTTATCATATTCATTTTCACAGGCTTTCAAACATAATGATTCTATTCTTAAATTTTTTTGTGTTATATATGAAGTGTGTTTGTGTGTGTGTGTGTACATGTGCCTGTGTATCTGTGTCTGAGTGCAGGCACACACGAGTCATGGATTATGTATGAAAGTCAGGGAGTAACAGTGGGTGTAGATACTAGTTTACGAACCTGTTTAAGAGAATCTGTGGGTTGTTGGTTTGTTGTGGTTTGCCTCTGTGTTCCAGGCTTCCAGTGGTCTTTCATGTAACCCCCATATCTCCCTCCACTCTCAACACCGGAACAGTGGGCTTCCACTGCATACTACCACCCCAGGGTTTACAATGGGTTATAGGAATTCAAACTGTTGCACATCTAGCCTGCTACTTACAGAGCCATACTCAGAGCCTCTGGGTTTTGTTTGTTTGTTTTTGTTTTTAAGAATTTTCAACATGTGCAAGCAAAAATAGTATTCTTTAAGTTATTTCATCCATTTTCTGTTCTTAATGACCACTGAACCATACCCAATACTGAATGTTCTCAGTCTCTGTCTCTGTCCCCCCCCCCCTGTGTGTGTGTGTGTGTGTGTGTGTGTGTGTGTGTGTGTGTGTGTAGTGGTGGCTTGAATGAGCTGTCTCTGCAGTCTTGAAGATTTGAATACTTGGTCCCCAGTTGGTGGTACTGTTTGGGCAAGTTTAGGAAGTATGGCTGTGATGGAGGAAGTATGTCACTGGGCTAAGACTTTCAGGTTTCCAAAGCCATGTGCCCTTTGAAGACTGAGGATGAGGGCACTTAGCTGTCCCTGCCTCCATGCCTGGCAGCAGCCATGATCCCTTTTTCTGTGATGGATTTTTTTTCTCCTTTGTCACGGTAATCTCAAAACCAACTTTTCCTTCTGTAAATTGCCTTGGTCATGATGTTTTAATCACTACCCCATAATCCCATTGTATAGATTCCCCTAAATTCACCCAATAACTAGATTCAGTATACAAATCCCATGTATAGATATGATGGCTAATATTAACTGTCAACTTGACAACTTGACGGCAAGTCTCTGGACCAAACATAACAACACAACACAGTTTTCTAGATTAAGTTAGCCTCTGGGCACATCAGTAAAGGATTGATTTAAATTAATTGAGGTTTGAATAATCCTCTTAATTGTGGAGAGCCCTATCCCACACATTGGGATCCTTGCCTGAATGGGAAAATAAAAAGGTGCTGAAAAATAGATTTTATCCCTCTCTGCTTTCTAATTATGAATGCAGTGTAATCAGCTGCCTCACTCCCACACTGTCAAGGCCCCCACTGTGATACATTGTGTGCCCTTGAACTGTGAGCCAGAATAAAACCTCCATCGCATCACTTTTACTGGGTGTTTTGTCACAGCAACAGGATAGGTGACTATGACAACACACCTATTGTCATGAATCTTTGCTTTATTTTTGAGTTGTGGTCATTAGACTTTACCTTCTTCGATCCTTTGGCTTTTGGAAGATATGTACTTGCTGGACTTCCCCCCCCCCCCCCCCCCCCACCCTTTTTTTTTTTTTTTTTTTTAATAATGTGGTTTTCTGAGATGCTCATGGAAAGGTGAATCTTAGAATTATGTCAGAAGTACAGAGGATACAGTTAGGTGGGGCTCCTTTGAGTCAAATTGCGACTTGATAACCAAATGAATATTAAGCATAGTATTGACCCTCTACCTTTAAAATAAAAACCTGGCAGGTTTTTTTTTTTTCATTAATGTTATTCAGAATGTGAGTTTTTGACTGGTATGGTGGTTAAATTTTTATGTCTTAGTATTGCTAGACTCTGATGCACAAAATGAACATTATTAACCCGGCTGTTGCTCCCAAGGTGTTCTATAGACGTGATTAAAACCTAGAGTTAGCTGACTGTACCTTAAGGCAATTAGTCTCAGTGATTTAGTTGGGTCTCCTCTGATCACTTGAAGGCTAAAAAGCAAATGTAAGGCTTACCAGCAAGGCAGAATTCAGTTTCAACATTAGAAGTCTTGGCTTAATTTCCAAGGTGCCATACAGGTTTTGCATTCGCTGATACCACAAATGCTCCATCTAGTTTCTTGGAGCACATCCCTGTGTAGAGTGATGTCTTACCAACTTTGTTTCTCTGGAGAACCCAGAGTGGTAGGGCAGGTGTATCAGAGGAGAGATCCTGGACTTCTTGGGCCTCACACCAGGAGGCTGGTAACATCTGCTTGTCTCTGCACTCGAATCTTAACATGGATGGATGACTTAGTTCCTTTAACCCCTTTTGGAGCCCCCAGGTCTCTTCATGTGAAGTTGCTGTTTTCCTCTTTGCAATTAAGTAAGGAATCTTCAAGGCTTCCACACTGTCCACTTAGAATACCCACATTAAACCATTCATCAAACTTTCGCTCATCAGTTCTGGCACTCACAGAGTTCCCCACCCCTTCATTTCTTCTAGATGAGTAAAAATGTTAACTGTAAAACAGGATGCTTTTCAGTTCTTCTATGAATTGATCCCATCAGGGATTGAAAATCTCTCTGCACGTAGGGTTCTTCTTTTCTCTTTATGGTTCTAACTGGCAATGTGCTCTAGCCAGCTCGTTTACCCCTGAGATCCAAATGTAAGCGTCGCCATCCAAACCAGCAGTATACTGTCCATAGCATGAACTCCTTCACACTGGGAATATCTACACTCTTAAAACCATCACATGTTGCTACAGAGGCTTTGTTTTCTTCTTTATAGCGAGCAACCATCTGTAACCCATTACCATCAGTACTTATTTGACGATCAAGTTGCAATTGGACAAGGGAGTGCCCTACCCAGCTCCATCCTTTGTACCACTGACATAGATAGCTCCAGGATTCAGCATTCTGTGAGTACTTACTGACTTTTCTGTCTCACTGTGATGTTCAACACTGCTCACTGTTGATACTTCCTCTGCACTAGCCCTGAATCTAATTTTCTTTTCAAGGGAATCTATTTTCCAATAGGAATAATATAATTCCCAGTTCCTTCAATACAGTTGAAAAATTTATAAAACTAATCCGTAGAAGCTACAGAGCAATTTCAAGACAATTCGGGATTGTCAGGTCCTATTGCTTCATATTGTATATCCACTGTGGGGGTGAAGGTGTCCTCAGAGACCAAAAGAGGAGGTTTAACTCCCTCAAACTAGAATTACAAGAAGATGTGTGCTATCAGTTTGGGTGATAGGAATGAAACCTAGGTTCTTCGTGAGAGCAGAAAGTACTCTTAACTGCTGAGTCATCTCTCTAGCCCGGAAAAACGAATTCAATTGTGAATTAGTTTTAATTCATGAAATTTTAGATAAATTCAAAGTTTGACTTTTTTTGAGATTATAACATAACTACATTTACCCCTTCCCATTCCTCCCTCCAAACCTCATAATTGCCTCCCTGTTTACCTTCAAAACTCATGGCTTCTTTATTCTCTAATTGTTATTGTACACAAATACGTAAACATATACATTCCTAAATACAACCTGTTTAGTCCCATTCCCTACCTATCCACTGTCAGAGAACATTTGTACTTCACACACATATCTGTTTAGGATCCTTTCCTAATTATTCTTTACTTTCCAAGGCATCAGTTTTGGATCTTTATGCTCTCACCAGATTTTGCCCAGTGCTGAACTGTGTACAAATGTAATTGCTGATTTAGATTATGTCCTGTTTCCTTAGTTAAACAACAAAACATCTGTGAGACAGGCTTGATCCATGTGCATGCATAAAGGTACTGTTTTCTGTTGAGTAGTATTCCTTACATTAATACATCACAATTCTATGTGCTTTTCTGCTTGTTAGACTTTAGCAATTTTTAGGTCATGGCTATTACAAAAATCTCTCATAAAAACTCTCATACACATGAGCATTTATTGTCATTTATTTTGAGAAGACACCAAGGAACAGTTTCTAGATCATATGTTTAGCTAAAATTAGCATTGGAGGTAATGTTTCTGCATAAGAACTGCATCATACTTACCTACCCCTCCCGATATTAAATAATAATTGACATGGGATTCACTCTTTTATGTTAAACAAGAAACTAATATAGATGTGTTATGAGGTCAGGCATGTAGACTTAGACAGGTCATACTATGGGGGGGATCTGGCCTCTCGAGTTTGAGAAGAGGAAGCAGATCATTGAGTGAATAATGGCCAAGTCGACACATGGTGATGCTCGCCTACTGTTCCTATGCTGAGAAAGCTGAGGCAAGAGGATTGTAACTTCAAAGTAAGCCTGGGCTAGAGAGTCAGACATTTAAAAACAATAACAACAACAACAATAAAACTTAAAACAGAAGGAAGGAAGGGAAGGAGGAAGGGGAGGGAAGAAAAGAGAGGGAGGGAGAGGGACGGAAGGAAAGAGAGGAAAGGGGGGAAAGGAAGGAGGGGACCAAACAATAGAAAGAGAAAGGTACAGTGGCAAAAATATTTCACGCTTGGTGAAAAAACACAAATCCACAGATCTAAGTGACTTACCGTCCCCTAACCATAATGAACACAAAGGAAAATGTAGTCAAGCACAGAGAATCAATCTATCAAAAAGAAAATTAAACCTGAAGAAAGGAAACCTTTAGATTCACAATAAAAGAAAGATATTTGTGCAGAAGAGCATTAAAAAATATGTGACTTTGGCTTTTAGCCCAAGTTCGGAAACAATGCTGGGGTGTCTAGGTGAGAAGCTAAATACCACTAACTCTGATGTCTTTCAAAACAAAAAGAAAACCAGACTTTTTCAAAAAGAGCAAATCTGTTTGTTTTACTTGATTACAATCGAAATTTTGGCTATAAACACTCCAGATTATTTTGATAGTTTTTTTTTTTTAAGTTCTGAAATAATGAGAAAAGTAGTTGGTAAAATAATATCTAATGATAGCAATCACCCTAGGCGACACACTGCTCTTAAATATCTACACCCCATTACATTCGTCAACCTCAATTATTTCATATAAAGATACTCAGGAAAATCATGGCAAAATGGTATAATAAATGGGGATGTGACTTAGTGATCGCTATCAACCACAAATAGGAATCAAGGGAGATTAAAAATGTAGTTTTTTTTTTTTCAATGACTTTCTCTAACAGGATGCCTCATAGAAGCCACTGTGTGTAAATGAATGACTCATACAACCTTTCTCAGTTACATCCATATAGACAGACAAAAGAATTATCATTTTTGACAGAAAGAAGAAAAGAAAGAAAAGAGTAGACACAAGAAATGCACGGGACTGAGTACTTGACTCTGCTAAGGTGTGTGTGTGTGTGTGTGTGTGTGTGTGTGTGTGTGTGTATGTGTGTGTTTGTGCACACAAGCACGCCCACACTGATGGGGGGGTTTGTCAGAGTTTCAGAAAATAAGTAACAAGATACAGAGAGTATTGGAATAAGAAAAGAATAAGACATCCAGAAAGCCTGCACCCAGATTTAAATAGACCTAGGATATCCCGTTTTTATTTTGGAGTCTCTCATGTCTGAAAAAGTACCTTATCTAGTCTGTAACTAACATACCAAGCCATGTTTTATTGAACATGTAATAGGACGTCCAAGAGCAACTGCTTTCCTTATAATGAAATAGTTACCCAATAAACGATTAATCAACAAATGTTGATTTTTGGATAATCCACTAAAAGAGGATGTATTGAAAGAAAATGATAGATTATTTTTAAATATTTGCAATATTACTTATATAAACATTTTAATCCATTGAAAAACCTAAATGTATTAGTGGTTTCCAATCAGTAAGTGAAGAATAACAGAAAAATATAAACACTTTCTTCTCTTTCCCAGATTTCTCTGCGAGTGCCTAAGAACAGATATTAAAAGTTTCACCATGTTACAACACAATTTTGTTGTTTACACTTCACGTTCTTAGAGTATAAAAGCTTTTTATGTTGTTTTTAAGCCATGTTTAACGTAATTAAATTTTGTGCCCATCTAATATCTTTTACAAGTATTTTTCTTACATGATGATATGCAAAACTGTTCTTTAATATTTGACAAATATAATTAATAAGACTCTCTAATAAGTTATACTGTTGGAATCACTCCTGACTCTGACTATTTCAGAATTTCCTACTTTGGATCTGCTCCTTTTAATCACAGGTTTTACACAATTCGATGAACTTGACCCTTGCCTTGATTTGAGCACTGAATTCTGGGAGCTCACCGTGTGGTCTTGTGATTTCTGCTCTCCTTGAGAATAGAGTTTCATGTCATCGTCCCAGCATCTGTGTCTGCTGACAGTTACAGTAATGATATGTCAACATTTTATGAATAGTTACCTTTGAAAACCACTCACATTCCAGGATGAGGAGTTTTCAAATGCGTTAATGTGCCGCTGCCTGACAGCAGTACAGACCCTGATAGAAAAACTGTTTTCTTTCTTCCATAGTGACTCCTAGTGAGATGAGGGTTTTACCAGTGTGGGATTTGGATGCCTGGCCCCTCTCTCCTCCAAAAGCTGGTGATGATGGAAGGGAATGATGTATTGTCATTCACTTCTTACTTAGGTTCCTGATACCTTGAACAAAGACCAGGATCTTAAACCTCAGCCCCTGTAACAAAGTTTGAAATTGCTTCTTTACTGAGAATTTTTCAAACTCTTCACCAGGACAATGAAATCTTGTAACAAAGTTGGGAGAACCATTTGGAATTTTCAGATGGTGTTTGGAGCTGCGTGATGATATTTCATACTGAGAATTTCTTTATGAAATTAGTTTCTGGTCTGTCTTTATTTTTAAGGAATTAGCACTTGTTAATATGATACTCCTTTGCATCTACCACACCCACATTTTCTTTTTTCCACTAGCCTTTTCATTGAGGCAAGCGGGAAAGAGAAAACATGGGTCCTAACTTACTGGTCTTGCTTAAACACGACTGAAGACTGGAGCTAACAAAGAGCAGAGCAGTGAGGGTTTTAAGGTTTTCTAAATGTATCTGTCATTGGTGAGAACAATAAACATTGTTGATACATTTACATTATGTGGATGCTCAGATCCTACTCAAATGGTGAGTAGCCCATCTCTTAATAAAAATTCCTGCCCAGCATATCCCTGAGGGTTTGCCTCTTAATTCCCACATCTCTTGTTTACATTTGCACAAGAGAAAGGAAAAAAAACCCCTGTACACCTGAGAGATGACAAAAAGCATCTAATATTTAGCATCAGCAGCTAAACATTTCCCAGAAGGAGAAGAAAGCGAGAAGGTCAGAGAATAAATATTTGAAGAATTAATTATGAATACTTTCAAAAATTAATGAAAACATGAAATTCCATTTCCAATAAGGAAGGTTGACAGAAGGGTCCTTACTTGTAAATAACAGAGATAAGATAAAAAAAAAATAGTAGGATTGTTTTTCTTTTGTATTCATCTATGAAACTTTAGACAAAAGGGATAGCACCAGAGGTGAAACCCTGAATCTATGCTTAGAGCAGTAAGGAGAGGGGGAACAGATGTAAATACAAATAAATAAACAAATTTATTTATTTATTTTTAATATAATAGTAAAAATAAATTGTTACTTATAGTCTGGTATAGTGTCACTCATGTTATTGCAGGAAAATTACTGTCAACACTCAGATTTTTCAGCACACTCTGGAAATAAAATGGCTGATGAACACAGCAGTAAAACTAAAGGGGACTATAAGGGTGTCTCTAAGGCATGTGCGCTCCAGATGAAGTGATGTCACAGATGTCGATTAACTAAAGATATATTTCATGAGCTTGGCTTATAATATTCAATGCATGTTTCAAAGTTTGAAACAAGTTGAATAAGCAGTGAAAATCAAGTGCCATGCTGGAAAACAGCTAATGAAGAAAAATTACAAAAACATAGCAAAGATATGATGGAACAATTAAAACAAAACCAAATAAACAAAATCAGTAACAATGTATGCTTTGCCCCACTGACAACAATAGCTAAACGCAGCACCAGAATCAGAGCTATTGTAGTGAATAAATAAAGGAAAAAGATATCTATGCCCCATTAGAATGCTACTACCAAGAAATTAAAAGAGAAAATTTCAAAGCTCTGAAATGGAAGGCGCATGGCTTTAGACCACACAACCATGGAAAGAGACGTAAAAACACAGTGAGAACAACCCGGTATGCAGCGAGCACATGTTTTTGCATCTGTGCCTCTGTGTGGACACCAGAGGACTGAGGCTGTCTTGCTTTGTCACTCCTTCCTATCTAAGCCTCTCTGAGCAGAAAGCTCCCCGTTTTAGCTAAGCGTCTGCGCAGTTAAACTTCTGAGATGCACTTTGCTCTGCCTCTACCTGCCCTACCCCTCCATCAGCACTGATGGTAGCCGTGTCCACACACACAGCCAGCTTTCCCATGGAGACCGGGATCTGGACTCAGTCTTCACACCCGTGCAACAAGGACTCTCACCGAAAGGAAATGTCTCTCGGCCCCATAGTAAGAACAACTCTCTCTAATAGCTGATATTCAACGGACAAGACTTTGATATTCCCGAAGAACGCCTACAACTTACAATTCAGCAAAATAAGATACAGCATTTTAGACGGGAATCTTAAAAAACAAAACAAACCAAAAAACCAAAAAACAAAAAACAAGAAACAAACAGAAAGCAGACAGCCAGTCCCTCTGTTCACAAAGCCTGACAATTTCAAAGAATGTTTCTCCTACTTCATGCTGATTTGCATAATTATTTGATCACTATCTGATATTCTACTTTATAGGATTGACCCTCTTCCCCGACAATATTGGAAACGGACCATGATTGCTTAGTGAGTTCATGGCTGTTTAATAATTGTGTTTGCACTAATTCAACAAAGAAAAACAAAGAGTAGAAAAAGATCTCCAACTAGAGAGCAAATGTTACAATGACCAGAGGAGCTACACATGCTTTTCTGAGGAGAGAGAGCTGATGGCCCCTTCCCTGTTTCTGAGAAGTCAGACCTGTGGTAGTCACTCTGGAAAATGCTTTGGTGTCTTCTAGGGAAGTTAATGAGCACATACTAGGGAACTTTCCAAAATTCAATAAAAATCATACAAAATTGCAAAGCAAAGCAAAGCAAGAGGACAGGCACCATGGGTAATGTTACACAAGCCCCCGATTCCCATTGACAGGCACCATGGGTAACGCTACACAAGCCCCCGATTCCCATTGAGGGGCTGCCTTTTATGGGATTCAAGAGAAGGAAGAGTGTGGAGAGAGAGAAGGAGAGTGTGGTTCCTAAGATGGTGGTACTAAGGAAGTACTGCTTTGAGTGACAGCTGCAATTCTATAACAATTTCTGTATTGCACATGTCCCATTCCCATAATGCATCCAATTTTAATCACACGTATACCTAATTATTGTAAGATTGTAAATATGAGATTCATCTGGAGACAATAGTTTTGTGTTATGGTGCTTACATCCGAACCAGTTCAGGCTGGATTGCTCATTTTCTCTACCCTGTCCCTGGGTAATTTGGGGATGTACGTGACTAGAACTATTGAAACTTAATGGTTGTTCTGGGAGGAGAACCTTATTCCATTGTTCAGTGTGGGGTTTTCATGCAACTAACTCCTTATAGATTGCTAAGAAGTTGCTAGGTGCTTTGCTCAAAGAGCGGTGTAGGTGCATAGTCCATTCAGATAAACATCCTATGTGGCTAGCTACATTATTAGAAAAGGTGTTCGTGTGCATGCTATGTGTTTGTGTGTGTGCATCCATGTGTGCCCACTCACACATGCACGCAACATGCACTTGTGTATGTAGCCCAAGGTAAGTATAGTCCCAGAATGCTAAACTCTCACCTCTGCTCGCTTCACCTCTAAACATTTAAGGCAAAGGACTAAAAAATAGCACTTTTTAAAAAAGGACTGTCGTTTGAATGATTACCATAGTTTTACCCATAGCCCTTAAAATGTAGAAGTGCAACCTGGCACCTAATGTACAAAATAGTAAGCAAGTAGTGGTGTGTCTACACCAGGAATCCAGTGTCAAAAATGAGAGAACTCTTGGTAGAGAAACTTGGGTGAAACTGAAATGCAACGTTTTGATTGAAAGAAAACACATTTACATTTTTTAAAGTTAAAAATTGTGTTTTATATATTTTTTGAAAAGACAAACCAAAGAGAGAGACAGTGATTCAGTGTTGAACAGGAGACATGGCTCTTTTATTATGTATACCTTTATCCAGGATCTTATTTATGTATCTGCTAACTTTTTAGGTATAAAAACATTTTAGAACATTAAAGGGGAGCTATTCAGGTGCATTCTCTACCCACTCCCATGAGAATCTCTTGGCAGAGTCTGTTGTTCATCAAATCACCACACACATAAACACCAAATACTTAAAAGGCTACCATGATGAGTTCACTTGGTTTGTCAGAGTGCGTAGCCAGTAGCTTCACTGTTTGGAGAGGGGTGTGAATTGGAGAGACTCAGAAGGGAGACACCTCTATGTAAATGTCAGGGCAGGGGGTGAGGGGTGGGAGGTGCAGCTCCAATAGCATCTCCTACAGGAGAACCTAATTGAAGACTGCCTGGGAGACCAAAGACATTGTCAGCCAATCAGGAACTGTTGTTAGGAAGAGATGCTTTCTTGGGACCAATGGGGCATGGTTGGAGGGTATTAAAGGAGCTTGCAGCAGCATTCAAATGAGCTTGGTGTGGCGTTTCTTGGTTGCTCCTGAAGTCTGTGTCCTTGACGCCATTGACTCTCTGGATTTGTGAATGGAAGACCACACACACACACACACACACACACACACACACACATACACCAGTTAATTTTAAAATGCCTTGGCTAACTCAAAAGCTGGGCAGTTTTAATCCTCCCTGCAGCTGGCACACATTTCCCTCCTGTAATTCTGGCTTAATGCCCTCTAATTCTGTATTTTATTTTTGTTGCCCTAGCTCCTTCCAGGCAATTCCATAGTCTTGCTACCCAAGATGCTTCTGGGCATCCCTTTCTCCCAGGTCTTAGCCCTTACAAATCTAAAGAACCTGCACTGCCTCCCTCTGCCCAGCCATTGGCTGTAGGGCAGATCTTTGTTACGATTCAGAGCCAGCTGGGGAGGCAGGCTTCCTTTAACCTATATGTGGGAATACTAAAAACAGGTGGTTTGGGGGGGGGTTTACACAATCAACAAAGGAACACCAGCCACTATAGACCTCCTACTCCACAAAAAGTTGCACATCTTATAATGAAATCTAACATTTTGTTTTCAGCTCAATCTGCTCAGTGGGAAACAGCATAAAGACTTTGGAAGTATGGGGATGTCTGTCTTTACAGCACATCTGAAGCTGGAGATTATCAAATACTTCTTGGAAGGTTTCTAAAGCAGTTAATGGAACACAACAATCAGCTGGTATTTACCACTGATCAAGATCAGTCAAGGGTTAACTTCCACCTGCAGGTCTTCCTAAGCTACCCCTGAAGAGAGTCTTTGCAATTGTAGTGTTATTGAAGATTAATGACCACCTGGCTCACAGCCAGTCAAAGCATCCTTGTTGCCAATAAGTGGTCCATTTCTAGAATCTCCTCTTCCAGGTCTGGATGTGTTTTGATATTTCTAGTGCTGATTTTCATGGTCTTGGAATACCCTTCACAGGCAGAAACTGAGCCATTGGTTCACATGTAGGTGGTTTCTTGGGGGAAGTGATCACAAGGCACAAGAGAGGAAACACAAGGATTGAAATAGAAAGCCAAGAGGTGTCACTTAGTACCTATTATGGAGCTGATCACTTCTGGGGTCAGCTGAGATGTAATCACACTGGGAACCTCGGAGGAGCTAAACAGAATCTGAGCTACTGAAAGATGGAAAGTAGTTCCAGTGGGTACTCTAAAGTGAGCTACTACAGCAGATCCAAGCTACCAAGGGATGGAAAGTAGAGGAAGTCATCTAAGGTACTCTTTCTCCATTACTATTGTCCCTCAGACAACAGTTCTCCTTCACTTATGTTAGTGTGTGTGTGTGTGTGTGTGTGTGTGTGTGTGTGTGTGTGTGAATGCCTTAATGACTGACTGACCACCAGCAGAACCTTGAAGACAAAAGCCAAGAACAAGCTCAGGTGGGTGTGAAGACCATAACTACTGTGGTACTGACTGGAGGGAAATGTCAGCCAAGTGGATGGCAGGTTATATTTGGCCCATTGGTAAAGTTGTGCTTTATATTTATATTCCTTTAGTGCATATTCATGATAAACCATGCAAATAAGAATATGTTCCTTTATGCTTGTTTTCAAAGATCAATACTTTCAGTTCCTTATGTCCTTGCAGTGTGAGGATTTGTATAAACATAGTGTGACTTGTGTGTCTTTCTATGTATGTAGGTCAGATTATTATTGTCTAGCTTCCAGACAAAAGGGATTAAATGACATTTGGAGCTAGCTGATAAAAGTCTAGTCTGTTCACTTGACAAATAAGGAGGGTGTAGTTCATCCTCTTCAATCGATTACATATAATCTCAATTTAATTTTTTGTCAGTCCAAGAATGTATCTGTTGCCATTGGGCTTCCCACATGGTCTTTGCCCAGTGTCTTATACCACTGTTATCAAACAGCGCATGATTTTTTTATGGCCACACATAGTAAAGTATTGACATTGCTTAACTGTAATTTGCAAATAATAAAATGAGGATTGGTGAGTTTCCCCATAATGTGATTCTTATTGAGTTCGCCGAGACGATCTCTCTTGGGTCCCAGCAAGGGGAATTTGGGGAATAGGCAAATATCTATGAACAGCTGTTCTTAGCGGGGGGATAAAAAAAATCTAAGAAACTAAACTCATTCCATCTTAAAATTAAATCTTTTTTTTTCTTCCAGGCTGTATAAACTAAGTATTCACGAGGAGATGAGCAATTCCATGGGGTTTCTCCCACCAATCCAGGCATGTTAGTAATACATTAGGATCCAATCACTTGAACTTATTTGCCCATGAGCAAGAATGTATCTGAAATATGTACCATGTGCTTCTTTTCCTCGATCGTTGCTCTTTGTAAATGTCCTACTTGCAGCCTGCTTTCAAATCTGCCTCCCACGCTGTCTGAATGTTTAACACCCCACAACTCTAATTGTTCTTCCTTGAAACAAGGACTCTGTTCTCACAGCCTGTGACAAGATTTTATCAAATATTTAGGATGGGGTAAAGAAAATAGCTGGTTATCTTTCACAATTCCTGACACATTTTTCACAAGATTGTGATGACTGGTGGCCACAGATTTTGCAATTCCTAACGAGTCATTCCTGAGTTTATGCTAATGGTATAAAAAAGGAGATGAACCCGTAGACAGCTATGGAATAGAAGGAGGCTATGTCAGAAAGACAGAAAGACAATCACTTCAAGCACTTCCATCGAGTGTTCTCACCCCCCCACCACCACCACTGGCATATCCCACCTCTAAAGAGAGTGAAGAACTGAAGGTTAAGTTCCAACTACTGTTTAACAATTTAATCACTTGTGACTATATAATGAAACCCCAATAAAACTCTAGACAATAAGGCTTGGGATCCTCCACAGATATCAGACATTTTGATGTGCTTGGATGACCCTGCACCACATAACCAGCAGGGCTCATGCATGGGACCCTTTCATGACTCTCCTTACCAGCATGGTTCATTGGGCCATTCCTTAATCACATCCTTCATTATAAAACTGACACTTAGAGTATCGTCATATTGGTGAGTTTGACAAGTAATTCAAGCAAATCATCTAACCCTGAAAGATGGCTTGCAGGAATGCTTCAACTTATACTTAAGACTAGCATAAATATGGGTGATTTAGGGATGCCTCGATTTGTGATTGGCAGACAAAATGGAGACATTGCTCTTTAATCTGTGACCTCATCACTAGCTGTACAGCAGGACACTCAGTAGGTGGCATAGAGCTCACATTGGTTTGTCCATCACAGATTCTACAAATTATCTAATCAGACAAGACGGTGTCCTCAAATTTGTAACATTTAAGAAATCTTGTGTGCCCAAACTTCTCAATGGAATCAAAACTTAATTTTGCAATGATCCTAAGATTTCCTGTCAGAGATTTTCACTTTGGGGAAAGTAGGAAGGATGTGGTTCTTTTAACTGTGAGCTATTGCTGCCCATGACCTTCAGCTGAGGTGTTTCTCCTCTGCAAATGGATTCTAGTTGTCCCATTGGTGCGCGTCCTAGCTGCACAATCATTGCAGTGTCTTTATCTCTTTGTACTGCTTTTGAAAAAAAATGCCAGTGATGTAATGTGCCTGTCAACTTTCTATCACAACAGAAGTTACAAACTTAATGGGAGGAAAGCTGTATTCTGGTGCAGAATCGGGGTTTCACGCTGTGCTTGCTTTGGACCTGTGCTATGGTAGTCTGTGCAGGTAGGACAAGGTGAAATAAAGTCACTGGCCTGATGGAGGATAGAAGCAAAGTCCTTAGTGTTATTCCTGATGACTAACTTCCTTCTGCTGTCTCCCATCTCCTAAAGGTTACCCCACCTCTCAATAGTGCCATGTGTTGGTGGTTAACCTTTGAACACAGGGTTTGGGCGGTGGGGACGGGGGTGGGGGCTCTTAGTAATTTCAAAAACACGAACAGGAACTTTGTCATAGGATTAGATTCTCAGGGACCTGAAATTGAGGCATCAGTAAATTCAGCGACTGACAAACTTTTGCTGTCTACTGCCATGTGACAATGTTTTTTTTTTCCTCCTTTTTCAGTTAGTAGAAGAAAAGGCAAAGGGAGCTAGCTAGTTCCCTGGAAACAGTTTGTAGTGCTATTAATCCCATTCATGAGGTTAGAGCTCTCAGAACCTATCACATTCTAAAGATCTTGCCTCTCAATGCTCTCATGACAGATACTTGATTCTAGCAGGAAGCAGAATATAGTCAAGCCATGGAAAATGGTGCTGAGTTTCTTGGGATAGTCTAGAAAGGAGTTTAATACTGATAGAATTTGCTGTTTTTAATGGCAAACTATTGAAAATCTGAATAATAATTAAGCTTAAATGTTGGCAATATTATTGTTCTCCTGATATTAGAAAATATGAAACTGTTGTTTTATTGTGAAGAAATGGTGTAAATTTTACCATTAGAAATATATAACAGCTTTTTTTTTAATGTTAAGCATTTTTAAGTGTTAATTAGCCACTTGCATCTATTCTCTCTGCTGAGACGCATGGCATACGCATTGACTGTTGATATTGTTTTCATAAAGCTTGATGTCTTATTCAGTTCTGGGTGTTGTATATTGATGCTTTGTCTATTGGTCAATTGGCAAGGATATTCTTGCATCCTGTGGGCTATCTTTCTACTCTGTTGACAATTTCCCTTTCTGAACAGAGAAGCCTTTTAATTTCACAGGCAGACTCCCATAGTGTCAAGTTATCCTACAGAGCCATAGTAATAAAAGCTGGGTGCTGGAGAATCTAGGTATCTACATCAGAAGGAGAAAGCTAGATCCTTCTCTCTCTCTCTGCACAAAATTCAGCTCCAAGCAGATGGACACCCTCAGTGTAAATCCTGAAACCCCGAGGCCACTCGAGGAAAAGACAAATGATATACTACAAGGTAGAGGTGTAGGCGAGGGGCTTTTAAACACGATTTTAGCTACTTGGAACATAAGTTTAAAAATTACATTGTTGGATTGTTTTGAGCCCTTTTCATGAGTGTTTGCTTACAAAATACATGGACCCATGCAGGCTTTTGGTTGAGGGAGGGACGATTCAAGCATAGACTTTGTGTGTACACAGGGAGTAGAGGGTTTTCAGTGAGTAGATTGCTATGTAACTGGGAGCTGGCTCCTCTGTACAGCTCATTTCCTCCTTTCAAAACTGAAGTGCTGGTAACTTTGGACTAGCCCATGCCTGCTCTACCATGTGGGAGTTCTTGGAGTAAGGGACTTGTTCATTCATTTATGAGATCTACGAAGGAAGTCACTCTGGTTCAAACTGAAGTATAGTTAGTTGCCACAGACTGGCCTCACTTGGGGTCCCCGATCTGTGTGGAACTGGGTCTCTTGATTGCAGGTGAGCGAGGATTCGGCGGATGAGTGACAGACAGTCCACACAAGAGAGGGTGTAAAACTGAATATATTTTCATAAAGTGAACACCAGTGTTATAAAGTACAGAGAACAAAGGGGTAGGATGTCACAGTAGGCAAAGTACATTGAAGTTACTTGACACAAAACAGAGGAATGACTTCAAAGGGACTTACAGGAGCCAGGTAATGTTTACAGTTAAGATAAAGCAGTTCTGCCTAGGGTCAGCTAAAGACAGGTAAGGATTTCACACCTTAGTCACAATTTGTGCTACCCCTTTGAGCCTAGTGAAAGCTAGCACCAGGCGGTTCCACACTAGCAGACCTTCTCATGAATAATGCAATACCACAACCCCCCTATTTCCTAGGTCTTGGTAAATACTTGCATATGAAAGCAACCTTTTCACTGAATTCTGAGCTCCTGGCTTTAAGGAATTTTTAGGATTTTGGAACACTGGCTTTAAGGAAATTTTTGGACTTTGGAACACTAGTGGAAACTTCACCTGTGGTATAAATTTAATCTTTAAAGGCATTAATAATATTGAAAGAGAGTATTCACCATACTAGCATGCGGATAGGGTTCCTGTATATAGATTATTGGAAATGCCAGGACTCCAGGAGGCTGAATCTCCTTGAGACTCTTTTCCTCAGGACTCTTTCAGGTTTTCAGGCCTGTTGTGAGCCACCACTGAAGTAGGCGTGGCATCTCCCCCTAATTTTTTTATTTTTTAGTCGAAGTTCCAGAATGTCTCGCTGTTTGCAGCTACAGACATCAGGGCAACTCTAAAGATGAGTGGAAATATAATAATTACCAAGAAAATAATGCCAATAATAATAGCAAGTAGGAGTATATATTGAACCCAATCTAGGGGGTTTAGTGCACTTAGGTTGTTTTTTAAATCTGTAGCCAATTCATAATGTTCCAAGTGTCCAAATGGCTTTTGCAAATATCTGAAATCTTTGCCTTTAACTGTTCCAAGTCATGAGAGATATCAGTATCTCTCCAAACTCCCTGCAAATGAGCTTTAGTCTTTTCCCAATCAATGGGTGTATTATAAGGTAATGCCGTGACACAAACATATTGGAAAGAAGCATGACATTTAGTAGCTAGCCTAACCTTAATATTCTCAACGTCCTGCCCTATTGCCAGCGCTACTTTTTTTTAGGGCGTTGACCTTTGCCTCCAATTTTTTATCTATAAAGCAGTAATTCCTAAACCATGGATCATTTTTTAACTCCTTAGGCAACAAAACATAAGCAGGTCTCTTTAACAAAATTATAACAGCAGGTTCCTTGAATTAGTATCTACATAATTAGTTAATTGACAAGAATTACAATGAATATGAAAAGACTTGTCGAGATTGGTGATCTTAACTCTTAAAATTTACAATATATCATACCGGTAAGGTACACAAGCTTTTACAGCTATGGGAGTTGGCCTGAATGGCCAGAAACAGCAATCTGTCCAATACTCTGTAGCAGTCTCCCCGCCTCACGAGCCAGCCTTTTTAGTTGTTTAAGTCGCCTCTCCTTGCTGCTGCCTGGGGTGGAGATACAGAGAGTCTCTTCATTTTGCTTGCAGGTGTTTGCTCTCCCCGATTTCTCCTTCTCTGTGTGCCCAATACAGCTTTCCTGTCATAACTGTCGGGGCACTCAGGAACTCACAGGTCCACCTGTTGCACGAATCACTCTGAAAGCTAGCATGTTCCTGCAGCATTCTGTGGAAACAAAAAGAAAACATTCCCCCCCCCCTTTTTCCCCAAATTAAGTACCTGAAAAGGATCATGTCATGTGCCAATAAGTGGATCCTTATTATCTCACCTAGACAGGATTTTGTGCATTTTATTTATTTATTTATTTATTTATTTATTTAAAGATAAGAGTATACATTTGCAACAAGTATGGAAAAATGTAGAAACTGAGGATGCTTGAGAACAAATTTCTACAATTTGACATGCACATTTTCTAAAAATACCAAGATTATCTTAAGCCATTACTATTCTGATGATGTAAAGAAATGAAATTATATGGCCAATTATTCTTGTGGAAGGTCTACTATAATCCACCTGATATAAATCTAGCATTGCATTGCCTTAAAAGGTCTTGTCTAGGCAATCTAGGACAATTTTTTAAATAAAAGAACTGCATTTTTCTTATGAGTTGTATATGCATAAACAATTACAAATTTGAGACAAATTTGAGAAATTATAGTATCTGAGGGATGAACAATTTTAAGCAATTGTAAGCTCTGAGCTCTATATTGACTATTAATATACAAATTAAAGCTTGATTATTAAACATTTTAAAACACCATCTACAGCACACAGTTTAAGTATGCGTTGAAGTAGGAGTAAACTCAAAAGAATAAACATGTGATCCAATTTACATATACTTCTCTCCCATAAAAAAGTTACTTTAAATACAGTAAATGGGATGCATGCATGCATGAATTTATAGAAGAAACAAATGCATGCATAAAAGCAATTTTTATCTTTAGGATGATTATCAATTTATCTAAAAATTACGGTATGCAATAGGCCAAATATCAATATTCTGCAATAACCAATTCGATTCCTTTTTGGAACAAGGAATTCTTAATTTTTAATTAGCACCACAGCACCCTTACAATAGGATGTTTAACTTTACTTGGAGATGAAAAATGATTAATGTTATCTCTTTGCCAAAACAATTGCTGTGGGTATTTAATAACCATAACTAAAATGAGCAGCTAATATGAAATTACCATTGATTATAATTGATAACAATTATAAAAGCTTTCTTTATTTTCTGCAAAACCTTCTGTTCTTTTCCAATTACTTTGTATCTCTCTTGATAGCATCCAACAAAAGTTTGTCACTTTAAGGCCTTAAGGTAAGGCCTTAGCCAATTAACATCTCCTGGAAGCTTTTGAAAACAAAAAATTTGAAGCAAATCAAGTTTAATAACTTTATATGAAGTAGACAAGCCATCTTGTAATGCCTGATTCACCTCTTATAAATTTTGAATTTAAACTTTTAATTTTACCTAAAGCATTAGAATCCACAACTTGAAGTTTTTCTTATGACTGAGCCTGTGTCTTATAATGAGGTCCACAGTTTCTGAACCCGGCTAAGAGACTGCCCCTGTACTTTGTCTTTCCCGCTTCTGTAGTGAGCGGAGACCTACCATTATGGGACTTTGAAGTACAATCATTTCTCCAACGTTCGACCACCACGTGGGAAGAGACCTGGAGAAAGGCCCTTCGTGTTTCCTGAGGGAATTTTACAATCCTTCCTCAGGTGTCCTGGTTTCTTGCAACCAAAACATGCAGCTTTCATTCCCGAGAACACTTCATTCTCACAGGTTTTCTTAAAAATGGCGCTGAGTTTCCCATTTTACCACTACAGCGTAGGCCTTTACTACGGCTGGTGAGATGTCTAAACACGTTTTAATGTCAGGACTGCCCCATGAAAAAATTGATTTTCATCTTAACCAGTCTTAACTACTGGCCTGTCCACAGTACGGGTTGACGAATCCTATCCTCGCTTGAGAAAAATAAAGCAGAAAAAGGAAATAGAAAGAGAAAGAAATAAAGACTTACCTGTCCCGGTGTCCCTGTTCGAAAGCGGAGGCAAAGGTCAACGCCCTAAAAAAAAGTAGTGCTAGCAATAGGGCAGGGCGTTGAGAACATTAAGGTTAGGCTAGCTACTAAATGTCATGCTTCTTTCCAATATGTTTGTGTCATGGCATTACCTTATAATACAACCATTGATTGGGGAAAGAGTAAAGCTCATTTGCAGGGAGTTTGGAGAGATACTGATATCTCTCATGACTTGGAACAGTTAAAGGCAAAGATTTCAGATATTTCCAAAAGCCATTTGGACACCTGGAACATTGATGAATTGGCTACAGATTTAAAAAACAACCTAAGTGCACTAAACCCCCTAGATTGGGTTCAATATATAATCCTACTAGCTATTATTATTGGCATTATTTTCTTGGTAATTATTATATTTCCACTCATCTTTAGAGTTGCCCTGATGTCTGTAGCTGCAATACAGCGAGACATTCTGGAACTTCGACTAAAAAAATAAAAAAATTAGGGGGAGATGCCACGCCTACTTCAGTGGTGGCTCACAACAGGCCTGAAAACCTGAAAGAGTCCTGAGGAAAAGAGTCTCAAGGAGATTCAGCCTCCTGGAGTCCTGGCATTTCCAATAATCTATATACAGGAACCCTATCCGCATGCTAGTATGGTGTATGCTCCCTTTCAATATTATTAGTGCCTTTAAAGATTAAATTTATACCACAGGTGAAGTTTCCACTAGTGTTCCAAAGTCCAAAAAATTCCTTAAAGCCAGTGATCCAAAGTCCTGAAAATTCCTTAAAGCCAGGAGCTCAGAATTCAGTGAAAAGGTTACTTTCATATGCAAGTATGTACCAAGACCTAGGAAAGTTAGTATCTGACTTAAAGAATGAAGTATTTCACTTTTAAGCCAGAATTATTTTAAGTGAGATTTCAATATCTTCAACTGATGCTGTAATGAGAAGAAGTGGTATAACAAGGAAAGAGAATCCATGGGAACCACAATTCTTATTATTGAATATATTGTAGTGAAATATCTTGGATATCCTGAAATGTCCCCAAAGTATTTTCTAACATAAACCTATACTTAGAACATTAGAAGTTCTTATCCTTTGTCTTTTGTACTTCTGTTTGTCTTCTGAAAATTTGTTCTAGATTGAGTGAGCAGAGTTTGTATTCAGGGATGATACCTCCTTCCATAGTAGATGATAGGTTCACTTTATGATGGGATAAAGGCTAAGGAGATTTACTAGCAACTCATTTAAATGGTTGGGGGCCAGCCTGGATTACAGAACTAGTTTAAGGACAGCCAAGGCTACCTGGGTAGGAGGAGAGAGGAGTTTCCTGAGCAAGACATTTAATGGTGAAGCAGTCACTATGTGAATAGCACATGTCTCAGTCTTCCTTCATATAACCACAAGGGAACTGGAATTCAGTGAGACAAAAAAGGAGGATGGATATATACATTTAGTGGTGTCAATTTCTGACAAGCCTTGCCAAGTCTGAAAAATACTTCCTGTTTTCATTCTATGTTGCCCATATCCCTGATAATAGGCTTTCAGATTTTACACTGAGCAAGGCAAGAAATTGCTGAAGAGTGTGGGACAAAGGGGAGCCAGGTTCCATAGCACTGTAGAGCACTTTGGGTTCCAGCTGACACTAGGCAGAGAAGTTGCTGGCAGAAGCAGATAAGCCAGTCTCAAGGTGATTTGCCATATAGACAAAGGACAGCTTGACAGAGTCATAAAGTCAGGAGTTACAGAAACAAAGTCTAAAGTTTCTTATTCTTAAGAACTTTGTTTACTGTTTTGTCCAATGGACAGTGTCCTTTGCCTTACAGAAGCTTTTTAGTTTCAAGAGGTTCAATTTACTAGTTGTTGATGTTAGTTCCTGAACTGTGGGTGTTCTGTTCAGAAAGTTGTCTCCTGTGCCAGTGAGTTCAAGGCTATTCCCCTCTTTCTGTTCTATTAGATATAGTATATTAGAGGTTTGTAGTGAGGTCTTGGATCTACTTGGTCTTGAATTCTGTTCAGGGTGATAAACATGTATCTATTTTCATTCTTCTACATAGAGACCTCCAGTTAGAACAGCAACCCTAGTCAAATAGTTTTTTTATTTTTTTCAAATATCCTGGGACATTGTTATGTGCAAATTGAGATAAATAAATACAAAGACAGCTATTTCTATTTTTATGTTTTTTAAATGTCGGAACCAAAGATTTCTTTATGTTTGATGAGACATTTCCCATCTTAGGTACAAAGAACACAATGTTCTTCTGAAGACCGCCCCGGCCAACATTAGCAATTCTTCTGTTACCGTGATAAAATATGACAACCAAAGGCAACTTAAAGAATAAAAAGTTTATTTTGACATATGGTTCCAGGAGAGGAGTCCATCATGGTGAGGAAGACTTGTCAGCAAGTAGCCAGAGCAGGAAGTTAGATGATCACATTTCAATTGCACACAGGAAGAGAGTGGAAACTATAGTTGGGATATGGACCTCTGAAAGCCCCCTTCCCACTGGGGTGCTTCCTCCAGCAAACTTGTATCTCCTAGAAGTTCTATAACATCCCCAAACAGCACCACCAATCAGGAAACGGACACATAGCCTATAGGGGCTATTTCCCATTCAAACTATAACCATCGAATCTTTAGGCTCCTCCCTATGTTGCGATGTCCTTCTTGGGGTGTGCTTTTGGTGGCCTCAGGTTTCATGAGCTCAGAGCCCAGCACTCTCATCTTTCTCGTACTGTTTTAAACTGTGTAAACCCAAATTCTCTAATAAAGCAGATTCTCAGACTTAGAAAAGTTGAACTTGTTGACCCGCTGTTCCCATTCTTCCACTGAAAGAGATTTCAATCAAGAGTAAACACAGACAATCTAAACTTCTACCACTTCATTCCAGGGCTTGCAAATCTGTTTTAATGATATCTTTCAAAATGATGTCTCATAAAACTTGGCTTGATTGCCCATGCCTTATGAATCATACCACTGAAAAAAAATTACTTCATGTTTAACTCAGGAATATTTCATTGTTAGTAGGCCATATTCCCTGAGTTATATTAGGCTATCCACAAGTACTTCTCATGGTAAATATTCAACAATCCCTGTATCACAAATCTTAATCCTTGTATCATAGGTTTATGTTCAGATGGAAAACCCCACAGGCTATGGACATCATGTCAACGACCTTCTCTTTCTTTCTCTTCTTTTCTTTCTTCCTTCCATTCTTTCTCTTCTTTTCTCCCTTCCTTTCTTTTTCTCTTTTTCTCTCTTTTCTCTCCTCCTCCCTCCCTCCCTTCCTTCCTTCCTTCCTCCCTCCCTTCCTCCCTCCCTCCCTTTCTTCCTTCCTTCCTTCCTTCTTCCTTCCTTCCTGTCTGTCTGTCTTTCTTTCCTTCCTTCTTCCTTTCTGATAATATAGCTCAGGTTGTCCTAGAACTCACTACATAACTTAAGGTGGCCTCAAACTTGAGAAAAGTACCCTTGTACCTGCTGCTGCCTTGGTACTGGTTTTGTTACTGTGGACTACCGTACTAGGCTTGTCAAATAATTTAGTGATATTCAAAAAAAAACTTTCAAAATTTCAAATCAATTTCAAACTAATCTAAAGTAGCATTTGATAGTAGTAAATGTGCATTCATATACTCTGTAGTACAAATTAAAAATCAAATATTCATTCATGAGGTAAATTTCATGTGAATATCTATAAAACAATATACATAGATAATAAACAAGGCTATTTACTTTGTGCATAGTAAATTTAATTAGTTAATATTTTTTTCTGGCACTTTCTGGAACATAGAAGGACTTATCAAAAATAAAACAAATGAAAAAAATAGATTGTAAAATATATGGCATTTTAAAAACTGAACATACATCATCAGAAGGTAAAAATGAAATTTTAGGGGTGGGTGAGAGCCAGAAGAAAAGTGCTAACAGTGCATGCATATGTGGGTCTATGTTCCTCTTTCTAACTGCACCATTTCCAACCCAATCATTTATGAGGTCCACTGGGCAACAAAGAAATACAATTCTCGTTAGCTTATTTACTTTTTGACAGCCTTAAGAACTTTATTTGAAGTTTCCATCATGCAACACCCATTATTTGATTAGGCATGCATTAGCAGAGCAAACATTTCTGTAAAAATAAATATAAATCTGATTATATTGGTGGGCTTAAGAAAGCACTTAAATTCTTAGACTAAAACCTAATGTTTGGTTTTCTTTCTGTTTCCTTTTCTAGTATCAGTCCCCTAAGAACACTTGACTTGTATCTAGGATTTATATTGAGGGAGGAATTCCAATTCAATTCAGAAGCCTCATAAATACCTCAGTGGAGCAAGATATTTAATATTCTCTGTGAAATTTCATTTTTCCTTTATATAGAAAGATAAATTTGTTTTCACAATACCTGAGGGCCACACTTTCAGCAATTTTTTTTGAAACAGTGATGGATGCCTACTGACCCTGACGCACCAGATCATTTATATTTTTATCCACTGAAAACGCTTATTTTTATTTTTGTCCACAGTGTTTCCGGCAGTATATTAATGGCTAGTGACACAAGAAGCAAAATGAAGATCTTGCCTTCAAGAACATCCAAGTCTAAGAGAAGAATACTGAGTATTGAGGCACAAGAGAGAAACAAGAAGGTTTATGACTTGATGTCACATTTAAGAGCAAAATTCTATAGATGCACTTGGGAGACAATAACCACAAAGGGCCAAGAGTAGAGACACAATGTGTTTTGTAATCCCTTTCCAGCAGTGAGCTGAAAAACACCACAGTGACAGCTAAGAAGCTCTGAGAAGTGCAGCCTTTACAGAAAGGGGAACAATTCATTCCTGAGGATTAAGAAGACACTGAAGGCCCAGGGTGTGGTTTCATGGTAAAGTGCTAAAACTATATTCAACTTCCTGGGTTTGAACCCCATCACCAAAAGGTTGGTGGATATGAATTTAGAGAAATAAAGACACAGAATAAAGTCTTAAAGTTCTACCCCACTGTATTAGTGGAAAATCATAGGGATTAACTCAAGAAATCTAGGATAAGGATGAGAAGCTGTATTCTCATGGGGGAAAAAAAATATGAAGGTTTGACTCAGTGAGGGCTTCGCCCAATGAAGGCCAACCCAATGCCAGTATGCATTAGAGAAAGAAATGTAAAAGTTATAACAAGCACACGTTGCCTTGGATCAGATATTCTTGCTGGGGAATTCAGGAGTGGAGCGTCACAGATCAGAATTAACAACCCCCCCCCCTAACTGGCTTTAAGTGGAGGAATTTCCATGAGTATAGAGTTTCAATAAATGATGAGGTCATGAAGAAGAAAAATAAAATAGCACAGGGAAACTTTTACTTAACAATTAAGACTAGAAAATAATAATGTAGTCATCTGTATGAGTAAAGTATTATCATAAAATCAGAGGAAGTATCAGTGAGAAATTTTAAATTATTATGACAGCTAATAGCTGTTCTTTTTTAATATGCAATAAAATATATTAAAATTCAATATGTTATTAAAAGGACCTGCTAGAGGTATACTTTATACCTAAGTACTAAGAATTCTTGCATAAGGCCCAGGCTCAACTCCCAGTGATCTATAAGTAAGTAAGTAAGTAAGTAAGTTAAGTATGTAAGTATATAAATCAATACATAAATGAATAAGACTGAACTACGAAAAGAAAGGAACTCTTAGATGTATATTAAGTTTAGAAAGTAGTAAAAATATTCATTAAAAATACAAGAAAAGGGGGTCCTGAGAGATGGCTCAACAGGTAATAGTACTTGTTCCATAAACTTCATTACCTGAGTTTATAGAACCCACAATGGAAGGAGTGAAATGATGCTACAAATTGCTCTTTGACTTCTACATTCCTACAATGACATGCAGATGCTCAGATTCTGTCCCCCCCCACACACACATACAGTTACTAATAACAACAATAATAAAAATAGTAATACATTTTTGAAAAAAGAAAGCAAGGTTATGAAGGTTATGAATAAGCAGCGTTGTTACTGACCCCATTACTAACGGAGGTAAGCAGGGAAATGAAAACCTTCTAGGGAACTATCTATCAAATTACCTGACAAAATGCCCCAAGCAGTCAGGGGAAAAGAAGAAATTCAATTAAAAAATAACACCTTTAAGTTAGTTTCCATGTCTTTACTTAAATCCTAAATGTAAAATCACACTGACAAGAAAAGCATCACTGCTGGCTTCACCCTCCAAGGCAGGCAGATCTGGGATTCTACCAGTGAGCTGAACCCTTCCGTTTATCAACACCCGACGACATTTACCTTGAACACGGAGGGAAACACCCAAACACAAGGTGTAGAGATCCTGAAAGCATTTGTTCTACAAAGTTACAGCCGAGTACAAAGGCAGACCATGAAATGGAGACATTGTCTGGTTTACCTATTTTTTGGTGTGATATGAGTTTAACTGGAGTTGCTTATAAGAACATGGGTGAAAGGCTAATTACAGACACATGGGCACCTCACCAGTAGCTAAGTCACTGAAGACAGCAACCGTTTCTTGCAGCAATCGTTTATTGCCTGTAGATCCTCAGGGGAGGACGGGGGGTCTCACAATTCCCTTGCATATAGCATAATAAAAAAATTGTATGCTTATGAGACCATTCATATGTATAGTTTGTAGTGAACATCACAGCCACTGAGAGATCGAGTGCCTCAAAGAAAGTGAAAAGATGAAGTCTTCCTCGTAACAGAAAGGCTCTCCTGTCTGTCCTTTAATGCTGCCTTGCTGTGCTTTATCGCTTCATTATGTTTTGTCTTGAGACAGGGACATATTGTTTATCAGGGGTTAGCCAAAGCTGTCCCTGAACTCACAATTCCCCTGTCTCGGTTTCCTAAGTGACAGAACTACAGACCTGCACCTCCATGTCCAGCTCCAGGGTCTACATTTGCCATGTTTCTACTTTACTACCTGGCTTTCTGGTTTTTGTTTGTTTGTTTGTTTGTTTGTTTGTTTGTTTGTTTTCGGAAGCTTCAGCTTCAGAGGCATCTAGAAGAGCACTTCTTAAGAAGAATATAAGCCCAAGATCTCTGCTTTTACTAAAATTGCATCCAATGTCATCATGTCGGCTACCCTCAGTCACTGTGTAACTTGTCTAAAATTGCACTACTGCCTATTGCTGTCAAATGCTGCCAACTTCCTCTACAGCATCAATGGCACTGTACCACTTGATCCTTTTACTGATTCATTAGCTAATTGGTTCTTGAAGGTGGTGTTACCTTACCATAAAGTATAAACGATGTGGAATTAAGGTATTTATCAGGATGTTTGGTTCATTTTTTTTTTCCTAGAAAATAAAACAATGTTGCTACAGATTAAGTAATCACGAAATATCCATAGAATCCACAAAGGGCTTGAGATACTTGACTATACACATTTAAAAACACAAATACCGGGGAAACTGAAAAAACAGATCACAAGCATTCAAATTGAGACGATGAAGGGGAAAAAATGTGAAACTCGTGAAGGAAAATGTATACAATCCCATTTGATAATTTGAAGGTAGCACACCATCTAGAACATGTTATGTAGACAAGCAGCAGGAGTAACATCAAGATGTGGACAAATTATAGCTAATATAGTGCCAAGGGCGAGAACAACTCTGCTTGCAAATGCAGGGTATGCTGAAGCTTAACAAGAACAGGGAAAAGAAAGCAACCGCTTAGCTCATGAGCCAACACTTGCTGAGAACTAGCTGGAGAAAGTGTTAAGGGTAATGCAGGCACGAGTACCACATTCTCTACCAAGATGGAGAACATTTGACCACGAGCGCTATAGGAGAAAGCCTAACCAGGAAGATGGAAACACTCTCAATTTGCATGCAATCAAAACTGAACTTCAGGGGTCAAGGAGATGGCTCTGAAAATCACTTGTTTTTCATGCCTTAGGAACAAAGGTCAGAACCCCTGACCTTCAGAAAGCAACATTCCTTAGTAAGTATCTGTAATCCCAGGGCGCCCATGGCAAAATATAGATATGAAAGTGCTAAATAGCACTGTTCTCATAATCTATTGCTGTGTCTGGAATCAGTACATCTGTATAAATCTTCCCTTCAGGATTAGGGTTAGGGTAAGATTAGGGGTTACGGTTGGGCTCACATGTTCTGTATGTTAAAATTCTCTTATTATATGTCCGAACCCCTCACCTTGAGAGTGTGATGGGGAAACTGAGACCAAGGCACAGCACGGAGTTGCAGCTTCATTTCAGAACTTCACTTCCAGAATCTCAAACATTGTTACAGAATTCTCTGTCTTGAAAGTTATTTGGTCAATAGTCCAGGTCTTACTTCATGATGACATAAAATTACCATCTCTACAGCTCACTTCCAGCCTTGGTCTCTTGACACATAGGTTTCTTTCAACAAAACCAGGAATATACTGTCCACTGATGCAAGTGGCTCAATCTTATGAAACATGAGCATGTTCTGTTATTAAAAGCTAGGATCCAGCAATGTAGAAGGGAAGGCAATTACATGAAGATTTGATTGTCAGGGGCCAAGGATAATTGAGCATGTCCTCAACAAATGCACTTACCCATAGGATCTAACTGACTCAAGAATCCCTCATCCAACAGCTGCCAATTTCATATGCGACAGTTGTCAAAACTGACCAGATACTGGTTTATCAAGCAGACCTCAACACACTTCAGAGGTTTTGGGACATTCAAAGAACATTGTTAGACCAACGTGAAGTTGAGTTAGATGACAGTAAGGAAAAGAAGATGAGAACTCCCAGTCCCAAATGCATGGAAATTAAGTGATGCATTTCTAAATACTGCATGGGTTTTACGTAAAGAATGGAGAGCATTAAAAAACATTTTGACTAAATGGCAAGGAAAACAGACTTTCAAGACTTAGGGAAATGCAAGTAAGAACACATAAGGATTTATAGCCCCCTGCCATGTGTTTAAGAGAAGGGTAGTTTAAAAACAACCATTCAATCTACCATCTAAGTAGACGAGAAGGAAAAGAAGATATATTGCACTTCAGCCAACAAAAACGGGATAATAAAACAATAAAATCCAAGAAAGAATGTGTGATTGTAAGTTTTGCATTGCTATGACACAACACCAGAAGCAATCAAATAACAACAGGAAAGATTTGCTTTCTTTCAAGTATCAGGAATTTTCTGTTCCTGGCTGCTCAGTTCTTCTTTATTAACTATTGGTGAGAGTATCTTCTGATGGGAATAGTTGGTAACAAACATTTCATCAATAGGATCTCTCCCTCCGGAGTCAAGGAGCTCACTAGTGTGAACACCTGCACCCTGTTAGGAACCTGAAAGGCTGCATCCTCTGACCTGAACTCACTGCTGAAGGGAGTGAGCTGGTTGCTGGGGGGCAGGGAGGGAGGATATTTATTATCTTTATTGCTCTGGCTTGTTACAAAGATTCCAGTTTTTATAAAGAGTGATTTATGTATTTGAAGTAGGGTACATAAATAATTCTGCCTTAGACACTTGGGTGTTGATCATGATATCTGATGCACTACTATGATGCATGCTACCTTAATTCAGTGGTTGGACATTCCACAATAACCCCAGAATTTAAGTCACTGCAACATGAAAAAGGTTCCGATTTGTGATTGCATGTTAATATTTTGAAGGAACTGATGGCAAGTTTCCTCTCACAGATAAGGACCTGGATGAAGATGTAGGTCAAGGGGACAGTTTTCCTTTCAAATACTACAAGTACAGAAACACCACAAAAGTAAACATGTGCCTGTGTGCACACTCACATGCATGTACACACACACACACACACACACACACACACACACACATCACACCATAGCATAAACTACTGGTTTCTTAAACTACTAGAAACTTCTAGAATCACTATATTTACCTATCTGAAAAAGCTCCAAGGATAAATTTATCCTCAAACAGTCTCTTCTCTCATATTGAAATGGGTATTAATAAAGAAGGCTGCAGCTTAGATCCAAGACTACCATCATGACAAGACTCATCATTGTTAAAATGAAAAGCTTCCGGGAATTTACACCCATGTGGAAAGTAAGAATTGGTTCACTAGAGTGTGCCCCATGAATCTTTTGTTGCTTTTCTTGTTAATACTTTGTTAAAAAAATTTCACCAGGTTTCAGTGACCTGCCATCAACCCGTATTTCCCCATATGTTCTATGATGTTTAATGCGCTATATTGCAGAACACATTGCTATCCGTGCTGCACATATGGAATCATAGCAGGGATGCCTCTGTAGAGTATATGTAGCATATTCTCTTGATAATACAGCTCAAAATATGGACTTGGAAACTACCTTGCTTCTAGGGCATCTAATAAAGCCTGTACGCCTGAGTAGGACATAGGCACAAATGTCCAGGTGCCACAAAGCAGGGTACGATATGAATTAATTTGATGGCACAATTAGGCTTTGACAACTTCTCTGCAGGCTTGAGCAATGAAAAAAAAAATCTAATAAGCTGAAACTCAACAAAGGCCCATTCTAGAGTCACCATCTGAGTCAGTTGGATAGAAGGATGGGCAGATATTTAGTAAAAACATAATTTTAATATCTTTTTGGGTTTTATTGTAAGGAAATGGTAAGGAGACAACAAAATGTATCGCCAGGGAGCTGCTTACAACAGTGGGAAAACGGAAACAGTCTACGAGGAACAACTAGGCAGTTGGTAAACACTTTGCAGTGTAGAAGGAAAGAGATTGCTCAGGGCCCACTAGAAACCCAGACTAGAAAAGGTACAGAAGAATGTTTATTGCTATAAACACATGCTTAAGACATAGGTAAACAATTCGATGGTAAAGTAACAGAATTACTTCCACTTTTGGTCCATGTGTCTGGTTATATATTCATGCACACATAACATACATGTTCATCTGTGTTCTGTGTGTGTCGCGAAAGACAGAACCTTCACGAAACTGCTTGAAAGTGGAGTCACTGCCTACTCCTGAGAAAGAAATATTTTGCTTCCCATTCGGCATGCTTTGCCACTGTTTCTCTGTCTCTCTTATCGACCACCAAATACGCTTTTGGAATCAAAGTTTATGATGCACCGTGCTCCTTCATTTTGATTCAAACAAAAGAACTTTAAGAAATGTTACTTTCTGCAGAAGCAGAGGTTCCTTCTGCGTTGTCACTCAGCCCAGGATGTGTCCTTTGCACAAGCTGGAGAGACCCTCCATGACCACATACAGCTGCAGGGTCCTAAGTTCTGCTCTGGTGTCCTGAGGATGACAAAGCACATATTCAGCCAGTGTGTCCTTTGCCTGTAGAGTCAGTGATTTCCTTCCTTCCTTCCTTCCTTCCTTCCTTCCTTCCTTCCTTCCTTCCTTCCTTCCTTCCTTCCTTCCTCCCTCCCTCCCTCCCTCC
>NC_034605.1:42626820-42648758 GCF_900095145.1 Mus pahari
CTTCCTTCCTTCCTTCCTTCCTTCCTTCCTTCCTTCCTTCCTTCCTTCTTTCCTTCCTTCCTCCCTCCTTACCTCTCCTTCCCTCCCTCCCTCCTTCCCTCCATCCCTTCCTTCCTTCTTTTTTCTTCCTTCCTTTCTTCCTCCTCCTCTTCCTTCTCTCCATCTCCTTTTTCTAGAGCTCTGTCTCTTCATTGTTACTGATTACAAATTTGATTATAAATTTCATTTTGTGAGATTATGATGGCTTCACAGACTTTTGTAACCTCTGATAGAGGTTTTGACTATTCTGGGTTTGACAGAGGGTTTAGCCATGCTGGGTTTGACTTAGGGTTTGACTATTCTGGGTTTATTCTCTCTCGTGTACCATGCATTTCCCAGGATTTACAAGAGACATGCAGATATTAAAGTGCTGGATTTGGATATGAAATCAAATAATAGTTCTTTTAAAAGCTTTTCCCTAAGGAACATTCCAGTTCCCCAGGAAATGTGTGTCTAGATAGAGTCTGTTTAGCTGCCTAGTCTTCAGGGAGCATGTTAAAGTTGCTGACGTCTTTGTGGCCTGTGCAAGCATCATCATGCCTGTTTGAATACAAGACAAGGCTGAAAGCTTAATGTTGAGTCATCTTTTTGATCTTTACATCATTGAGATCATGCAGTATTGTAAGTACAAACGTTACTTGGAATGTGTCTTCCAGCTTTGCTCATTCATTCTTTCTCTGCTATAAGGGAGTCTCAAGTTTAAACTAGAATGAGCATATATATAGCTTACACAGTGATGAGATATAAAAGTTTTAACCAGTTCAAAGTTTTAACTACCCTCATGTTCCTTTTGATTTTTTTTTAAAGGGCTCATGAAATCCTACTACCATTTGTATTCTTATTAAATGGCATCGCAAATACTTTATTATTTACACAAATCTCAAATGATTAGCAAGAGCTGGCATTACCTCAGGCCTTGGTGGGATTCAGGCTCTCCTCTAAAGCATTTACTCCAGGGAGTGTGGAATGACGCCTGACAAGAGAGATTTCTACTGGCGTCCAATGATGCTGATCTTATGGCTAGCTGACCCGTATTGTCAAGTAACAAAAATACAAAGCAAACTTTCAGATATCTCAGCCACTCTCTCCTTATGTTGCACATCTTACTTTTGCTTTCTCAAGACCCTTATTCTGTTAAACGTTCCTGGTGGTGAGAAGCAGTGTAGCTACTTTATTCATCTTAGTCAAGACATGTGCATCGTACAAGCCTCCACTGGCGATGCTTTAGTTCAAAGTGAAAATTCTTTCGCTCAAGTTGTCTATTTGAGCATGTAGGATTTTCAATATACCCCACACCATCTACTACCAGGTGTCAGTGCACCAAGCTGTGAACCGCAGCCTGTCGTTTTGTTTCTAAAGGACAAATAAAAGTGAGGCCACGTCTGTAAATAAACCAAGGCAACTTAAAATACAGCGCATAAACGTGCGCGCGCGCACACACACACACACACTGGACACATTTTCTCGAGCCAACTACAGATAGAATTGGTCTTTCCTACATCTTCATGCATCGGGATATGTAACAGATGTCAACCAAAGTGACAGGGCCTAGCAAGACATTCGTGAGGTAAAAGGGCAGATGTCATTTTCCAGTGACATGTTTTCTGCTCGCCTCTGTCTCTCTTTGTTTATCCTTCACTCAGTGTTATGAGGTGGCTGCTCATCTAGTTCGTCTTGGGCAGGGCATAAAAATGCAAGTCAGATCTCAAATTTAGTTTGTCGTTTGCCTTTTTGAGAGATGTGATTTATGTTTATAATAAAGTATTTGAAATGTCACTTAATAGGAAAACAAATGGCAGTAAGGATCCCATGAGTCCTAAAAAATAAAAAATAAAAATTATAAAGGAAAGGAAAGGAAAGCAGAGAAGGGTTGAAACTTCAAATAAGACATTTTTATCTTATGACTGTTTGAGTTACATATTTCTGTTCTAATTTGTAAAAATTATCTCTCTTGATCAATCTTTTCCATTATTTTTTTTTTCTGAGAAAATTCATCAGCTGGGTTAATGATGGCACAGAAGTTTAATATATGCATTAAACATTTAAGTTTTAATATGTTAACATGTCATAGGGTGTGAATAATAACAATGTTTTATATATGAAGTGAAAACATATTTTATGTTAGAAATAGTTATAATGCCGAGAAAGTGACTTATATCCATAACAATTTCATTTAAATATTGCTTTAGCTCCCCATCTATCTCAGATGCAATTTTATAGTCCTTTTAAAAAATTCATTTCAGTGTGACCTCTTTGAGGCTGCAACTTGGCGCCTCTAGCCTACATTTCCAACTGTACTCGGGCTTGCCCCTATTCAATTACCTTTTAACATGCAGACAGCAGCCAGCACCCAGGTTTGAGCTGCATTTCCCATTCAGAAACTCTTCAAGAATTACAACTTTGGCTCAGTTTCACTGCAATAAGAAAGAAGGGCAAAAAGGAATCCATCAACCTGCTCGGCTGTTAGATCCCAGGGGTAGTTTTTAATATCCCAAGTCTGGGCTCATACCTGGCCCTAGAATGGACTTCGGCGACTTTATTCTGAAAAGCATAGAAATGGCCTGTTAAAAAGGAACCTTAGAATATTTCTGTGGCTCACATACTATGGAGCAAAGAAGGAGATAGTTGAGCGAGGAAATAATTCATATTATGGAATAGAATCATGGGGCCCTCCTTTCTTCACAGAATTTAATTGGATGGTTATGTTAAGACTCTGATTAGAATGGCAGAGGAAGTGGAAGGCAATAATTACTTTGCTTTGTGAGCACGAAATGACAAAACATTATGTATGACTATAATGTTTTACAAGACTCAAACATTTCAGATAGTGAGACATTAAAATACCACAAGACACCCATCCTAAGGCAGATTTGGAGAAAGGGGGACACACTTCTTCTAAGTGAGGATTGGGGCCCTGGTGTTTGAATATGACACCAGTATCTTTGGCACCAAACTTGTACTGTTACAAGCTATCTCGGTCAGGAGAGCATCCAATTCTCCCAGAATATAGTGAGTTCCTCACAGCCAAATATCACATCCTCCTATCTGAATACACACATTTTTTTATTTGTCACTTCAAATTTATTGACAAATATACACACAAACTTTTAAAGATCAAATGTTGCACCCTGAGCACTTTGCCTTTCAATGGTGGCTTTAAAATCCTGGAAATTCACACAGGCATACTACCCCAGGATATATTATTATATTTCTTTATAATTGATGAGGTGGGATATAAATAACTCGGCTGCATCATCCTCTTGGCAGATTTCTTTTGTAATTGACTCAAGAATGGTAGAGAGTTTGGTTTATTGTATCTTCTTTTTAACTTAAGCACCGATCCCAGACATAAAAAGCACATTTTAAAAGGCAAAGGTATCAAGATCTCAAAGTCTATGAAGACAAATAAACAAATACACACTAAATATCATCCCTCTGTGACAGACATTCAGTGCATGTCTTTTTGTTGGATTACTTAGATTGCCACAGAGAATAAAACTGGTGGCCAAGGTAAAAAGACATAAGAAATGTGAGGCTCTAGTGATGGGCCATGCAATGGGGACAATGTCACAATGAACTCTACCTTGTAGCCATGAGCCACGCCTTTGAGGCGACTCTGTGGTGCAGGCCTTCTGGCCGCTCTTCATTTCACACTTCCATGCATGGCCTTTAGGACAAAGCAGTAACTGAATAGACAAATGGCTGGTGTTCACTCCCATCCATCCATTCTGGTTTGCTTGGTGGTGGCACTCGAGTCCAGGGCCTCTGGAATGCTAAGCAAGCACTCCATTGCTGTACTGCTTCTCAACCCCATGTACTTACCCTGAAAACCATGGTGTCACCACCAGGCTCTGTCACGGCTGACTTCTCCAGCTCAAAAGATAATTATCTATGGCCTCATCTCTGTCAATTAGGCTTTCAAATTTACTCCGTGGAGCTGTTTCCTTCCTTAGTAATAATCTGATTTAGCAGGATTTCATCACTAAATGCATTATATATTATTTATTTGAATTACTATCAGAGTGGTATAGGGTGAACCCAGCAACTGTGCCCAATCTTGCTGGATTATAGTTATTGGCCTGAATTGACTCTTTGTTCGTAATTGGAAATACCACAAGGCCCTTGCTTGTCAGTGTCCGATTCTTCTCTTTACTACCCCAGGTAGCTGGCTGTCTCCAGCCTTTGTCTTTGGTAGAACACACCCAAGAAGTTTGTGTAGAAGAACAAGATCAAGGGTAATGTTTTCTTTCAGGTTATTTTATAATCACCTGACTAATCATTGTGTTTTATGATGAGAGTAGAAGCTTTATTAAAATAGCTCAAAAGTCTCTTTTAGAACATGAACTATCCATTAGAAATAAAAATGCACTTTAGCAATTGTAACAGTTGATGAATAAAAGTACATGGGTAATTTTTTATCTTAAAACAACCCCCAATTGTAAAACTATATGAAAAATAAATTTAAGAAAAATTCACTAATCAAATTTTGTTTTTTTCCAAGGCTTGCAAAGTTTAATAATAGTGCAAGATACTCAAGAACTCAAAAATTGTGAAACATATAATAAATATTAATTGCAATAACTTTCAAATATTAAATACAGACATCATTAAAACAAACATGAAAAGACCCATTTCCATCTTGTGGAGAGGACAGTAGCTTAAAATAGTTCTTTTTCAATTAGATGCAAACATTAATTTTATTCCAAATTGTAATGTTTTCCAATCATTCCAAATGAAATCCATCTTATTCTTCTGTTTTCCTAGTACTTTGCCACTTACAACCCATTACCCAGGACTGTTGATAGTTGCAGTAATGTCTCACCATCATAATGCAAACTCCTGTAAGGCAGAGGTCTAGTTTTGTCACGGTTTTAGCAACACTGACCATTGGGCATAGTTTGGAGTGAGACTTGTAGCACACCTATGTTAAGATTTCTAAAAACTTCTTTAGTGAACTGTGGGAGACAAGTAGGGGAAAATGATAAAGCAATGTAGTTGTCTTGCAGCATCTGAAGGTATGTGGTCCAGAACTTTCCACAGATATACAAATCTGAACTTGCTCGAGTCCCTTGTATAAAACGAGTTGGGGAGGAGAGTCAGCTTAGCCATTGAGAGGGCTTTTTTTTTTTTTCTTGCAGAGTAGAGGGGTTTTTGTACCTACATTGAGAAGCTCGTAACACCTGTAATTAAAGCTCCAGGAAATCTAGCACCCTTCTCTGTCCTCTTCTAGCACATATACACATCTGCAAACACACACACACACTCACACATACACACATGTGCAAAAATAAAATACACACCTTCAAATATAAATAAACAAATAATTAATTAAATGAATGAAAGTAGTGGTTACATTTGCTGTACTTCTGCATTTGTTAAGCCACACCAGATCAATACACACACACACACACACACACACACACACACACACACACACATAATAAACACACACATATATAATATATATATTATGCATATATACATGATATACATATTTGCACATAGTAGTTCTATTGTATTGGCTAGAGAATGATGACAGGAAATGAATTTGTACATGACCCATGTAAGCATGCCTTTTGCATCACAAATACTTTTGATCCATGGCAGATCAGACCTGTGAAATCATAAGTGTATTTAAATTTTAGGTTTACCAAAGTATATTTTGCATGTGAGTTGTTTTATATTCCTAAAATCTTATTTTTACCTTATCTAATATAGAGGTTTATAATAAGGTTTGTAAATATAAAGCAAACCTTAAAGAGGAATTCTTCAGCTTTTATTATGGATTGAATGTTAAAGTTTAGATATATTTTGCTCTGAAACGTTGATCCTAGATATAAGTTTTGAAGTTCTAATATATTTCATCTCTACATATTGATTTTATACTTTTCTATGGAGGAAATGAGGAGAGAGAGAGAGAGAGAGAGAGAGAGAGAGAGAGAGAGAGAGAGAGCGCTGAGAAGAAGGAGAAACATAAGAGGAGGAAGAGGAAGAAGAAGCTAAAAAGGAAGAAATAAGATAAAGTAAAAGAAAAAGGGGTAAGGTGTGAGAGAAATGAACAAGGTAGGGAAAAGAAAAGGATAGTGGTAGAGAAAGAATACAGGAAGATATTGTGTGTTTGCCTGTGTTGCTTTTAAGTACTGCAGAGTCTTATTATATAACAAAACTAGGCAAAATACATGCATTTTATATTTTAAATTAAAATGTGTTTTTTCTGTCATATTATTACTTGAGTAGATGGCCCCGAGTCTTCCCTGACCTCCTGATAGTGCAATGCAGCATCTGGCATTGAGTCTGATGCTGGTAGACACCCAGTACATCCTGCTTGAACTGATTTATTCACTCCAAGCTTTTATTCTGACAGCAGATATATACATATTTTTTCCCCTTGGTAAAAATCAAAGAGAGTGCTTGACCCGGTAGTTATGACGATATTTTTTGTGGCCACATCAATGTTGTTTCCCCTAAATGTCTGCTGACAACTCACTCTTCCCAGAACTTTTCTCTGTAGTGAGGTTTGCTAGACTGCAGCGTTATGTGGATGGATGTTTGGATTCCTTGGACGCCCCTACAGAACTCCTCCCACATTCCAGACAGGATCTGATGTCCCAGAGATGCTCTAAGTCTTGGTAGATTGGAGTTTGTCTGTTCCTCCACACGTGAGTACAAGCTGTGAAGACCGGGGACTCTGTGCCCGTCTACAAAAGCAGAATTAATACATTCAATGGCATTGGGACCATAAATGATATATACTTTGACTACAATGAAGTCAAATTAGAAGTTAACAGGATACTGGGATTTGAGAAATTTACATTTTTTTTTAAAATTAAGCATTGTACCTCTAAACGACCCACTGGACATCAAGTATTGACTAAATAAATAAATAGAAATTTTAAATAGAAACTGATACAAAATGTGTAGGATTAAAGAATGAGGAAGATGTGTTCATTTAGAAATTTGCAACCTTAAACCTAGAAATAAGAAAAGCTAACACAAAAATAATAAACTACAATATGAAAATGATAGAAAAATAAATATAATTAAAGTAAAATTTGTTTCTTACCAAATTGACAAGACTTAGGTCTAGTCATCAAAGAGTAAATGACAGCATGCAAATTACTAAAATTGCAAATCAAATAAGAATATTTCCACAAATTTACAGCAATTGTTAATGTTAATGGGAGTGCTAAGAACCACATTATGGTAACAACTAGAACACTTAGCAAAAAAGTGAAAAATTCCTAAAACAAAACAAAATAAAACAAAACAAAAAAGATCTGGAATCTATCAAAATCAACTCTCCAAAAATAAACACTGTTTAGATGTTCCATTACTTAATGATAGAATTAGTAAATCATTCTTTCTACAAGGAAAATGTTAGCCCTAAATAGCTTTTCTGATAAATTCCCCCAATGAAGAAATAACAATATGTCAAAAATACTTTCACACACATAAAAATATAGTATAGAGCATCTTTAATACATTCTATGAATTTAGTAATTTAAGTCTTGAGAGAAACCAAACAAATGCATCACAAGATCACAAGTTATGGAGAAATATTGGTCGCAAGTACAGACATGTAATTTCTGAATAAAACTCAACAAGTAAGACCCAACAATGAGGAGTAGGTTTATGAATAGCGAGCAAATAAAATTCATACCAGAAAGGCAAAGTTTGACTGAAATGAAAACACTGATTGATGTCACTTACACAATTTTAATAGGATAAAGAAGAGAGATGGCTTGAAAATTCTCAGTAGGTATAGAAAGAAATAGTATCTATTTAATTACGATAAAAATTCTTAACATATAAGCTATACAAGGGATTTTTTTCAACCTGATAAGAAATACAAGATATGAGCCAGCTAACACTGTGTATACATAACTATGAAGCATTAAGTGGATTTCCACTAGGAAACAAAACAAAGTAAGTGTCTCTCCACTTCCATCCAATCACATTGTGTCCTTCACAGCACTTCCGTTTGATTACATTCTGAAATGGGTGGCTGGTGTAATCAGACAATAAAGAAAAATTAAAGGATACTCAACCCAGAATGAAAATGGAAATTGTTTCCCATATAGATTATATAATCATGCACATAAGAAATTCTAAAGAAAAAAAAAAGACATCAAAAACAAGCAGACAAAAGAAAGTGCCATGATAACATGGAACTCAGCAATGTTCTGGATCAAAAGATTAATATGTAATTAATATGTAAAAATCAAAGGATTAAGCTGTAAGTTTTATTACAGGAATTATGCAAAAATAAGCTAAAGAATACAATTTCATTAATGATAAGTGTTAAGTTTCCAGTACCAGTAATACAATTATATGTAATTATAAGAAATGTTTTTGCATGCTTTAAAATGTCCACATGTATGTGTTCCATGATTTCACCAAATGAAGTGAGACATAAAACAATCACACCAAAAATCTATCACAGAATTATAATAAGATTAAAATGCATTGGTGTAAATATAAGGAAATAAGAGCAGAACATAGAGAATGGACAAAAGATGCTAAAGAATGTCTAAATGGAGAGGCACATCCTGTTTTATTAATTTGCAGACTCACATTGTTATCATGGTTCTCTTGAAGATAATCCATTGATTATGAAATTCTTTATCCCCAAACAGTTTTGTATCAACTGACAAACTGAAATATATGTAAAACAAAAGTATGTAAAATGGCAATAAACAAGTTTTAAGAATTAGCTCAAATTTGAGGATTTATACCCTCTCTTTGCAAAACACACAATATGTAGTGCAGTCATCAAAGCAATATGACATTAGCATAAGGACAGACACAGACAAAATGGAACAGAATTCAGAGTCCCCAAATGCCATTATATTTATGGTCAATTAATTTCAAAAGAGCGACAAAGCAATTTAAGATGGTTTTAGATAATCTTTTCAACAGATGGTACTGGGAAAATTGGGTATCTATTTAACAAAAGATAAGTTTATCCTATTATATCACATCATATACAAAAATGAACTCAAGTAGATTTATGTCTTTATATAAAAGCCCAAATTATAAAAAGCTTGGAAGAAAATATAGGAGTAATCTTTGTTTTTCCAGTTAGATCAAGATTTCATAATTTTCACATTAGGCAAATGCAATAAAAGAAAAGGTCATGATTATACAATGGTTTTCATTAAAATACAAGTGTTTACACTTCTAAAGTTATTGTTAACAAAATGACAACATTAACAACAGACTTAGAGAAGACATTTGCAAACTCTACAATTAATAAACTCTTTGTAGTCAACTCATATAAAGAATAATATTTCAGTAGGAAAAAAGTCAACTTTAAAATGAACAAAAGCTTTAAATAGATATATACTACACGCATTTAATAAATGGAAAGGTGGTTCATCAAGGTAAGTCAGAGGGGAAATACAAACCCCTTTCAGACACTAACATTACTTTTATCAAAACATGCATAGAGCGTGAGATGCTGGCAATGAAGCAACAGAATCCCAGAGCACATCATGATGGGGTGATTTCTTCAATGGCTTCTACAGGCTGAACTATCAGATGGTCAAGAAGTTTCTCACTCATCTGCCACCACCCTAAGTTATATTCAAACACATACAAAAAAAATACACACAGATATTTAATCCATCTGTATTCACAATCGGATAAAATTTGCTACAATACAAAGATACTTTAGTGAATGGACAAACCAAATGTACCATATTTAAACACTGAAGTATTCTGTGATAATGAGACAATTAAGTTGTAAGTACATACTAGAATATGGATGGATCTCAAAAAAAAAAAAAAAAAAAAAAAAAACCCTTGTAGAAGATGCTGTAAGAGAATACATACTATATGAGTAAGTGTCCATGCCTTTCAGGGCTTTCTGAGGATGGTGATGGTACCAGGTTGTCAAGGGAATGAGTAACCAGAGATCTTTACATAACAGAAATGTACAATAATTCAATCATGGGCTGACTATATATTTATATTTAAAGTAGACAAACCCTATGGTTTGAAAATTAGACTTCAATAAATGTATTTTAAAAATCCTTTAATGGGAATTTTGACTCTCCAAGATCCAAATGTTTTAATAAATAGATTGTACTGCATTTTATTAAGATGAGATGAAAATAATCATTTAAACTTATAGCACAAAGATCTTAACAAGTAACCCAAATGCTCTACACATTTAATTTATAAATACCCCCAAATAAAATTGATCCATTATAAAGGATAAATAAAGATCAATGTACGGTATTTAAGTTTCATAAACAGGAAAATAATCCTAAATAAATAACCGGAGGTTTAAATGTAACTTGAATGAAGTAAGTTTTAAGATAGACACTGGAGAGCTGAAAAAAAAACTAAACTAAATTAAAACTGAAGAACTGACTAGTGTAGTCGAGGTTGGTTTGCTAATAGTTAAACGAAAGACTTCAGCCACCCACGGGGCATTTATACAACTTTGCTTGGTCAACAAGTGTTAGAATACTTAACTTCAAACTAGTTTAAATTGAATAAAGCACATTTTTAAATGTAGGGTGAATTGTGTTATGGCCATTTTTCTCTTACATAAAATAAAATAATAAAAGGTGAAGTGACACGACCAATGTGATTATTGGTAGGAAAGTGTGTAAGATAGACTGAAACTTGGAGAAGGGGGCTGTTTGTAGCTGCCTGATGTGGGTCCTGAGAATGCACCCCAGGTTCTTCAAAAGAGCAACAAATGCTCTCAATTGTGGACCCTCTCTCTAGCTCCAAACACTTTTTTTTTTTAACCAAAAATAATAGATCAAAATAAATTTAACACTGCAATGTGAGGGATACAGACCTGTCCTTTAGGAAAGCTGGAATTTATAGCTGGACCTATTTTGCCCTCTAGAAAAGAGGAAGGTTCTTTGCTTTACGTTAGGGAATGGCGAGGAGACAGTGATGAGTCAAGCCGTTCATGAAAGCTTCTCATTGTGTTCACACGTCCTTCTACGGCCTGACATTAATAAAGTGTGGGGTCCATTTCCAAGCCACTGCACTGTCTTGGCATGTGTTGAGAAGAATTAGAAAGACTGATGCTTAAATAGATACTTTCAACTCTAAATCAAAGCAATCCCAACATTTCCTAGGGTGCTATAAAGTGCATATGTTTGTCCTGGGGGATGGGGCTATAGCACTGTCCTCTGACATACATATATGAGGATACTGTGGAGGAAAAACCACATCCAGGAAAAGGGGTCACATTGGTTCACTTGTAATCTACCTCCATCTCTCCAGTACCATGTGCTGGAACATGATACCAAGGCTCATCGCTGACTGATCTTTTGTTACTAGCTTCTCCTAATAGAACTGATGATGCACCAGAGACTGGTGGCTCCTAGACACCTTTTTCTAAAGGACAAGTCCTGTATGATGTTGATCTCTGCCATACTCCCTGTCACTCATGACTGTTTAATGTGACAAATTAACTTAGGGGATGAATGTCAGACCTGGGGCCAGATGGTTCTCCATGGTATTTAAACACTGTCCAAACTTGGAGAATTGCCACACCAAAGCTTTGCCTGGGCCACCCTTAAAAGCCTGTGGTAAAGGACAGCCTACACAAATGGACATCAATTTGCAGTGCACCTGACTGTGGAGCCTAGAGGAGAAATCACAAAGCTAAAGTCAGACTCCTATGGATTCTGTTGAAAACCAAAATGACTGAATTCCCAGTCCTGACACAATTGGATTAAGTGATTTCCTTCATGGAGGGAACAATAGCTTGTTCTCACTTGTATAGAAAGTTATCCTGAAATTGGAGTTCTCTGCCCTGGACATAGTATATCTGCCATTAGTAGACATACAAAATGTCTTATCCAATGGGACTGGGTTTCATAGAGCACTGCTTCTGATTCAGGAACTCAGGGCACTGGGTACATAAACCTCAGTCACTGTGATACACCTTATGAGCCTCAAGCCTAGCTTGATGGGATGTGTGTGTATGTGTGTATATCTATATCTATCTATCTATCTATCTATCTATCTATCTATCTATCTATCTATCATCTATCTATATCTATATCTATATATCTATATCTATATCTATATCTATATCTATATATATCATCTATCATCACTCTGTCATCTATCTATCCTATCTATCAATCTATCATCTCTCTATCATCAATCAATTCTATCTATCTATCATCTATCTATTCTATCATCTATTATCTATCTATCTATCTATCTATCTATCTATCTATCTATCTATCTATCTATCTATCCCTATCATCTATAGAGATCAATATAGATAAAGATGTGCATTTGGACCTATATATCCATTGTTTCATATAGGGAAGCTTCCTGAAAATTGAAACCTTCCCTCCAGGAAGAAATAGGGCCCCCTGAGAATAAATCTTGGCCATGCTAAGGATGCTCATACCTTTTCTTATCATTATATCCTAACTATTAGTGCTGTGTAGTAACTATGTGCATTGCATTCAGTGTCCTAGGTTTTAAAGACATGATTTAAAATATACAAGATGTGAATAGACTAGGCAAACACTGCACTTCTCAGCTCTGGTTTCTTGGGGAACCTGAAACCAGGCCTCCATTGACAACAGGGCTGAGAGTCTCTTTTTGCTGGTTCTGTTCTTCAGGTAGAACCCATATTGATTTAAAAGGCAGGTACCCTTTAACTAGAAAAATACTAGAGTTTATTAGACATTCCACTGGTACATCATCTCTGTAAGATGCTGCTGGGACGTGCTGCTGGATACAGAGCTATGAGGAAAGTGATATGAAGAGATGAAGGAACAATGCAATATTACCAATCTCTAAGCATGGCATGACCTGATGGACGGAGGATTGCGGAGTCAATGATGTTCCATGAGGGAAAGGATGGATGGACATGTACAAGTCCTGCTCACAGACGGCTTGGTGGAATGGTGAAGACAACGTTTGTAGTTGAGAGTGAAGCCATCCCTGGCTCTAAGTCCAAAGTGGAATTGCATTCTGTTGTTACAGCAGCAGAACCCCTCAGACACATCACAAGGCCCAGATACCAGTGTAAACTTGGTTTGCTTTTCTTTCTCAGTTTGTTTGATTTCTTTTTCCCACGTTTCTTCTCACCACCGCTATTTTTATCATACATAGTTACCATTCTCTAAAAACTTCACAGGGTCACCAACTAAGGTTTGAAGGTTTCCTACATTCTATCTATTTCAGTACACAGTGATTTTTTTTTGTATGTGAAATACACATTGTTCCTCTGAGGGTGGGAATAACAATGAGTTGAATTACCCAAAGCAGTTGGGTAAGTCAATAGGGTTGAGAAGATTTGCCTAGGTTAGAGCTTAGGTACAAACCCTGATCCCTATGTTTGAAGGACCTGGACTCTCACGGTTTTATGCACCACTTCAAAAAACAAGCAGCATCCGGAGAAGGTACAGCAGTCATCCTAGAGAAAGGAATTCCAGCTGATGAATAAGCAGTCACAAACCAAACAACCAAACAAACAAAAAAACAATGCAAACAAAACAATGCAACAACAAAACGAAAGCTCAGAAAGGTGTGATAGCATTGGACTTTTTAATGTCTAAGTCTGCAGGAAGCCAGGCTGTCCATCTAACCTCCATTTACTCTAGATCATTGAATGCTCCTTAAATGACTATTTCACTCATCTATTTCATATGAATCTTTCACTTTCCTCTCATGTTGTGGCATCTTCTAAACTTTAGCTTATTGTCTAATGCAATAATAATAATAATTAATAATATTAATTAATATTAATTAATAGCAGTATACTTAACTTTATACAATAGAGAGATGGAATAAGAGATGGGTTTTGCAGATATGGTAAGCCTGAGACTTGCCATTGAGACAGTGCTTAAGTTAGAAGAATACCCAGCCTGCATCAGTCAACAGGTTGGCCTTTCTGGAGTTTCCTACAGCTAAGACTAAAGCTCTAGTAGATCCTCATGCTTTGTCATTAGATGACCTCGTATGCCAGCTAGTTATACAATCTCCTGAGAAACTTCACTGAGATAAACTAGGTCTTTAAGAAAATGATGTGCGGTCCATGCTAAAACGCAAGAATTTAGAGGTATCTCATAGTAAGTAATGTTGAAGATCTCATTTGTCCTATAGATGGAGGCAGTGGGTTTTAAGACAACAACTTCTATAGTCCGGTGATGGCTCCACTTTTAGGAGCACCTGCGGCTTTTGCAGAGGACGTAGGTTTGATTCTAGCACCCACATAGCAGCTCACCTTTGGTTGCTCCAGTTCCAGGGGCTCAACAGCATTTTCTTGCCTCTGAGGGCACCATGTACGTATGGTGCACATATGTACATGCAAACACTCATGCACATAAAATGAAAAGAAATAAACCTTTAAAAAATAATTCTAAGGCACAATTATTCCTCTGTGATAAGCATGGCTTGTGTATCCAGCCTCTATGCATCCTTGTGACTTTCAGATGACTGTCTTGGGTAGCCAGCCTCCATACTTCCTTCTATTTTTCAGTGCCGCTAAATGTTTTATCAGAGTCCACGCTGTGAAATTCTCTATTTTCTGTTCTTCTCTGTTCTTAATCTCAAGTTTGTGTGCCAATTAATTTCCTGAGTTGAGAAATTGCTTCCAGATTTTTGCCCTATTTAGAAACATTTTCCATTGGTTAGGCATGGAAATAAGACAAACTGTTAGCACTTTAGCCACTAAAATTTCCAAACCATTTCCAAACCCTGAGAAATCAGACACTCCTTTAAACTAGCAAGGCAGTCAGCCACCTTCTCTAAACTTAATAAAACAGTTGTAGGAACTGATTTAGGCAAGCAAATCATTACTCATACAAAGCCAAGGATACGTCCTACATATCAATATGAACAAAAATAACTTGATTATTCAGCTTGATTGGGACATTTAAATTATGATGTCACTCATTAAGAGATCCTGGTTTTCAGAAATACCATGGAAGACCTTAATGATATCTTACCAACAGATGTGTTTTCAGGAAAGATTGGATTTTATTCTAGGCGTGTTCATATCGGGGATTTCTACTTGCAAACACCAATATTAAGAATAGAAGTCAACAATAGGAAACTCAGACTACAATGGGAACGTCATTGATAATATAGGTTTGTTTGTGTGTTTTAAGTCTAATGATATCATAGAATTTATAGTCCTTGAAAATAGGGTCTTCTTGGATTTTAAGTACCTTCCTCCCTTATTTCAAAGACAAGATATAATTTCTTTATTAAACTTTTAGGAAAATTCAGACTTTTAGTCTCTTAAAGATCATCTCCAAGTAAACTCCACCAGGCTGCTGTGTTTTGAGGAGACGTTTGCAAATGTGCCTGCTCTTTGTCTCTTTCACAGAGCTGTTAGTGTGTCTCTTGTCTCCATTTCCGTTTTCCCATCTGAAAACTGATGATATTATCCATTCTAATAGCTAATTATGACAGTAAATTAACATACACAAAGCCCCATGACATATAGTTTAGTAAACATTAGCTAGTTAATAGTCATGTTTAATAAAATGCCTTCTTAAAAAGTCATCTCAAGTTACTTCACACTATTATAGCATTGTTGCTTACAGTGGTATTCTCCTTCCTTTGTCCATTGTAAGTCATGTAGAGCAAAAGGACCTGGAAAACCAAGACTTGTTCTGAGACAAGGCACTTCTCCTGGATGAGCTTTTTGCCTTGTACAGAAGGCTAAGCCATTAGAGACCATCTCCCTTATCATAATAGAAAAGAATAATCCTGTGTCTATGTTACAGAAAAGTGTGACGTCTATATGTCCTATTCCCTGTAGAGCAGCCACACTGGAGTCTATACTTCAAGCAGAGGCTATGTTCAGATGCCTTCCCTGGGTGTAACCAGGCAACAAATTCAAATTCTTTCCATGCCCCTCTTACTTTGGCTTCTCTTGCTGCTGCTCTCTTGTTTATTGTGTTTAAAATATGGGACACTGGGTCTTTTGACTGAAGATGAGGTTGTGAACATAAATTATTTTCAAATTTAGATGCTAAGATTAGTATCCATTTATCTCTCTTCAGAAATGAAATCATTATGATGCCCAACATATGCCTTTTTTAAAAATCAAAGTATTTTATTATAATAGGAGAAATGGTCATTTACTGCTTAGCCTTGTTTATTTTAAACAGATTCATGTGTTTGATCTAGATGAAGGTTCTGGGTTTGTTGTTGCTATTTGTTTATGTTTTTGTTGATTATGTATTGTTAGAAAACACATGAGCTGCCTGTCAAAGTCCCAGGCACTCTGTACCATCCTAAATATTTAATTCAAGATTAAAGGCTCTAAAGTAACCCAGGCAGACAAAGATTTGAATCGCAAGATCTAAACACACTGTGGTCCCACGCTTTCCCTGTGTCCCACAGAGAGGACAGATATTAAAAGAGGTCATTCTTTATGAATCTTTCAAAGATCTTAACACACTGCTTAGCACTTACTAAACACTTAATAAATGGATTTCGGTTGTTTTTCCTACCAAACAGGTTTTTTAAATTTTCTTTCTCTTGTTCATTCTTTTTTCTTTCTCTCTTCCTTCTTAGTCTTTCATGGTTCCATTATCCTTTTTTTGTATTCTATGCGCGAGTTTCTTAACTATTGTTTTGGCTTGTTTTTCCATCTCTTAGACCATCAATTATGTGTTGCCTGCCTCACACATGGCTTTCATTGTGATAATCCCTGACAACCAGAAACAGACTCATCTGTACTTCTGTATAGATTACATTTTGGTAGAAAAGAACGATATTCATCAAATAATTTGGTAAAACATGAACAGTTGCTCCTGCAATGAGCATTACAGCAGAGGGAGGCACATGCCCTGACAACAGGGAATAGAGAAAAATGACCTGACAAAATGACAAAGGGAGGCTTCCTTAAGTAAAGGACATTCATCTGCCTGGGCAAGCATCAGCTACCATTGCCTACATGGCTGTATGAGAGAAAAACCACACCATAAGAATGGACAGAGCTTATCCAACATCATGACAGCCAAGAGCACATAAGTTTGAGCTCCCGAGAGATGAGCTAGTATCCCAGAAAGCAAAGAACAGCAAAGAATACAAAGAAACTGTCTGATGATGGCATGGCTATCTATTGTTTTTTGTAAAGCACCAGTGGAAAATAAAAGATTGCTATGGGTAATTTTGTTTTTTGAAACATGGCACCTATTAGAAAGTCTTTAGAAGGGAGTTAGAGTGGAAGTAGATAAACCCTTGGGAAACCTACTAAAGCAATCATTGAGAAAGATGTCATGAGTGTGGTCTAGGATGGTGGAAAACAGAAAGACTGCACAAGGGAAATCAGTTGAGACTTAAAGAGGAGACTGTCAAGAACTATTCAATTCTTCAGATAAGGGAAGGTAAGATGGCAGCTTTAGATGCCCTGCTAGAGGCAGGGCAAGGGCATATACATGAGTTCTAATTGGATGGTGTTAGTTTTAGATGCCTTTGTTAAGTAAATAATTAAATATCTGAGTCTGGAAGTCAGAAGAGATCTGAGCTGACTGGGTAGGGCTGAAAATAATCTGTAAGCACAAGACAATTACAAACACAGAAGTGCTTAAAGTCAACATCTGGAGTTTAATGTAGATCAGGTTAACCTGAAAGTACAGAGTGGGCAGCACTAAAATATATAAAACTTAGGGTAAGGGCTAAATAGCATTGGATGCAGCTCTTAATAAATAAATATTTGAATGCAACTACAAAGACTTGTATAAAAGTAATGGAAATGTATTTTACATTTTATGACCTAGAAGTCATTGTGAAGCTTAATAAAACCCATTTCAATGTGTGGCATAGATAGACGTATGACAAAGTAGACAAGATCGAGTTTATTCCCTTGTGAAATTTGGCAATGAAGAAGAGAAACCAGGGAAGCTAAGGTTAGAAGAAAAGTTAACTGGATGAGCTGTCTGGGGAGTATTGTGGATTTTACGTTAGCATAGTTTAAAGCCAAAGAGGAAGTTCCACTTGACGGAGAGAAAGATAAAACCAGGTAAACAAAGGTAGCTAGAGAATGGGCGACTGGGCATGAGAGATGGCTTGCTGCTAAATCTGAGGTTCCTGGAGATGGCATCCACAGAGGAGATCTAGAGTCATAAAAGAAAATAAAAAGTATTAATACTGAAATCCTATAGACAAAGTATGATTACTATAGGTATAGAAACATTGCAATGCTGTCTTAAAGAGAGGGCGGCTCATTCCTAGAGGCCATTATCTAAGTGTGAATTTTCATGGTGGGAACTACAAGATCAGAAATTTAAGAGAGTAAACTCTTTGTCCAATCCAACCTAACGAATTCAAGCTAAGGAAGGAAGGGCTAGAGTGAAATAACATACGTTACCTGCTGTACAATAGCATCTATACCAGGCAGAGGTTAGTGATTAGTTATCCAGAGGGAAGGTTAAGTACTACAGATTTAGCAAGATTATTGCTAGACCTGAAGTTCATGAGTGAAAGTATACAGATATTCAAGTTGACCAGGCTGAGAATTTTTGTCAGGTAGGAAAAAAATGACCTTCTTCAATTTAGCAAGAAGAAAATGAGAAAACTGAACTGTAACATGCATTCCTAGACAGGCAATAGAGTTCTTCACACTCAGTTATGCATAGATATAATGTTACCCATCATTTTTATATTGGAATATATAGTCAAGTCAAAGTTACCTGACTCATCCACTACACTAAGCTCATGAAAAAACTTGTAACTTTGGAGACTGAACAAAACAAATGGAACAAACAAAACAAAAAAAAACCAACAACAAAAAAAAAACCAACAAAAAACAAAAGAAACAAACTATACAACTATACCACTTTCAAGAAGCATATTGAAAATTTCCAAATACAATGTACTTCTGTTTTAGCTGATCTCCCAAAGCATGGCTAACCCGGTAGATTTAAAATGTTGGGGTAGAAGCTGAGGAATCCAGAGAGTTGCTGTAGAGATTAAACTTCGAAAGTATGAATCTGTTATCATCCTTTCCTTCAACACAGACATCATGAATGAGACACACTCCCCTGGGAAATCAAAGCTAGGCTCCTTTGTGTGGTTCAGGATGGACTTGAACTCAAGGTCCTCCTATTTCTGCCTCCCAAGCACTGGTAGAAAAATGGTAAAATCTTTAAAAATAAGAACTGTATAGGAGCTTTTAGCATTAATTAATTGTTTAACATTAATCTTCTGGAACTTAGTTTCAAAATTTCCTGATAAAGGTATGTCTAAAATTCGGTAATAATGGTGTTGCACATCATAGTGCTTTTTGTTACATGTTCTTCAGGTCATGTGACTTTAAAGAAGAAAAGACAACAGTGCCTCCAATATCATTCCAGACTACCATCACGCCTCCCAGACATCAGGACACAAGTGAAAAACAAAACCAAAAATAATCCCAAATTAACTGCATCTTGTCTTATTGCTCAACGGCCGTCAAAGTATTGAGAAATATGTTTTGGCTGAACTGGTAGCATTCTGTTTCCTATCCCCAGCCCATCCCACCCAGTCTGCACTTCTTCACTGACCACTGATGGATGTCAGGGTGAAAACTCTCAGACAGTAGACCAGAAATATGTCATGGGCTTTCTGGTTCTTCCAGCTTCTGTCTAGGAGCAAAGCCAGCAATCCCACACACACTGAATCCTATTCTTTGTACGAATAAAGAGAAAGCACGGGCTGCTTGGGCTACAGGGATACCTCTTCTCCTCCTCCCTCAGAATGAACAAGGCTTGGCAGCTTGTGAGAAAGGCAAGAGCTGGGGCATGCCAGGACAAGAGAGAGCAATAAGTTAACTCACTGTCTTCCTCCTGTGCTCTTTCATAATTGGGACAAGGAGCTGGCAGGACAGTAGGGACAGCTGGTACACAGGACCTAACACTGTCCTTCTGAGCAGAAGAGTCCATCGGCAGCACGTTAAACACGCCTGCATTGGTGGTCTGCGGTGGCGGTGTTATTGTGTTTGAAAAGCTGTCAGCTCTGGAGGGAAAACTAGAAAGCAAGCTACAAACAACTTTGTCTTCCTTAAGCATAGTGTTAAATGAGAATCAAATACCTAACTGTGGGATTCGCACATGCTATTGAACTTCTGAAAGCAAATTTTGTCCTAGTCAGAGTCTATGAGTATAGACTTCCTAGAGGAGATGACATGAAAATTGAGAAATAGAGGAGAAATAGACTTTAAATGTTCACGAGGCAGATCAGGGGAATATGCTAGATTGCAGTTCTATAACAAAAAGAAATGACTTACTTATGTGAGCACACAAATACATTTGCATCTAGAGCACCCAAATATGGGAAGAGATATGATGGACAGACAGGCAGGCAGGCAGACTGATACACATAGATATGTGTATTGTGCACATATATACATATATATTCTGTATAAAACATATAGGAGGTGGGGCTACAAGAGTTATCTCAGAAGACATATATTATCAAACACAGTACTACTGTGGGCATCTATGAGCAAGTGTGAAGCTGAGAAACACAGCCAAGACTCTGGCAAAGAGGGAAGAAAGACTTGTTAGTTTTAGCAGATAAGAAGAAACAGCAGATAATTCTCAAAATGCAGTGCCTCTTAGAAAAAAGCAAGGAGCTTTAATTGGGAAAAACATGCATTCACATATCAAGGACCACACTGTACGGAGGTGGGCACATTGTGGAGCATGCTCAGTTGACGATAAACCATCATGTACACAAAAGTGAATAGTGAGAATGTCCCTTGCCTAGAAATTTTGGAATTATTTCAAGCAGAGATTACTCCAGGTCATCCAAGAAGGGTCAGGCTGACTGGGGAATTTTGGTTTTTTCATTGTAAGTTTCTCTTAAGATCATATTTGACATTATCAGTCACAAGTTTTGAACAATGTTTTAACCATGGTTTAGTTTTATTATTAATAAAATTAATTAGCAAGGCATCTCTCTCTCTCTCTCTCTCTCTCTCTCTCTCTCTCTCTCTCTCTCTCTCTCTCTCACACACACACACACACACACACACATCTTCAAGTTAGGAATCATAAAAGCCAAGATCATGTTTGACATTGTCAGTCACAAGTTTTGAACAATTATTTAATTAATCATGGTTGATTTTATTATTAATAAAATTAATAAAATCATTATTAATAAAATTAAACTAACACATATCAGCACGTAGGACCCTGTAAATGTTTTTTATTATTATTAGATATTTTCTTTATTTACATTTCAAATGCTATCCCAAAAGTTCCCTATACCCTCCCCCCGCCCCTGCTCCCCTACCCACCCATTCCCACTTCTTGGCCCTGGCATTCCACTGTACTTGGGAATATATAGTTTGCAAGACCAAGGGGCCTCTCTTCCCAGTGATGGCCGAATAGACCATCTTCTGCTACATATGCAGTTAGAAACACGAGCTCTGGGGGTACTGGTTATTTCCTATTGTTGTTCCACCTATAGGGTTGCAGACCCCTTCAGCTCCTTGGGTACTTTCTCTAGCTCCTGCATTGGGGACCCTGTGTTCCATCCAATAGCTGACTGTGAGCCTCCACTTCTGTGTTTGCCAGGCACTGGCATAGCCTCACAAGAGACTGCTATATCAGGGTCCATTCAGCAAAATCTTGCTGGCATGTGAAATAGTGTCTGGGTTTGGTGGCTGATGATGGGATGGATCCCCAGGTGGGTTAGTCTCTGGATAGTCCATCCTTTTATCTTAGCTCCAAAGTTTGTTTCTGTAACTCCTTTCATGGCTATTTTGTACCCTATCCTAAGGAGGAATGAAGTATCCACATGTTGGTCTTCCATCTTATTGGTTTTCTTGTGTTTTGCAAATTGTATCTTGGGTATTCTAAGTTTCTGGGTAATATCCACTTATCAGTGAGTGCATATGTAGTGACTTCTTTTGTGATTGGGTTACCTCACTAAGGATGATATCCTCCAGATAC
>NC_034605.1:42648769-42667905 GCF_900095145.1 Mus pahari
TAGGTTTGGTCTTCTCATTGTGTCCTGGATTTCCTGGATGTTTTGAGTTAGGATCTTTTTGCATTTTGCATTTTCTTTGATTGTTGTGTCCATGTTCCCTATGGAATCTTCTGCACCTGAGATTCTCTCTTCCGTCTCTTGTATTCTGTTGCTGATGCTTACATCTATGGTTCCTCATTTCTTTTCTAGGATTTCTATCTCCAGAGTTGTCTCCCTTTGGGTTTTCTTTATTGTCTCTACTTCCATTTTCAGATCCTGAATGGTTTTGTTCAATTCCATCCCCTGTTTGGTTGTGTTTTCCTGTAATTCTTTAAGGGATTTTTGTGTTTCTTTTACCTGTTTAGCAGTGTTTTCCTGTAATTCTTAAAGGGATTTTTGTGTTTCTTCTACCTGTTTAGCAGTGTTTGCCTGTAGTTCTTTAAGGGCTTCTACCTGTTTAGCAGTGTTCTCCTGTACTTCTTTACGTGAGTTATTAATGTCCTTCTTCAAATCTTCTACGACCATCATGAGATATGATTTTGAATCCGCGTCTTGCTTTTCGGGTGTGTTGGGGTATCCAGGACTCGCTTTGGAGGGCGTACTGGGTTCTGATGATGCCCAGTGTTCTTGGTTTCTGTTAATAAGATTCTTACGTTTGCCTTTCGCCATCTGGAAATCTCTGGTGTTAATGTTCAAGCTNTCTCTGGCTGGAGTTTGATCCTCCTGTGATTCTGTTAGCCTCTGTCAGCACTCCTGGGAATCCAACTCCCACCTGAGTCTAAGTGGTCAGAGCACTCTCTGCAGGCAAGCTCTCCTCTTGCAGGGCAGGTTTCCAGAAGTCTGGAGCTCTGATCCACCTTTTGAGTCCTGGGATCAGAGCCCTCCCTGTAGGCTGGCAAGGAAGGTACCCAGGGGTCAGGGTCTCTGCTCTGCCTCTCGCTGATCCCAAGGTCCTGAGGTGAGCCGGAGGACCTGCTACGTGGAGAGTTCTCCAGAGCTCAGTGGCCTCTGTTGGGGTTCAGAAGAGAGATGGCAGGGTGGCCCCAACCAGACTGGAGCCCAGCCTCTGCCTGTTTCTTCTTTAGGTATCTGTTTCAGTGATCCTAAGATTGTGTGGAGCATCCTCTAGGGGCTGTGGGAATGTCCGAAGAATCTGTGCCCGGTGCTGGCGCCCACAGGAAGGGACTAGTGCCCCTGGTCAAGCCGGATTTCTGCTTCCCTAATGCTGTCTCAGGCTGAGCGCAATTGGAATGGAACCGATGTGTTCTGCTCACCAGTGATCCTAAGATCTTGTGGAGAGTCCTCTACGGGCCATGGAGGTGTCCGCCGACTCTGCATCCAAGGAGACCCAGTGCTGGCGCCAGGATCCTGTAAATGTTAACAAAGTGTATTATCATAGTCCTGCAAATCTTTATATTATCCATTTCATTTTAAAAAATGAACAATACTGCTTTATTCTTGGCTGGAACCTTAGATATTTATACATTCACTTATATACTCCTTTTAGAATTGGCGGTCACGGTCGTATGTATTTATTCTGTGAAGCCCACATAACATGAGGACTGCAACAAACTGGGTAAGCAGAAGAGTGACTCCTGACTTGCAGAGAAAACCTCACCCCGGTTTCCTGCAAAGCACAGCACAGCTTCAGCGTCGAACCTCAGCTGGAGTTACTACTTGGAAGTAGTTCGCGAATTCTAAAGTAGGACCCTAGACCAAGCAGTGGTACTGTGTGGTTTGTGGGCATTAACTTAACCCAACTATGTTACTTTTTCTGAATGTGATATAGCATGCATTCATTAGCTGAGATGGTTTCAATGACCTGATTTTTACTTGTTTGGTTTTTTGTTTGTTTTATTTTCTTCTTTGCTTTAACTTGGCTATGCTGTCTAGGTTATGAGTCTCTTACTGTGCTTACATGAACTCTTGACATCCACACTTCAGGCTCTTCTTAAGAAAAGGTGACAATCCTGGGGTTTATCTCCTAAGAACAATGTGGATGCTCATTTGTGAGTCTCCTCGCTTTACTTTTTCATAGATGGGGAGTCTCATCTCAAGTTAAGAACCCAGATAAAGGCATCAGATTGGACTTTGTTCCCCAGCATTAACTTGTCTTTTGGTGCCATATCTACTTCGCCCATGCTACTTGGTACTAGGGGGTTAGGACCTACTTGACACCTCTGCATAGTCAGCTGTTTTTGTTTCTGACAGACTCTACAACAGCAGATACTGGAAATGACCAGCCTGGCAGAGGGTTGATCTGTCCTCCCCCCCCCCGTGTTGTTTCTGAGAAAGTTACCTTAGCAACAACTTTTACCCTCCCCCCCCCCCCCGCAGTGCATTCCTATAAGCCCAGATGCATCAAGATTGCAGCTGCCATGGCTGTCACCTCTGCCTCCGAGCCTGAGCCTTCCTCGTAGGCTGCAATTCTAAAAGATTCCTCATGGCTCCTGTCTTTAGCCCTCATTCGTTGGGTGGCTGCTTCCAGAAGTTTTGTCTCTGTGGTAACTTTAATATTTGTGGTTTTAGTTACCAGACTCATCCCTTCTGCCCAGTTCTCAGTCCTTCACATTAAATTTTCTCTGTGTGTCTGACGCGCTTCCTGCATCCAAGGAAGACATGGTAGGTTACAGTCTTTATAGGTCTTAGATATACATTAACTTCCCATTTGCTTACCTTTACTGTTCCTTTTCTTTTTCTACTCTGTAGTCTTAACTAATACTATTGATGAGCTAGGCTGTCAGCTATGGGTCTTATTTTTAAGTGTGCTGCTCTCTCTAGATGCTGGTATTTAGTACCATCTTGAAATCTTGGTCTAGTCTCAAGTATGGGAAGAGTATTCAGCTGCTCACTGCGACACCAGGTATTGGTGTTCATCTAGTTTTGACCATATGCCTTGGGCTCTGGGGTTCAGGTATGTTATATAACTTACTTCTCACTAAGACTGTGGGCAAGGACTGCAGTGAGAAATTAGCACCATTTTATAGTATGTACAAAAGCTCATATAAGATGGGACGACATGCTTGAGGGCAGAGCTAAATCAAGTGGGTTTCCCTTTATATCAGAAACTAAGGTGCCAGGGCATTTTCGGAAATGTGTACTAACAAAGGCTTTGCATATGTAGAAGACATGGGTTGCATTATATCATTTGCACAGTGGTTCATTCCCATAATTCATGAGGGCTTTTCTAGAGGACCAAGAGGCTCACTCCATGAAAAGGAAGGCAGAGTGATGCACAGACCTAGTCAAAAGCCTGTGGGTAGGGAGGGTGTGTGCCTGAGGAGGGAGCATCCCTAAATGAACATGTTGTCAAACTGCCTGCTAAATAAATTTGACTTGAAACCCATGGAGTCACTGTGGCTCTCAGCCGGCATCAAAAGAACTCCTCATTGCAGAGAGTGGATGCTAAAGCACAGACACCTCTGTGGTTAAAGTGCCAAGAGTGTGCGAAGCATGGATGAGTGCTTGTCTTAAACCTCTCCAGCCCTGAAAACATCACAGAAGACAGGGTATAAAGGATAGAGGTGATGGAGGATGGGAAGAGTGACCTGAAACCAATCAGATACAGCATTGCAGTCATACCCACTAACACATAGCAGCTATGGATACCTACATAAGTCACTACCCTCCAGCATTCAATTATAGATAGAAGAGGTGTACATGAGGCCCCATTCCTTTCTAAGGAGCTAATGTTTATTGCTGGCTTTGGTGGTGGGGTGTGTGTGTGTGTGTGTGTGTGTGTGTGTGTGTGTGTCACTTTTCTTTAATAATATGATCACTCACTCATTGACTAGAAGAGAAGAAGGAGTTCAGAGGAAAAAGAAGGGGGAATACCACAGGGAAAATGGGTCTATATAATCACAATATATTTCATACATGTGTAAACCTGTGAAAGAAGGGAAAAGGAAATACTCTGAAACAGAGGTCCAATGCACCATGAGTTGGGAGAATAGTCACCAAGCATATACTACCCACATTATAACTATTCACAAAAATAAAATTCAATTCAATAATGCAGAATCTATTACGTTGCTGCTCCTCCTGTTCGGGAGAGACCAGTCCAACCTCCTTTTCTAATCCTCGTGTTGCTTGGATAGATAAACATCTTGTCAAAACTGTCTGTGTCTCCCAGCTGAGTTCTGCTGTCCTTCAAGAAGACAAAACTGTCCCATAACAAACAGCAGCTATGCCAGGCACCTCAAGCCCAGGTGCCCTCAGCTCGCTCCAGTTCTAGAACATTGCCATCAGTTGCATCTCAATGTGCAGGTGACATTCACCAGTGCACCCCGTGCTCCTCTAGATGTACCACAAATACTGACAAGGTCCTAGACATTGTAAGAACACAGATGAAAGAAGAATGTGGAAAGACTTCCCTGGGAAGGTGGTCAGTCGTCTGTCCATGGCAAAGCTTATCCAGAGGTAAAGAATGACTTAAGCTTCTGATGAGCAGTGGCATTTCCAATTAATGGCACTAGAAACATGTTAGGGCCAGCACCTCACAATATCGCCCCAGAAAGACAACATCTCATGGAAGTAAAAATAATTTCTAGACAGCAGCTAATTTTAGGGAGATTAAAATAGAGGAGTTAGCAGAGGGTTTATAGGGGCAAAATTACAATGTGTCAAAGTATTTTAAAAGTACAAAGAGAGTTTTGAAAAACTATTTTCCTTCTCTCTAGAAGAGATGGGGGAGGGGAAGGAAGGTTTGTGGTTGGTCTTTAGTTTGTTTGCCACTGAGTAAGAAGAAAGAAAGAAAGAAAGAAAGAAAAAAAGAAAGAAAGAAAGAAAGAAAGAAAGAAAGAAAGAAAGAAAATGAGGTTCTTCCAATTTCAAACTGTTTTAATATGGTTTCTCACATGCCCTATGGAGAATTCCAGAAGGCATGAACCCAGTCACAAATCGCTACACATCAGCACTTTGCATAAGAAGAAAACATCCATATTTGACTCAAGCAACAATGAAATCAATACAGAAACATTTCCAGAGAACTCCTGCAGGTTTTTTTTTAATGTATTTACGGCTAGTATTTCCTGCAAATTAAAAAAAAAAAATCTTCTGACTGTTTAATAAATCAACTTTAGATACACAATCCCTAAATGTCCATGATTTTCTTTACCATTACCTGGGGAGTCCCCTGAAGACCCAGAGAGACATTTGTTTCTCATGCTGTTTTCATTCCTATTAGATGGTTTATCTCTGCTGATTTTTTTGTTTTGTTTTGTTTTTGATGATTTTCAATACAGGGGTTAATTCATATCTTACCATCTTCCCACCAAAGCCCCTTCCAAAGCCTGCAGAAGGTCATAAAATGAGCATCTGACCCACTTGGAAGCCAAAATATTGCACTTGGTCCTCTGGCTTGGGATAAAACATTTCAATCTGTGACCAACAGGCCACATTCACCCTGCGGTGCCCTGCGAATGCAGCCCAGCACAAAAGTACACATTTACTTGAAGTATAACGAAGATATTTTGGCAATGTTTTGAAGCTTGATTGCACGATTCTCAAATGTGAGCCTTGTAAATAGTGTTGCCTCTCAATGTTAAAAGGTTGAATACATCTGGCTCTCTCAGTGAGTAGTGTTATGGCCATCCATTGCCTGCATTTGAGGAGACTAACCATTGAATGTCTCAGCCACATTCATCATTTTGGATGCTCCAGAAGTCAAACTTGGAAGGGCTTCATAAATAATGAAAGGTAAGGTAATATTTACTCACCATTGTGCCCTTCCCCTTGAGCGGGCTAAATCAGACCTTGTTTTGCCACAGTTGGCTAGCCCACCTAGGTTGGAGTCTTCAGACCTAGGTGAAGTCTATGTCCTGCCACATCTGCAGCTTCCTGCAAGAAGCCACTACCCGCTGAGCAGCTGAGCTTGTCTTCCTGGTGAGATCCTGACAAAGTAGGGGATGGGCTTCCCCCCTTTATATTCAGTCTTAAAAATTAAACATTGGGCCTTGATCAGAAACTTTGTCTTGGTCTCATTCTTCTCTCCTCTGTCCTTCCCATCCATCACCAGCTTTCCTTTCAGGAAGCCAGTTCCCTATGGTAGCTATACACCATCAAGAAATCCTAAGTATCCTTCATGATTTTGTTAGTGTGAAAATGATTTGCTCAGAATTCACATTGATGATGTAATATCTGAAAATTGGTCCTGGTTTTGAAAATTACTAACTCATAAAGAAGAGCTGCTAATATTAGATGATACAAAGGAATAAAAATGTTCCTCTTGATATCAGAGTAACTCTGCTGGATGAGATAGTACAACAATGCCCAACAATGAAACCAATCAAAAGGAGAAGCAGAGATTAAAACATGAAGATTTGGGGGGGGGGGGGCTAGATGTCCTTTTATATAAAGCACCAACTCTTCTGCAATGTCAACCATATCCTCTTTATATTAAAAGCATGCATACAACTCTCCATTGCATTCCAGTCTCCTCTTTGGAAACAAGAGCTGTAGATAAGGACATATATGAATTAATATTTCAAAAGCATTCCTAGATAAACACCTCACAAAAGACTTCAAAATATTCATCTACTACCATTACAAGTATTCTATTAATTTAGAAAGCCTTTATACACTGAGGGTATGTTTTGTTTGTATTTAATTTCTTAAATTACTAAGGGCCCAGTAAACTCTTATCTAGAATGTGTTAAATTCTTTGGTGCATTTAAACTGGAGGACTACACTGTGAGCTACATAATGGTTAAATAACCCAATCTCATACTTAGTCTATGTAAAAATTAAACTTATAAACAAATACTCATCAAAAAATACCATGATTGGGCCATAAAGAAACTCCAGGCCAGGCATGGCGACAGTGATAATAATACTGAATGTAGAATGTTGGATGTTAAACTTAAACCCTTGTTGAGATTTGGATTGCAGGAGGAACCATCTTTGGGAAATGCTACACTATTCTAATATGAATGTGTGTGGTCTTCTTAGCTGTCTGGATGACATTGTTAAGGGATATCATCCATGCTGCTGCCCTTTAAATGAGCATGAAGATTCCTTCAAAATGGATTTATTTTGAATTATGTGTGTGTGTGCGCGCGCGCGTGCACAATGGCAAAGGGAAAAAGTAGTTGTTGAATCCACTGCAGTAGGAGTTACAGGTTGTTGTACATAGCCTGATATGTGTGCTCAGAATCAGATCTGGGTCTTTTGTGCACACTCTCAATTGATGAGCTATCTGTCTGGCCTTAATTGTCATTTGTTTCAGATAAAGCCCTCTAGTAAAACTCATAAGGACTCAAAAACAAACACCCCCCCACTCATTCTTTTTTAAGTAATTTGATTTAAAATATGGTCATAATAACATTAAATTCTCTCCAAGAGATTTCACGTCAGCCATTTAAACATATGCACTATATGAAGAAGCAGGACCTTGAACTGATCATGGAAGGGAATGGGTGTGAATGGTTCTTCGTGCGATGATTACTCTCACCTTCATCGGGGTAGACTGTCTGGATGACTGAACACAGACGCCCACCGGTCACTGGAAGACCATACTGCTGCCTGTCAGAAAGCTCTGGAGCGGTGGAGATGCTGTTCTATGAAGTTGCAGCAATAGGGATAGAGGGAAGAATGAAGGGAAGGTTCATGGATGATGGTCCAGTTCCTCAGGAACACATGCACAGGACTGAAGAACCAAACACAGCTTGGGATGGTGATGGAGAAATGATGTCCACACAAAGGCAGGTTTCTAAACTCTATGCCTGAGTGCCTGGGGCACTGGCAGTTTGGCAAAGGAATACCATGATAATGTTGATAAAAATGGTTAGATGTATATACTAATTTGCCCTGTAGCTATGCCACATAGACCTACTCATTACATTTTGAAATTTAAATGTGCTTTTAAAGTTTTGATGAGCTTTGACAAACTGTGCATGTTAATGGGGAACAATGTGATATCTCAATACAAGGATGCAACCTCACTGACGCATTTGAGATGCTCTCTTTCTTCTTATCATTACTTTATGTCTGGGATCCAAGTTCCCCTCTTGTAAATCTTCATAAAGTATCACAGAGACTGCTGTAAACTAGGGTCTCCTTAGTCTGCTACCAAAGTCTAGAACCTACCTATTCCTTCAATCTGGTTAGGTTTTTAGCTTATTATCTAATGCCCCTGCAAACCTTACTGGCCTCTAGTGACCACTGTTTACATAGAGAGCCTTTATCCCATGCTGAGGATCCATCCTGCTGGCCTGCTCATGCTTTTCAAGTTCCCTGGCACAAGCCCCATCACAATCGTTCAGATCAGGTTTTAAACTACGTGTTCTAACCCTTGAGATGGACCTGTTTTATGGGGAAATGAATCACTTTACAGATCAGGATTTCCTCAACATGGATGACCATCAATTAAGCTGCAGCTCAAGGACATGCATCCTTGCCACCACACTTTGATAACCAAGGTCAGACAATGCTTATACAGTCAGTACTAGGTCACACGGTGGAGATCTAACCTCTGAAGACAGGCATGAATGCCAGCGTCAGAATTTCCACTCTACCATCTATTTGAGAGGTGTGGACATCATTTTATTTCTAATACCTCAGCTTCCTCAACCATAACATGGAATCACTAATACTACTTAGCCCCAAATGTAGTGCAAAGATCTTAATGATTCTCAGCACAGACTGAGGATGGTGTGGCTGTTGGTTAAGGGAACATGCTTTGGGCAACCTTAAGAATGTGTCCTCCTAGTTAAGGGTATGTTGTATCTCCACAGACTGAAGCATGTATGCCTTGGCTGTACACCTAACAGTATGAACATCACCACTTTGTGTTTCTAAATATACCTATTAAAATAGACTAGATAGAATAAGCCAGTTAGCTTGCTCACCAGGTGAAGGTGTGTGCTATGAAGCCTGATGACAGAGGATGGTCCTCGGGACCCACGTGTTGGAAGGAGATAAACATCTGCTTCCATCCTCTGCATGTCTAAGTGCAGCAGTGAGACATTCCCAGTTACCAGTAAGTCTTCCGTACAAACTTTTAACATGCTAGTTAGTGTTCTTAAAAAGTCCATGTTTTTAAGTGGCATCTAAAGAGTAAGAAGCAGAAGTTGAACTCACCCATAAAAAATATTTTGTGATGCCTTTTCTTTTCTTCTTACCCGCAGTTTCGAGTGTTCATTTTTTTCTTCACTGTTGGAAGGATGAAGGCATTACGGTAAAAGAGAGCATGCAAATTAATTTTGTTTTTGTGATACCTTATTAAATACCCATTAGGTTCTTCATAAAATGCCCCAAGATAATTAAGTCAGGAATTAACAAAAAAAATCTAGTGACCATTCAGGAAAGTATTCGTAATTCTAGATTAATGTAGTGTCTATTCTATGCTAAGCTTCGCAGTAAAGCCCTGTTGAAGTTGCTGAAATAATTACAACGAGCAAGTTGGAACATGGGAATCAGAGTCAATGTGGCGAATTTTGAATGGATACGGGGTCAGGGAATGACATAATTTCCAGCAGAGGGGCTGGGTCTCCCAAGAAGACTGTGCACTTCCTACGGAGATGGAACAGAGAGAGTGTAAGCAGAAGCTACAACCCCAGGGAAAGATGGACAGCTCATGGCCTCCGATCACAGTGAGCTGTCAGCTGAGGAGCTAAAGAGGATGGGCTGGCTGCAAGTAATTAATCACTGACAAGGTACTTGGTCCTGAGAAGTGGTAACTTCCTATGTCAGAAGCAACAGGGAAAAGAAACCGTCCGTTTCTCGAGGATACCAAAGAAAGCCTCGCAGGGAATATTATATACCACTGAGTGCCTGAAGAGGCTTTTAGGCTAAAGTAGACATTGACTCTGAGGAAGCCAATGCCTGTACTATAATCCTGCCAAGTTTCTCTTCTACATAGTGCCATGAATAAATTCTGGGAAACCTTTACTCTTTGTTTCCCACTGAATTCTCTCATGTTGGAGAATACCAATGCTTTAGGCAAAGGAGAGTCACAGTTTCATTCTGCTTAAGAGATCTGTGTGCCTTTTTATTAGCACAGATCTTTGCTCTCCTACTTTAATCTGGATGTGGATGATCAGGGAGCAAGCTGTGTCAAGAGAGGAACAGGACAGAGGTTGGAAGGAACACCTAAGAGAGTCAGCAGATGAGCATGCAAAGAGAGAGGAAAGATAGACTTCCAGTCGGACCTAGCCTTGGTGTGGATTTCAATTCTGCATCACCCTGGGTCAGATGCATTGATGCATTTCCTTCAACGACCTCACTACATTAGTTCCACTCGAGAAAACCCTGATGATGATCTACTTGGGCAAAAAATTAAAATAAAAATAAAACAGTCCTATTGGCCATGAAATTTTAATCTGTCCAGCACGCAGTATAGTAAACCATCTGGACAATCTTAGGTTTAATTATGATGGGTATGGCCTTTGTAGTATACAGATTCACTTGACTCTTGGACTATTCTTACATCTCCTAAGCATGGATGCTGAATCTGTGTGCACATAGAAATTATCTACCTGCAGACTGAGCAAGAGATTTGATGCAGAGAAATGACTATTGATTGCATCTCTGCATAGAAGATGATTATGTGTTCCTCTTTAAATAATTAAATACAGCAAGTTAGCACAGCTCCTCCTGATCAGTGGGGAATCCTGGGTTCTCTGGGTGACCTTAAGTTCCACCAGCTCAAGGATCAGATGGGAGGCAAAACTTGACATTTCCTATGCTCCTCTCCTGCTCCACCACTGTGTAAGTAAAATATTTACATATCAGATAACTTTGGGCGGGTACCGAAGTTTTGTTCTGCACATCTGCTAGGATTATTCTAAGTATAATTATCTTAATCCAAGGGGGGGGAATCACTAGCATCATTTTTTTGATCCGCTTAATTTAGTAAATTAATTTACAAACCTAGACAATTACCAATGATAGCATGAAGGTTTTTGTAGGATTATTGCAGTAACTTGAATGAAACCCTGCTGACTTGGAGGTCTTCGCTTTTATATAAACAGTGCTGGCATAGCTTATCTACTTCATGATCCATTGTAAACAGCTTAACCCAATTACGAGAAATACCTGGCTGCTTAAAATTTGCACTTATGAACATCAATCAGGGGTTTTGAACTCAAAACTTGGTACATGAAGAAGGAAGAGCTAATAGAAATGTCTAAATAGAGGCTTTTATCCACTAATAAGGTTTTAAGCTTGACAGTTAGGCCAGGTGCTTAACAAGATGAGCGGCCAACAGTAAGTCAAAAGTTGGGAATTTTGGACACATATTTAGATGCTGCCTCTTTGAAGGTTAAAAAAAAAAATACAATTAACTAGATATAAATGCCAAGTTGCTTATTGTTTGAGCTAATTATTGACTTTCTTTTGTATATCCTTAAATGTACTCTAATTTGCATAGTAGTTTTGGCATGTTAGCAATTGTAGAAATTAATTTTAAATATAAAAGTTTCCTCTTTCCGTCACCTGTATTTTGTTAATCCATAAAGAAAAAAATAATCTCTTGGCTTAGGGTAAATGTTAATATTCTAAACTCAAAATCACAGAGAAATATGATAGAAAACAATCTAATTGCTTTGAGAAGTTATTTATGATTATATTCCTAAAAATTTTATGTTTGAAAATAAACATAAGAATCAACGAATTCATATAAAATCTTTACCAACAAAGGGCAAATGTGTATCTCATGACATATGTTTAAAGACCAGGGTTTTTATTATTATTATTATTATTATTATTATTATTATTATTATTATTATCATTATTATCATTATTATTATTCAGAAATACCAGGACTTAAGTGTATGCCCGATCTATGTTATTTTCCAGTTATTTGATGCTAATTACATATAATTCTCTGGGCCCTCTTCTTCTCATCTATAAATGGCTTACTATTTATAAATTGTCAGAAATGTATAAAGCAATACATTAGTGCACATGAAATACCCTGGCACATACATGTGCTCTGTGGAAATAGAGGTGTTTTGATTAGAGGTGCTTACTATTAATCTATACTGATAGGTCATTGGGAGTAAGTTATGTTGGATAAAAATTATTTGTTGTGCTTGTGTTTGTAAGAGACAGACAGACAGACAGACAGACAGACAGAATAGGCATATATGTGCCACAGCCAGCATGTGGAGGCCAGAGAATAACTTTAGGAGTCAGTTCTTGCCTGTTCTACTGTTTTGGGGATCTAAAGTCAGGTCCTCAAATTTGCATGTCAACCATCTTTCCCACTGGGTCATCTCTCTGGCCCCTGATGATATGTTCTCACAGGGACACCTGGAAGGCTTTATTTATGTTATTTGAGATGCATGCAGAGATACAGAATTAGATGTAGTCTGCTTCATCTTACAATGATTCTCTCTCTCTCTCTCTCTCTCTCTCTCTCTCTCTCTCTGTGTGTGTGTGTGTGTGTGTTATATAAACATGTGTATGCCCTGCTGTTCATCCTGATGTCTAGAGGCCAGGAAGGATGTGGGATGCCCTACTCTATCACTCTCTACTGTATTTTCTTGAAGAAAAGTCTATTATTGAACCTGGATGTTAATATTTTGTCGAAACTGGCTGACAAACCATCTCCACACCCCTCACTACTTCTTAAAATGTTTAACACGTTCATTTCATGTCCCTTGGTGGCCTTACATCTTTGTGCTTCCCTGGACTTTGCAAGGTCTTCCTGATGTCAGCTCTGGACACATGGGAATCATAATTTACAAACAAGGTAACGATGGTAGTTTAGGAAGGTGGCCACTCACAAATAGCACAAAAGTGGCCCTTTCCATCTACTTTGAGAAAGTTCACAATGCTTCTTCCACGGAGTTTTGAAATGAAACCCAGAATCCACTAAGCCAAAACCCTTTCACAGAAGTTTGTATTACAAATTGATATTTTATCAATACGCAAAAAACCCACTGCAGATTGATAAAACAGGTCTGACTATTTCAAACAATTGCTGAATGATTTATGAACCATCCTAATGCACCGGCTTCCCTGTGTTGTTGCCGGCTTGATGCTTGTACTGTTCCACGGTCTCTTGTGTGGGGTATACAGCCTGTGTGCACCAGTTACCTTGGATTATCGATAGCTTCCTGGCTGGAGCTTTCCAGTTTGGAGTATGAACAGGCTTCCCTCAGGCAAGCCAAGCGAGAATATGACGTGACTCTGGAGCATGCAAGGTCAGCGTCCTAGCTGGAGATGCTGCCTAAGGGGTGAGTGCGATGTGACTTGTTGATGTGGTGTTGACAAGAATTCTGAAGCTGACATGCAAACTACCTGACCAGTGTGCTCATGATTCCACGGACCCTGCTCTGGGCCTTTTCTTCTCTTTCTTAACTGTTAGCTGCTGTGATCTGACACAAGTGTACTTTTGGATTCGCATGGATTTTAAGAGGACAGACTGACAAACCATATACTGCCTGGAAATAAGAGAAAGTTTCTTCCTAGGTGGTATTCATTCTCTGTTCTTTTTTAAGCCAAAATAAAAGAATTCATTGGGGCCATAAAGGAAAGCTCCAGCCCTTGGTAAGGTTGTAATTCCTCCAGGTGCAACTTCCGATTTTGATTAATGATAATGGCTTAAAAGCAAATGAGCTTGAAAAGCCCAAAGTGTTGTGATGGAAAGAATAACACTAATAATGTTTTAAAAGTTACAAGTTGCTTTTCCATTGAAAACTCAATGCATCGTGTAAATAAGGGATGAGGACGAGGACTCAGTCACTTTCCAAAAATCTGCTTTACCTTCTGCCGACTTTAAACCGATCCCTTAAAATGATTGACTTTCGACTTTGGTAATTAAACATCCCTGGTAATGTAGGGGTCATGGCCATTGTGAAAAAGGAGAAGGTAATGCAAGAGGTATTACCTTTAGGAGTCTATGAGTCTAAAAGTCAGCATAATAACACATCACCGTCTCCAAGGGAGCCCATGTAAATGTGTTACCTTAGCAGTTAAGTGTATAAATGACTTCCTCGCTTTTGTGGACTTCTGCAAGGCTCTTACATACATCACACAAATATATATTTACTAAAAAGACCCCAGAACTTTGCTTATTTAAAAAGACATATTAAATAAATTATCTTTGTTCAGAAAATTACATCGGCACTGGCAGAATTAGCCTGTGGTATATTATTTAAATAGATAGTCTATGCTTCCATGAGGGATGAATTTGCTACTTCCATAACTTTAAAAAATGAGTAGGAAGAAAATCAAAATACCCCTGCCCCTAAATCATGCCAACAGAAATTCAGATGCCTTTATGTCATACTAAATGGTTTTCCCCCACTGCAAGCAAGCCTCCTTGCAGGGGAGCGCTGAGGGGGCGTGACATTCTGCATTTAAGGGATTGTTGTCAAAAGAAAAATAAATTTATTTCCGCGATATGACACACAAGACATTCTGCTTTAAATTCTCTCCAAAATATCTAGCTCACAGTCAGTATGTGGAAGACATTCATAGCCAATCACAGACTTGCTCTTCCGGTTGCAAGATGGGTGGACAACCTTGCCCTTCTCACTTTAAAGTGAGGTGGACTATCCCACTCACCTGCACATTGTGTTCTGTTAGTCATACGAGGAATTGAAGGAGCTCAAGGAACCTGCGCGCAGAAGTCTATTGGAGTGTTAAGGTAATGGGTAACATTCGTTAGGAGGAATGTTACCCATTCAGAGCTTTGAGTGTGTGAATGTGTAAGGTTGTATCATGAGAACTAGAAGGTCAAATCAAGTCCATTCAGAATAAAACCCCACAAATAGACAAATTACTCTGGAAACTGCCCTCTCCCTTTTCCCCTCCCTTCGTTCCGTGTGCTCACAAGTGACCCAGTTTACGAACACGCAAGCCGCTCAGTCTCTCTGCTTTACAGACCTCTTCAGCAGAGATCACAGAAGCATCAGCACAGAGAAACTGCTGTAATCAGTCAAGTCGGAAGCTGACACACTTCTTCGAGTTCTGTTTGCCAAAAATAGGATTTCATCTGTTCCGGATTTTTTTTCCCCCCACCTGAACCAGTTAATGTAGTAAAATGTCAAGCTTTAAGAGCGTGGGATCGGGGAAGCTGAGGTTTCGGTAGGTGGCGCTTCAACACCAGCCCACCTGCCTTGGCTTCCATGAGATTCTGATAGCTAATACCTGTGGTGCACCAAAGAGGCGCTTGGCCCAGTTTGCTACCACTGCAGCTAAGCTGCGATCCCAGGCAAGAGATGTCAAATGTGTGTGTGTGTGTTGGGGGGGGGGGGGAGAAACTATTTAGGAAAGAAAACAAAACGTGTTTGGTGTTCGTCTTTACACCTGGGCACACATACGTGTTCATATCTGCATTGGCCCTGCTTGTTAAGCTCAAAGCCAGAGTGAACCGATTTGAAAATATCAATGATTTATAATCTTTCTTTTAGTAGAGGTGGGAAACACCCTTGTCACATTTCCGTAGTTTTAGCTTCTGACTCTTATTTTTGATTGGGTTTCATAGTGATGCCTTTTTTTTTTTTTTTTTTTAATGCCATTTCCCCCTTAAGAAGCCATCCTGGCATATGCTAATCCTTAGTAGTCCTTCCCCCCACCCCCAGATATTTAACTATTTAGATAAACAGATACATGAAATTGCCAGTATTTTCCTGTCTTAAAGAGGAAAAACCAGTAAATGGAGCTCTCTCCAGGAATGTTCCAGAACATGACTACAAATTGACATAGACCAGGATGATTAAGTGGACAATAAGCTACGTGTCATTGGCAAACAGGCATAAATGCCTGGAGAGAAGCACACGCTAAAGGGATTCACTGTGCTAGGCAAGATCTCCATGGTCCATTGACCTAAAGGTATCTGGGAACCTCACCATAGAGAAGAGGGGAAGGGCCTGGAGAGTGGAATAGGACCAACCAGGTTCTGTGTCAGACAGACCAACAGCAATTCCTTTATCATGGACATCATTTCCTCATATTCTGCAGAGAATTGTCTCTGCTATTTCAGAGGATTGTTTAAACAAATAATGCTTTATCAATCTTTTCTAAACATATGATTTAGAGGAAGATTTTTTTTTTTAATTTGAAAATACTATAAATAGGACATTTTCCTGAGCTTGCTTTTTTTTTTTGATAAAATTGTTTGCCTTTCAGCATACTGTTTTGGATTAACTTAAGATGCATACTTTCAAGATACTAGATAGAAAAGCAAATAAATAGAAGTCATTTGAATGACAATTATTTGATATATTTGAATGTACTGGTATGAACAATTACATATGAAAGTATGGGTTAGTTACTACTAAGAAAATAAAATCACCGAAGGTGGAAAAGAAGAGATAAACATTGGTTTGTTGCTCCTAGACTATATGCTGTCTGTTTGTTCTGAAATTCATAGAACTTTAAAATGTTAGCAAAATGTACATTTGGGGTTCTGCTATATTTCTGAAAATCTTTCAAAGAACGAAGTATAGTGACTTTTAGAATAGTCGGTGGTGACTCAAATGTCAAAAATAATTTTTCCTTTTGGACAGAAGAACACAAAGAAACTCAACATCAGCTATATGCTCGCCCTTCATCTAAATTTCTTGATAGAATGATCACAAATTTGAAATTTAAAAAAAAAAAAACAACTGATTTGTGAGACCTTCCTTTTGTTGGAGCTCAGTCTGCACAATGCTGCTTCCGGTTTTCTCTTAGAGAAACCACCTCTTTTCTGCTTCTTCTTCAGGTATTACTTTTTCTTCTCTTCTTTGGATATTTTTCCTGTGCCTTTCTTATGAGGGAGAAAAAAATATATATATACTCCAAAATTTCACATGTGTGTCATTTGAATATGATGGCAGCCATTGCTTCGTTAACTTTTCATTACAGTCTGGAGGTTAAAGAAAATGGCTCTTTGCGGATACCTTGCCTAAACTCATTTTCTCCTTTCAGCCTCCTACCCTGCTCCCAACAAAATCCATTTTATTTCCAGCAGAATTCAAGTTTAAAATGCGTTTGAATCCTTCAGGATTTTTGCTTCCCCCTCACCCCGAGGTTTTGGGCCACAGAATGCCAGCAGAAAGGAAGAGATTGCAATGAGGCCCCCTTTGGCATCTGTCAGCCAGGAGCTCCCATTTGGGTCCCTGCCGCGATCAGAGTCTGGCCTCCTCCCCAGCGAAGGGCCACAAGGCTCCGGAGCCCAGACACCAGAGCATCTGATGCGAGACTGGCCTAATGAAAGTCCAGCATGGGGCTAAATGAGTTTCTACCAGGGCCGGGTGAGGGGCTAATGACGGAACTGCTCCCTGGGCTGCTCGGTGCTGCGATCTTTGTTGGGGCATATGGCGGTTGGCTCTGTGCCTCACTAAGCGATTTCCTGTTAGATTTATCCCCAGGATGTTCTCTTCCTAGCGTCCCCTCCTCTGGCTCTTTTTGGCCTCTCCTCTTCCCTTCCTCAGTGCTGTGATGATCTCTTGATTGGACTGTAGAGTCATAAATACTTAGTATCTTAGAATGTGGCCACAAGGTCAGAAAGAGAGAAGAGAGAATACTGACAGTTATACCCACTGGGATTTTACCTAACATTTGCAGCTTGTAGCTAAAGCACACACTTCTCAGAACCAGAGACTCTCACCTTGAAACTTGTTGAACACAGTAATGCTGGCAGAAGTCCTCCTTTCTCTGCGTTTCCCTCTCCTCTATTTTATGGCCTCTTATTCATGCGATATAGAATCTTAGACGTCAAACACATGGTTTCATAATTCTTTTGCTATCAAATTTCTGATGAATTTAATTTTGATCTATATTCAAGTCCTAGCTAGAATAAGAATAACCTTGATTTTTTTTTTTTAAACTAGGCTTGTCTTCAGTGGACCTGAAGTGACAAGAAATTTGGAGAGGTTCTTCTTCATAGGTAAATATGCAAAGACAAATTTTGGTTTGGGATGAAGTTTGGTTTGATATAGATGTATGAACATCATTGTTTGAATTGTTCTGGGGAAAATGCCTGCAATAGCTACTACATTAATATCCAAGTACTAGATCCATTTTATAAATATAAATTTTACTTTTGTAAAATAGGTAACTCATTAAATATTGATAAAAACTAATGCCAACTTGCATATTTGAATATTGCTATGAATGGGCTAGTATTTGAATATAGTCTGTAATGTGTTCTTACACCAAATTTTGCCTTGTTTATTAAATTATAGATAGAGGGTTTGAAGGTTAAAGGACATGATTATTAGAAACCTGGGGGTATATTTTGTATTTTGCCTTTACATTATAAAAGGTTAGACATCTAAGAGCAATGGGGTCAGGCAGAAAATCCTAAAGATCAGAAAATTTGCTATTTCAATATGATGGTTTTAGTTCTCAACTCTGTCTTTCTCTCTCTGTCATTAAACATGATTCTGACAGAAAATTTCAAGACTTAAATACAATATGAAATGTACACAGCTGCAAGGAATTGCCCATTCTAACCTAAATATGAGCAGTCCTTTCATAAACTCCCACTGAAGGATTCTAATTGAAGTTTCTTAACAATCACAGGCTCTTTACTGAATGAACCCAACTCGTTGCAAGGTTCCTTGGGCTCCAGGAACTCCCCTGTGTCAGCCTCTAGGTCACTGATAGGATCTGAGATTGTTTTCTTGAAATTTGCATAGTGCAGAAATACCACCTCGTTCCATATGCCGTATGCCCCATTTTAATTTATTCCCATGACAGGAACTCCATTAATATAATTTTGGAACAAAGTGAGAGGGATAGGAATTTTCTGTGTCACGGAAAACTAAGCCTGCTTCTTAAGCAAATATTGCTTTAAACGTGCAGGAGAGGGGCTGGGGAGATGGCACAGTGGGAAAAGTGCTTGCAGCTCAGGCATGAGGATATGGGTTTGAATCCCTGGTACTAAAGTAAAGCTAAGAATTAACAATGCGTGTCCACCACAATTCTAAGGTAGTGAAGAGATGGGCAGATTCAGGGGGCTTGCTGGCAAGCCTGTCTAGGAAGCTTGCCAACTCTGAATTCAATGAAATGCCTGTCTCAAAAAAGCAAGGCTAAGAATGACAGAGAAAAGACAGCTGACGTCATCTTCTGGCATTCGTGTGTGTGTGTGTGTGTGTGTGTGTGTGTGTGTGTGTGTAGTCTACCACATCATGTGCACATGTGAGTACACACATACACACACACACACACACACAGAGAGAGAGAGAGAGAGAGAGAGAGAGAGAGAGAGAGAGAGA
>NC_034605.1:42668070-42712640 GCF_900095145.1 Mus pahari
TCTCTCTCTCTCTCTCTCTCTCTCTCTCTCTCTCTCTCTCTCTCTCTCTCTCTTTGCATATGAACTTGAGGCTTGATTTGTATTTAAAAAATAACTCCAGTGACACAGCCCCTTAGTCCTGGGACTCAGGAGGCAGGAGCAGGTAGATCTTTGTAATTTGAGGTCTGCCTGGTCTTCCTAGAGTTCGAGGTCAGTGCTACATATAGAGACCCTGCCGCGGAAAACAAAAGCAAGCAAACAAACAAACCACCTCTTCTTTTATTCCTTTACCATTCCTTTCAATATGTTTTTTTTTTTTTAATTTCAGAGAAGTGAGATAATACAGGATAATAAAAATATAAAAGCTTGGAAAGTCAAGAAGCTCATGACAATTCTGCCAGCTCTGTTCCTCATGGGAAAGCAGCACTGTGTGACATTCTAATGACCATCAGTTTGTCTGTCTAGTTTGTAGAAGAAACAACATCCCATCTTCTGCTCCCATTATCATACCATCACCATTTACACAGCGCTGGCTATGGGTACAAAGCTTTGCATAGAGGAAGGACACACAGATATGGACTCTTTCTGACATCCGATCTTGAGGTCTTTTGAACTGTCTTCCCATTCTGTCTTTGACATTCAATCTCTCTGAACCATAGTTTAGGGACTAGACAAACATTTTCTGGGCTTATTTTAGATGTTACCAGCTGAATTGACTATCATTTACACAAGTCACTTTCCTGCTAATAAGACAGTGCATCAGTAAGGGAGTGGATTATGAAAGTCACATGGGGTCAAAAACAGCATGTCCCAGGATGGTCTTAACAATAAACCATTAATGAGCTGCTGCTGAGGTTGTGTAATTTGGATCTCTTTAGCTATTGATGCTCTACACAATTTTTAAAATGCTTAAGATCTTGTGATTGTTAATCTGTTAATTGTGATTCCTAACTTGATTGGATCTAGATACACCCTCCTTTAGTAACTTCGAAAGTAACTCAAGGAGGAGTAACCAAGAGGGAAGGCCACTCTAGTTTGGAGGGCAGTGTCCATGAATGGAATACAATAGACAACAGGAGAAAGCAAGCTGACCTTCAATATTCACCTCTTTCTGCTTCCTGGTTCACCTAGGTGTGAGCAGGCTTTCTGGAGCCTCCTGCCACCAGGTCTTCCTTGGTATGACCAACTGCATCCCCTCTAAGAAATATGCAAAATAAACCTTCATTCACACTACTTCATCTCAAGTGGTTGATCCCAGTAAAGAGAAAAACAACTGATAATGCCTTCCAGGAAACAAAGCAAAGCAAAGTCAAGCGATTGTGGATTTGTACCGGCTTGTCTTCTGACTACCTCTAGCCATAATATAGTTTAATAATTATAAAGAGCATCTATTCGATGATTGTCGGAAAATTACATTGTGGTATTAAAAGTAAGCATGAATATTCTCTTTAGTGAAAGCGTGGTCTGTCTCTGTGTGCACACATGCGTGTGTGTGTGTGCCTGTTGAGTATGAGGGTGGGCACTGGGTGTCTTCCTTGAAGACACTTTAGTTTTGGGAACATGGTCCCTCACTGAACCTGTGGCTTGCTTTTTCCATCCAGACTGACTGGCCAGGAAGTCCAAGGGATCTACCTGTTAATGGTCTTCATGTGGGTGTTGGGGCTCTGAAGCCAGATCCTTAGATTTGTGTGGTAACCACTTTACATATTGCGTCACCTCTGTAGCCCTTCAAAGCATGTCCACCTGTCAACCCCCTTGTTTCTAAAGCTGTCTGTAGGAAATCTGCTAGACCCTCTCTAACTCATCTCTTTCTGCCTATCAGGCACGTCTCATTCTCCTGTGGATTCCTAATCACTTAGTATGCCAGGGTATTAGCCTGGAGAACTAAAACATTCCCTTTAACTAGAAGGGAAAAAAACCAACATTTATACATATCTACCACCTATAATGTATAAATTATAGAAAGATATATATATTTATAATAAACTTCTTGTTAACTATATAATTGTACATTAAAATATAAACCATACAGTGGGAGTTGAAGTTTATTTCATTTTTGAACTTTTACTTTGTAAAGACATAAATTTTACTCTAAATGAGCCCACATTCCATAGTATTTATAGATAAATAGACAAATAAAACTGTTTGGATGTTCCACATATGTATATATTGACTAAAAATTGCAAAGAAATAATACCTCAGTTAAGATGATCTATTAATTATTTTTACAGTAGACAAGTTCTTAACATGTATAACTCAGTTATTATATTATAGATTATTATAGAATGATGATAGATTTGGAAACTACTTTCAAGAACCTGATATATGATAACCAAGGAAACACGAATCTTTAAAATTTATGTTTGCCTATCTGTATGTGAGGTTTTTAAAATTTATTTAAACACATACTTTTCTCATATAATATATCCTAGTTATAAGTTTTTTTTCTCCCTCCACTCCTACTTCCTCCCCTCTGGATCCACTCCCTTTCTGTCTCTCAATGGAAAAGGACAGGTTCCTACAAGATAACAATCAAACTTGACAAAATAGAATGTAATAAGATGAAACAAACTCTTTCATATTGAAGAGGTGTTTTCATTTTAACTTCAAGTTGGTTTAAGTTATCCAGTTCAGTCAAGTTATTAATGCATTCTTCTCTGTTAGAAAAAAAAAAAAACACCTCCTAGATGCCCTAAAAAATAACTCATGTAATTCAAAGAACAGGAATAATTCTAAGTGCAGGAAAATTGTTGACAGAACACAGAGACCAAAACCATATCTGCACAACTGGAGAAAATAGGAAGTCACTCTGTGCCGTGTAGTTGCTGAGGGAAGCAAAACATATTTTCCCTGTTGGAAGCACACAGGTGCTCACACCCAAGCACAGTTTTAATTGCTAGCAATATAAAAATACATTGATCCTCTCTATGTGGATTTATAACAATTAATTTCAGATCGATAGCACTAAGTGATATCAATAATTCATGCCGAAGTGATTTTTAGACTGGTTGCACGGTTTACATCTCAGATGATGTAAAACTCTTATGGAGGTGGGTGGGAACAAGCAGGGACAGGAAAGACATGGTGAATTCCCAAACCACAGTCATCAAACAAAGGAGTTTTGGAGCACACTTTAATGGTGGGCACATGCGTTTGATGATCACGTCTTAAAGTCCATATTTGGACTGAGGTATCTTTAATAACTAACTCTTTCTTATAAGATACATTTTCCTTATTATTTTCATCTTCTGAAATTGCATGTTTACTGCTGCCCAGACAAGTTGAGATGACCTCATGCATTGGAAGACGATCACATATTAATTGCTGGTTATAAATTGCCTGTCTATTAAGAATCTCTAAGGGAAATCTAAATGTGTCTTTTTTAAAGGTAAATTATATTCTACCATTGACCACAGTGTTTACAAAGCTCATTTGAAATTTTGGCTTTAACTACATTTTTCATACAGACCAGAATTTTTCACTTAGAGAAATCCACATATCGCTTTATGAACGGAGTGCCATGGCTTGCCTTCAGTCTAGCAGTCTGTACTTGGAGTAAGAATATCTGACAGGGAATATCTGATGAACTTGAGTTCTGCGGATATCACACTTGCTGTTTATTACCTGAGAGATTTCATAATTTATATGTGTTGATTGAGGGTATTCCATGGCAAAATATCCTGAGACTTCATGATTGCTCATTTTGGGGCTTCTGTAGGTCCTCCTCTGTGAACTTGAACTACTAGAGTCATTTTAGAGTCAGGTATGCGCGTAAGCATGCTGTGATAGTATGATTACTTTTGGCATCGAAGCTATTTACCATCTCCAAATCCAGCGATGACATCATCCCTAGGTGACAAGGACCCTTGTGCTTCTGTTGCCACGGCAACTGCCACACATTCCCAACATGCACCTCACCTGCTTACTTCACCTGTGCACCTCACCTGTGCTCTGTGGAGCGCATGATTATGTTATGGCCTGAATAAAAGGCAGAGAGCCCAAACCCCTGGCCCCTTCTTCTTCTCCGCCCCTCTCATTCCTCCATCTTCTCTTTCCCCGCTTCCCCCAATAAACCGCTTTGTGTGGAGCTGTGCTGGCCTGGTGTGATCTGTCCAGATACAAGCCACCTTCTAACAATTACCATAACCAATGTGAGCTGCGCTGACTATCCTCTGGAAGCAAGTTATGATGGCCACATTAAAGGGGCATGTGAATGAACACCATTATTCAAAACTATGAAGGACACCATTGCCTTCCTGTTCCAAGTATAACTGTAAAACCTTTGACATCAACACAACAGCAAAGTTTGGCTTTTTGTAATACTCACCGGCTTATGTAGAAGGTATCTTTACAAGCTGGATGCTATACTTCCATTTCCCATTTTCTTGAAGAAGCTATTGGTCTCTCTTCAGATCCTGGTCTTCTCGGGACAGGCAGTCAAAGATAAAGTGCTCAGCATTATTGTAGTATAGTAAAATAGTATTGTATTATAGTAATGTCAATGTAGTAATACTAGTAATATAATATTATAATATACCAAATATAGTAAAGTGCTAACAGAAATTATTGGTATAGTATATATCAAATATAGTAATGTAGTATTGTATTATAATATATAAATATAGTAATATAGTACTGTAATATAGCAAATATAGTAAAGTAGCTACCAGAAATTATTGATAAAGAAACAAGACACAAAATATGCAGTAATCTGCATTTAAGAAATTCATAGCGTACCCTGTTGTGACAGTTGGGAATGCATCCTCAATTAGCACAGGTACCTTCCTGAAGGACCTCTCTTTTTTCACTATTACTGACACACACTCTTCGGCGTCCTTCTTTTATAGTACAAGTGAAGTGTGAGGCTAGGAAGATACTCCTGAAGAACTCCAGAGACAAAGTCACCTCTCCATTAGATTGCAGCTTGATTTACTTACACCACCCTTGAGGGAGTGGAATTATTTTTTTCTAGTTCTAAAACCCATTTGTTTCTCTGTCCCATGGTTTCAGTTTGCTAAGACTGTCTAAACTAACACACCAGGCATGATTATTTTATGTTGTGAAGTATATCTAAATGAGCTGTGAAGTAGAAGTCAGAAATGGAGACATGCTATATGCTTGTCCTGGCTCAGAGACAGAACACTTTGTCCTCCGTTGCTTTTCAATGTTTCTTGATACTTTTTGTGCAGATATAAGGTGCTAATGTGGTCTGGATTCTCCATGATTCCAGGTCTTGGGCACATCCTCAGTCAAGCATGAGACTCAGGTAGAAGCTAGGTTGGATTTCTTTACTTATTAAAACAAATTTGTTTTCTTTTATGAGCCAAGTGGAACAGGCTCATGAGATGTGTGTTTAGGGTGAATGGCAGCTGTGACTATGTGATAGTTAATGTCCATGGTCCACTTGACTGGATGCAAGATCACCATGGAAACCAACATTTGGGTCTATCTAAGGAGTTTCCAGAGAGGTTTATCAGAGGAAGGAAAATTGCCATAAATGTAAACAATACATTTTTCTTGGCTCGGGTCTTTAAGTGAATAGGAGAAAGTGAGCTGAGTGCCACCCTATTTTTCTGTGATTAGCGACTAAAGACACCATGTGGCTGGTTGCCTCATGCTCCTGCTGTATGGTGCCTTTCCATTGTGATGCGCCCTCTAACTGTGAGCCACCATCAACCCTTCATTCCAAGATTTTCTATTGCAGGCTGTTTTGTCACAGTCTGAGAAAGTGTCTCTTATATAGGGGTTGAGCACTTGTTTCAAAGTAGAGGCTGCTGTAGCAAGATAATACTGATGATGACTCAAAGCTAATTTTGTCATTTTTGTGTAGACATAATAGATGGTTTAAAATCTCAGGTGAGCAGTAAGGAACACTTTAAAAATCAGATTCTGTTTTAATCTAATAGAATCTTATTTAGAATTTATAGCCATCCACTTATTAATGGAGAAAGGGTATCAAATACAGAAGATGTGACCCCTTTGTATCATTTTAATACAAGCAAAAGAAATTTTGATTTTCATTTAAAAAATCAGAGATAAGTGATTTTATGGTGTATAAAGAATTATAAGTCAAGCTAGGTAGCGGTGGCACACATTTAATCCCAGACTTGGGAGGCAGAGGCAAGTGGATCTTTGTAAGTTCGAGGACAGCCTGATCTACAGAGAGGGTTCCAGGATGCTATGGCTATACAGAGAAACCCTGTCTTCAAAAAGTGATTACATATCAGAAATGTATATAGATCAAATCTTCAATAATATCAGATAAAAATTTTCAATAGCAAAATGGTCTTTAAGTTTGTATGAATTGTCAAAAAAACTATATTCAAAACTATTGTAAGCAAAACAAAACAAAACAAGAAAAAATTTCAAAGTTGGAGGAATTAGACCACTTGATTTAGAAATATATTCCAAAGTCACACTCCTTGAATCTGCAGTGTTAACACAAAAGCAACATATGGGTCTATAGAACTGAATAGAAAACATAATTTCTATTTGACAAGGTACCAAGTACACAGAAAAGAGAAGCATCTTTTAAATAAATTGTATTGGCAAAATCAGATATCTGTGCCAAGTGGAGTTAAATTGGAAATTTGCCTGATGCCACATATAAAACTCAATTCAAAATAGATAAAAGACCACAGAAACTATTTAAAAAAGAAACTACTCAAGATCTTGATCTGATTGATAACACTTCAGGAGTATTGTCAACAGAAGCAAAAGTAAAAAAATGAGATGCATAAAGTGACAAACAAAAACTTCTGTATTCCAGTGGAGGTTATACAGTGGAAAGATACACTGAGGGTGAGCGAAACACTGAGACATTTACAAAGGACTCATCTGAAAATGCTTGATCATAGCTCTCCCCATACCTCACCCTCCTCTGTCTCTGTCTCTGTCTCTGTCTCTGTCTCTGTCTCTGTCTCTCTCTCTCTGTCTCTCTCTCTCTGTCTCTCTGTCTCTGTCTCTGTCTCTCTCTCTCTCTCTATCTCTCTGTGTGTGTGTTTCTATCTGACTTTGCATGGTTTGTTCATGTTATGTTTGTCTATTTGTTTGTTTTGTTGTATTTAGTTCTGTTTTAGTTCTGTTTTGTTTGAGATTGGGTCCACTATGGACCCCAGGATGATGTCAGTCCTGAAGGGCTCCTGCATCTGCCTCCTGAGTCCTGGAATTACACACACACACACACACACACACACACACACACACACACTGCCACATTTCACAGAATAGCTATTTCTCAAAACAAAGTAGACATTGGCAAAGGTATCATTAGAGAAATACAACTTTAAACCCAAGTGAGGGGTGTTGTTTGTCTCCTTGTCGTGACAAAACACTGGACAGAAGGGACTTCCAGAAGGAGGTGTTTACTTTCCCTCACAGACCTAGAATACAGTTCATCATGACAGGAACACTGTATCACCAACAGGCTGAGGAGGCAGAACTCTCAGTGTCCACATTCAGAAAGCAGAGGGAGACGAAGGCTACTGGTCAGGTGGCTTTGCCTCCCCCACTACCCCAGTCTAATGGAGTGATTCTTCCAAGCTAAGGTAGGACTTGCTGCCTCCACTATCTAATCTATATTATCTCTCACCAGAGTGCCTGGAGCCTTACCTGAGAGGTGATTCTAGATCCTGACATGATGAGCGTCAACAATACCCATTAAATCAAGTATCACTTCTCATCTATTGAAATACCTACTGCCAAAAAGACAATTAACAATGTTGGTGAAGCCATGGAGAAAAGGCATCCCTTCCTTGTACTCTGATGACAGGAATAAAGCTAATAGAGCTGTTATTTAAAATGGTATGAATATTCGTCAAAGATTTTAAAAGGGGCTACGGTGCAATATAAGCAATATTACTCCTGTATACAAAAGAAATCAAATCAATATGTTAAGAGATCTATAGCCCCCATGTACATTGCAGAAATACAATAAATTGGGGGGGGGGAAGAACTTAAGTTGACTGGTAAATCTATTGAAAGTGTGAAAAAATGTCCATCTACACAAAGAAATACTACGCAGACCTTAAAATGAGATATTCTGTCATCTGAGACAAATTGAAGGATTCCAAGGGCTAGAGAGATGAAAAAATGGCTCAGCAGTTAAGAGTTTTTTCTACAGTTCCAAAAGCTATAATCTGACTCTCTTTTCTGGTTTTCATGACTATTCATGCATGTGTGCATATTCATGTACACACAAATATACACACGCTCACACACCATGAGCAATTTATAAAAAAGTAAACAAACAAACAAAACTATTTCATTGGGGTTTATGAATTCACTGGGTTGGTGTCCATGATGGCAGAGCAAAGGCAAGGAGGCAGGAACAGCTGAGAGCTTACATCTTTGTCCAAAAGCAGGAGGTGAAGACAGAGGCACACGAGGAATGGTGATGGTCTTTTAAAACCTGAAAGCATGCCTGCAGTGATATAGGTACTCCACAAAACCATATCTCCTAATCCTTCCCATGGAGTTCCACCAAATGAGACCAACTATTTAAACGTATGGATCTATGAGGGCATTCTCATCTAAACCACTGTACTCAGAGAGAACCTTACACTAAGGGGAAAAACAGGCCTACAGAGAACAGTGCTGTACAATCACATTTTATATACAGAATCTACAAGTGAGGTATGTGAGGAAATGGTGAGAGGTTCAGAGGTTCTAAAGTTTGGTTTAGACAAGAAAAGAATGAGTTTTGCAGTTCTATGCACACTGCTGTAACTACAGTCAACAACAAATAATGTATTGTGTGCTTGAAAGTTACTCAGTGTACATCTTAAATGCCCTCTATACGAACACATATATGTACACATACATACATGCATACATACATGTGAACACAGCTACCCACATGCATATGAATGTGCACACATACTAACAAGCATACACAGCCTCACACATACACAAGTCACGCATACACACACACACACACACACCAGATAATTGTGAAAGGACAAAAATGTTAACTTGATTTCCTGTGGTATATAAGTATACATTACAGAATGTGTACTTATACAAAAATGTCATATTAGAAAACATAATTTTAGTTTTGAGTCAGTTCTATATCAATAAAACTAGAGAAGTCTACAACATGACACATTTATCCTCTCACATCAGTTTTAAGCATTACAATGTATAGCACCTGAACCACAGCAGAGTTGAGGGGGATAATCAGTGAGAACTGTGCACACATGTCAGATTTCACAGCCCCTTGCTTTGGACAGAGCATCATTTCCACAAATGGACCACACTTTGTCTCTAGTCCAGGGTTCAGCTCATGTCTCCCCTTTCCTCTGTCTCAGAACTTACTAAAACAAGTAGCATGAGTTCCAGTGTGGGAAAAGTTCTAGCGTGTCAATCACCATGATTAAAGGACCTGGAATCCATCATTGTGACAATCCACAGCACAGGTTGTAGGAGCTATCACATCCACTTCAGAAAGAGGGGGCTATGAAGGATTAACTGATTCACTTACAGTCCTGTTAAGAACACAGGAGATACGTTTGCTATTAAGCTAAAATTTAAAAGTATGCTTTAACCATTACATTATTCTTAGCAAAACTTGTCAGTAAGTTTTAATCTGAAGACAGGGTTAGGGCTGGAGATATAGTTAGCTCATTGGGGGATTTCTTTTTTCTTTTTTCTCTTTTTTTTCTTTTTGTTTTTTTTTTCGAGACAGGGTTTCTCTGTTTAGCTCTGGCTGTCCTGGAACTCACTTTGTAGACCAGGCTGGCCTCAAACTCAGAAATCCGCCTGCCTCTGCCTCCCAAGTGCTGGGATTAAAGGCATGTGCCATCACCACCCAGCTATTGGGATTTCTTGCCTAGACCTTTGTACTATGCCCTGTAAAACACACACACACACACACACACACACACACACAGCAACACACACACACAGCAACACACACAAACACACACACACACACACTTGAAAACAGCTAAGCCATTAAAAATGGATTCTTAAATCATTTTATAAATGCAAATAACTATACAAGAACTTGTGAATCTTAGCAAATTTCTAGGAGTGTCCTGACATCTGTTAAGCAAGTGATTCTCAATCTTAAAATTCCTCATAGAAACTTGTCAAGTACTTATTCAAAAATAAATACTGAGCCCTGATGAACAATCAAGACAGAGCAAAAGTCTTTCCTTGATATTGCATGTTGGAATGGGCCACATGATCAAATGTGCTCCAATGGCTTTAGGATGCTTTCAAGTTATAAATAGTTCTGCAAAGAACATGTGGCAGACTCTCTGTATGAAGTGTGTTCTGATTCACTTGAGACTAAGGGTGTCCCATCTGGGACTGTGAGGACAGACAACAGTAAACAGAAATGTTATATTTTATGTTTAAGAGCCCTGCAAATTTGACATCTGACTTTACTTCAAATTAATGCTGTATGATCAAAATTATTAAAAAAAAACATACTCTTTCACATGATTGCAGTCCAGTACTTGGAAGCTAGAGGCGAGAGGGTCAGTAGTTCAAAGTCAGCCTCATCTATACTTCAAGTATTAAGACAGGTGGGCTACAGAAAAATATTGCTCAAAAGCAAAACAAATTACTGACATTCTCTTCTTAAATAGTGGATAGTGATTGATGAATCAGGAATCAAGTGTCACATCTTCTGTGGAAACCAAGAATGTCTCTTTATACCATGAGAGAAACATTCCCTTCCAAAGATGTGGGCAAACCCACATACAATCAGGAGTAAGTGTTCACTCTTATACAAAAATTATGCCTAGAAAGCACAGGTTTTACTAGAATAGAAATGGGTATGTTATTTTTTTTTATTACAGTAGCAAAAAAATGTACCCATGATAATCAAGTTAAAGAGTAAGAAAGAATTATCTGGGTTTGGGATGTTTCAGTCCCTCACCAAGTAGCTTTTTTGGTTTTAGTCCAAGAGGAGGCAAGCAGGCACATTCTGGTGTTGAGTACACAGTGGAGCTCTGCTGCCTGCTTCACTGTGACCAGGAGGTGAGAAGAGAAACAGGAAGAGACCAACATCCATGATCCCCTTCAAGGTCACCTCCAGTGACCCACCTTCCCAGACTGAGTCCCCATCCCTAATGTACGTCCTTCTCAAAGGTACCTGAACCTAGGGATCCTTCAATTCATGGGCCTTTGAGGGACATTTACCAAACAATAATAATGGGCATTTCCCCCCTCCCACTTATTAGCAAGATGTTCATAACTAAGGCGAATCTATTCTTGAATTCATAGATGATTCTCCATTTGCAAAGAAGTAGGAACACACAGTTCATCCTCCAGTTGAAATCCGTGTGTTTGCATCACGCTTGATGATGCTGACTTTGCTCTATTCAAGTTTGGAAGAACATAAGTAAACGACTTAACTATACATAAAAGATCACGTGTGCCCTGACTCTGTGGGACACTGACAGATGGGATCCCTTCTCGATTATGTGCAGACACACTTAAAAAAAGGCTCGCCATCCTCAGGGTCCTCTGGATGATGGGGCCCGTCATTATACAATCTGGTACCTCTGCCATGGAAACGAAGATTGTAGAGCTATTCACGGTTTCCATCCGCAGTGCCTTCGTGAAGGGATAGGGATTCTCAGAGCTGCAACTCTTTCTTCACACAGTATTGCTGGGGATTGCCTATTTTCGTCCAAGAAAAAGCTTCGCAGGCAGCCGCCTCTCTAGCAGACCATTTCTGTTGACTTCCTTGGGCCTCGCTGTGATTACTTGCAGCTGGGCTCCATTGCAGCAACATTTTTATATCATGTACAAGATTACAGCAAACAAATACCCTGACTACAGTATTCTCCAATTACATTAATTTTATCCACTGATGTCTTTATTTCCTTCCTTTCCAATTTAGATCTGTAATGTGAAAATTGCCTCTATTTTTGTGCCTATTATGATGCTCTTTCTTCCCACATGGTGCTCGTTGCGTAACAAGACTTCACAGACTCTTCTAATGGGAACAAGGGGACTGCATCCCCCACCCCCTCTTTAAACTGAAGAATCCCAGAGTTGTACAGTAAACGTTCATAGATTTTTGAATTGGAGGAACTTGCTCCAAATGCCCACCAGGAAGACATGGATGACAGTGGTGTCAACTCTGCAGCCCAAACAGTTAATCCTTTCACCTTAGGACAGAGTTCTGTGGTAGTTGGGTTGGATTCAATGGAGAAAGCTGGTGAGAAAAATCAGAGTGGAGCAAGCAAAGAGTGACTGGAAGTTTAAAAAAAAAAGATTAAAAAAAGAAAAACAAACAAACAAACAAACAAACAAGCGACCAAGAAATGAGAGCCATAAGAACAAAGGATTTGGGAGTAGGCCAAAAGTGATGTTGTGTGTTCATAATGTAAATAATCAGGGTGGCTCAGTCTGTCCTATAATCTCTCCTTTAACAACCTAATTAATTAATTAATTAATTGATGTGTGTGTGTGTGTGTGTGTGTGTGTGTCTGTGAATGCAAATGCAGCTGTACCACGTCATGTGTGTGGAGGTCAGAGACTATCTCCCTAGAGTCAACGCTGTTCTCCTTTTACCTCGGGTTCTGGTAAGCCAACTCAGGTCATTAGCCCTAAAGACAAGTACTTTTGGAGGCTCAGCCAGCCAGCCAGCCCTGTCATCACTTGTACTGTGACTTATGACAGAGCATGTAAGGTTTCTTCTGAGAATCAGTGTTTTCCTGGAGGAAGAAATGAGAAAATATCAACCACACACACTCAGAGCTGAAAAACCCCAAACCTTAAAGGTACATTAAAATTGTACTCAATTTTTTTAAAAAAAGATTTATTTATTATTATATGTAAGTAGACTGTAGCTGTCTTCAGACACACCAGAAGAGGACGTCAGATCTCATTGCGGGTGGTTGTGAGCCACCATGTGGTTGCTGGGATTTGAACTCAGGACCTCCAGAAGAGCAGTCAGTGTTCTTACCCACTGAGCCATCTCACCAGCCCCTGTACTGATTTTTAAAAAAAGAAATATTTTTATTATGGATACATGTATGTGCGGGGAGGTTTACACATAAGTGCAGTTGCCTGTGGAGACAAAAAGGGCATCAAACACCCTGGAACTGGAGTTAGAGATGGGTGTGAGTTGCCCTATATGGATGCCAGGAGATGAACTGTGGACCCCTCAAGAACTAGACATGCTTGCATCTACTAAGGTATCCCCTTAGTCTTGCAGTCATATTTAAGATTAAAGAAGTGGCTGTGTATAGGGGTACTCACCTAAAATTGAACATATGGACTTAGGCAGACTGTCACATGTTTGAGGGTAACCTGGGCTATAGATAGAGTAAGACTCTATCTCAAAAAACCAATAAATAAAATTCAATAAATATTCAAATATGTGTCAAAACCTATATTGTAGGACTCATAAGTATGTATTTTTAAATTATTTAGTTGAATAAGTGCCAATGAATTTAACTTTCTAAAGTATTGAACAATATTTTTATGGTATACTACTGTATAATAAGAACTATGTAAATATTCCAGATAGTTGGATGTGAAACTGTCATCTAACTCTGTGTAATAAACATTTAGAAAATAGATGAGATCGGTATTTTGCTTACATTAAGAAAATGTTTATAGGAGCAATAGCCATAAACCTAGACTGAAGCGACTCAAACTTTGTCTAAGAACTCTGCATTAGCTGGGTCCACCATTTTGTGGGTGATTCTGATATTTCTACCTTAGAGGGGAGGACCTGTGACTTCTCAGAAAGTGGACGCTTGTGTAATATTTGAGTGACTCCACAGCTCTGTGTGTGTGTGTGTGTGTGTGTGTGTGTGTATGTGTGTTCATATATGCATGTGTGCTTTTAGTATTATGTATATTGAGAAAGAACAGTGACTCCAACATCTGTCTATATCTGATGAGACTGTCAAGAAATTGTACTTCAAAAATGTAGTGACTGAACTATACAAACAATTTTTTAAAGTACCCTAAAGAGTGCATATACTTTGTTTGAGTTGAGGTCTAATGTACCCCAAGCTTTGCTAGCATTTGCTGTGTAGCTGAGGGTGACTTTGAATTCCTGGTCCTGCTGACTCCCCTTTCCAAGTACTGAATTACACTCCAAACCTAAGACAATGTAAATGGGTGGGCTGCTCTTCTTGGCCCCTTGTGCTACCTTGCAATCGTCAGGTAGAATGCCAGTGCCTTTAGAGGGCTGGGTTCGAGTGTAGCCTCTGCTGCTTCCGAGCACTCGGCTTAGAGAGAGACACTCCTCCCTGATCTTCACTTTTGTCTCATTGTCACATTTTGATGGAGGGATATATCGCAAAATGGGGTTTAGCAATGATTTTTTTTTTGCATGCAGATTTTGATAAGTCTCTGGTGCTTGTAGCAAAATAAATTGCATATACATGCTATGTATCCTACATTTTTGATGTTAACATATATTTAAATATTTAGTTCTTGGTTTGAATTTGTTTATTGGTTTTGTGAGACACAGCCTCAGTCTATAAAACACACACACACACATACTCACACACATATATGTATGTGTGTGTGTATATATACACATATGTATATATATAAATATATACACACACACACACATATATATACACATATATACATACATACACTGTTTATGTTAATTAAGATAGTTTCAATGGCCCACTGGGCTTTCAAGGTGTCTGAAATAGTTCATTGTATTTGGCTGTAACTTGGTGTAGTGAATCTGTAAAAGAAAGAAAAATCCAACTGCTGTTGATGTTCTTCAGGCCCATGAAGTATTTTAGAAGATGATCTGCAATCATCGGCTGCCCGTAGGACGGGTATTATCACAGAGGACTGACCTTGTCTCAAAGGTCCATGTCTCTCTGATCCCTACATAATGCAAATAATGGAGTCAGCTCTTAGGAGCTGGGTTTCCTCCACTTTCTTTTTCTGTGCCTCCATCATTGTAGTCATTAAATAAATAATATTATTTTAAAGAAAATACTTTTTTTCTTTAACTTATCATCTACCAACTTTTATTTATCTTTTCTTCATTGGATTCTAAATTCCCAAGATACTTTTGTACCTGAGGCTTTATGGAGGACAACTTGAAGAGAATGTAGTTTCCCAATCGCTGGACTATAATCCCCTTGGCAAGGTTCAAGTGGTTTCTGTATGACTGTGGGATGCTTGGCGTTAGAATATTTATAAGGTAAATATTAACAATAGAACTGTGTAAGCAGGGTGGTAGATGCAAAAGCCAGGACAGCCAACTCTGGACATTGATAGTTTATGCTAAAAGCCAACTGTTTTAATTCCTTGACTTTCCTGGTAAGGTAACATATCCTAACAGTCTCCTTTTTATTCATAGAGGTATAACAAATCATAACTGAGATCCTGTGAGAACATGCCCAACCTTTAACTCCCTGTGCCAAGATGAAAACCAGTTGTGACAATTCTTGTAATGTCTTTTCCAAATCTCCCAGATGGTGATCGAGCCTTCTCTGTGTGTGTGTATTTAATGAGCTGAGGCAAGCCGGCCTCATAAATTAAAAGAATTGTCATTTCAGTTTCACAAATAAGACTGCCTTTGATTTGGTGTATATCCCACTATATACACAATCCATACTCAATACTCACAATCAATACTGTAGTCATTGCCAAACTTCAGGATCACTCCACCCAGCTTCAGGTCTGTTCTTGCCTGGATTCTAGACTTGTCTGATTCCCAGACGTTTTGACTCCCACCTCAGTCTTCATTCATTCCGGTCTGAATTTAGCTGGGAAGTTTTTCTTTGGATTTTGCTGGTTAAATCGATTTTTTTTTTCTTACTGCTACATACATGACATTTGTATCCACGGACAGATTCCTAGCTCTCAAAGCCCACACATCTGTGTCTTGTGTGGCCCAGGTAACATTGGAGTTTGAAATGTGCCAGTGAGTACTGCTAGATAAGAACCTTTGAGGCTTTGATTATCCCTAGTTTCCTATCCCCTCCAGCAGACAGGAATCACACAAAGGTAGCCCGCATGGAATGTAGGTCTCTAGCTCAGAGAACCCTGTCCCACTTCTAAGAAATCCTACTATTTCATTCCACCCTCTATAAACTCTTGAAGTTTGGGTGATATTATTTCCAAAGCCCTTCTGCAATTACTTTTTGATTGTTCTTAATCTATTAATTGATATTATTAGATTGAAATCCATGTCACTTTAACATTATATTTTATAATTTTACGTTTATTTATTTTTTATGTGTATGGTTTGTTTTTTGTTTTTTGTTTGTTTTTGGGGGGGTTGTTTTGTTTTGTTTTGTTTTTGGTTTTTGGTTTTTGGTTTGCATGTATGTCTGTGCACAACATACATTCCTGGTACCTGTAGAGACCAGAATTCTGAAAAAAGCCACAGAAGGTCTTGAGACTGGAGTTATAGATAGTTGAGAAGCACCATCTAAATGGTAGGAATTGAACATGCGTCATCTGGAGGAGCAGCCAGTGCTCTTCATCATTAAACCAGCACTCCAGTCCTTGATGCTACTATGATGCTACCATCATAAAATGTCCTATTTCACTTCATCCACTTATTGTATATTGTTCTGACAACAGTAGCCATTCTTGGTTTTATTAACGATGACTATTTCAGTAGTCATAGTAATCAATGTGATCCACAGTTATGAATGTGGTTGGTTGCCTGCCTCCTACTGCTAACTTCTTGCATTCCCTTCAGCCTGCCTCTCTAAAGGTGGCAGTTCTCTCTTAAACTCCCTGGAAACTTGTGTTAGCTTTCTTCTGCTATTAATAACATGAATGCTCACGCATACTGACTGAAAGATATGGTTGAATTATCTTTGAACATCAGCATTTTAGTAATTGTAGAATAGCTTATTCCTTACTTTTCAAATGTTCTCGAACTTAGATTTTTGCCTATTTTCTTTTATTTGCATGTAAAATATAATACAATTTCCTCCAACTTAGATATTTATTTGAAGACTTCATTGTGAGTGGAAATACTACTATTTACTTCAGGAGGCCTGAAGTTCACATGCTTACCTTTGGAACTAGAATCTGAAAACCTACAAGCTGAGAGGAGAAACAGTTCTAATGAGAAACTCACTGGACAATATAGTATTTAAAAGAAATTTGAGGTAGTTAAAAGAAAGGGAGTGGTGATAGCCTGGTGACTTACTCAAGCAAGGGTTAGCCCCACTGTCACTTGATGGCTCTCAGTAAATACAGCGAGTCAATGGGCAGAGGCCACCAAAGCCTGAGCTCTCTCACAGGATTTGCACTTGATTTGATTAAATGTTGTTACATGTTTTTAGTCAGCAGTGGGGTTTTCCTATCCTCTCACTTAATTAACTATCTGTCTTTTAATGTTAGCACCCCCGTTAATCCTCCAAGCTTCTGGGTGCTCTATAGAAAAACATCGACTATGTAAATCCAGTGCAAATATATCTTTACAGTAAACTAGGCCCTAGAATACTGTGGGTGTTGAACATACTTAGCTGACAACAGTAGTGTTTTCACTGTATAAAACAATATCTAAAGAAGTTAAATTGGGAAGTGCAGGCTCATCATTTTGATTTGCTACACCTACTTCATGAGGCTAAAATGCTTATAAGGGGGATTTAACTGGGATTTCATTCAACATGTTAGAGTGCACCATGGCTTTGGAAGCAATCATGGCCTGGGTTTATGTACAGGAGCTGCTAATTGGTCACACTAGCTCACTGAGGGTAACTCGCCATCTGAAATCTAGTTTTTTTTTTTTTCATTCAGAAATTGTGGAGTAAAGTCATCTATATTTATCATATATAAATATAGATGGTTGTTCAAGACACACTAGTGTTTCAAATATCAAATAAATCTCAAAATCATTAAAATCAACACAAGACAGCAATGGGGTACTAGAAGGAGCCTAATAGGAAAAAAATGACATTTATACACACACACACAGACACACACAGACACACACAGACACACACAGACACACACAGACACACACACACACACACACCATTATCAAATCATTGAACAACCACATCAAGAGAAGGGAAAGAATGATTGTTGAGGGAAGATTTAATATAAAGTAGTAAACTCCAGTCAGAGAAATGATCAGCAAGCAACTAAAATCGTATTTGCCAAGCATTGGAAGAAAAAACTTTCTTGTGAGAGTTGGATGTTGGGTTTCACTGTACTTAGTGGCTCTAATGAAATCTAAGCTCCCTAAGTGGTTGTGTGAAAACACAAGCGCTCAGTGCAGAACCCCAAGTCAAGTAGACTCAGTTTGTCAAAACTGACTTCAAAGAAAAGGATCAGACCTCTATAAAAGGCTCAAATCAGTTCTTAGGAATCAAACAGCCCGTGCTCAGGAACCGTTTGATGCATCAAGTGTAAAGAAATGAGAAGCATGTGGGTTAAAGTTTGCATGAAACTGTTGAGAAGAGACGTGGTGGGCCAAGTCATCTTTTGGGGCTTTTTGAATCATAAATCTTTGGAAAAATTGTTCAAGATGTTTGAATGATCTCCCTCTAACGCATTTGTATATATTCTCTCTTGCTATAAGCATCCCGAAGCCTTTAATTCCCTTTCCCTATCAGCTCTGGATAAAGTTCAATTCCATTTTCTCCCAGCTGTTGACTGTTCTGTTTGGAGCACTGACTCTCTCCACTTTCTGGTTTATGAAATGTGTGTGCTGGCTTTACAATGTTGAGGGGAAAATGACCAAAAGGGTTCAACTGCTAAATGTTTAGAAATATTTGTCATCACTGTTGAAATCTCACTCTGCACATTGTCCTTGTTTGTCACAGCATTTGAGGTGGAGCGAAATTCAGGTCCTATCAAATTGGGAAGTAGGCTTGATAAAATAGAGTGAGATAGAAACAATATTCCATGGGAAATACAATGTTTGATACAGATAACACTGGCCTGAATATTTAATAGAGAGAATGGGAACATAGAAATAAAATGTTTAAGAGAAACTGTTATTTAAAAATCAGAGTGCATGGTACAAAAAGGTAACAGAAGCTGAAACCTATGTACGCGCTTAGAATTTTAATTCATATGTGACTGCACTTTCCTCGACTTGCATAACTCTGAATTTCATATCCCCAGATACCTGTTCTACACTTAAGAGTATAGAAAGTGTATAAAATGATAGCTAGTTAATTTCTCACCTATTAGTATTTCCCAAAGACCAGAGCTCAGGATATAGGTTTGTGCAATTCAAACAGAGCTCTTTAGCACATTTGGGGATGTAATATCAGGTTAAATATTGTAACATGCTGGCTTTTAACAAAGTGTTAACCAATGTAACAAGAACAGCTTGGTTTGTGTCTTGGATTCTCACAGTGTGTCTTCTGTGGCTTAGGTCATAAGGATCTGTGGTGGGCATACTGGAAGCAGGGCAGATTGGGCTAACTGTAGGTGGATAGATAAGGAGAAAAATCTTGTGCTTAGTGGTTAGAGCTGATCTGGAATCCTCTGAGTTGGAACAAGGTCTTAATCTGCCTGGGATTCCACCACAAAGCACCATGCATAAGCGAGCCTAAATATCTGGCTTCTATCTCCCTTCATAGTAGATGTTGAAAGTCTGAGATGAGCATGTCACTACACTCGGGGTGGGGGCAGCTGTGAGGGTTGTCTTACCACTGAGAACCTCTCCCTCAGGACTGTACCTGAGCCAAGTGATTATCTTCAAAAGGCCACACCTCTGGATACCATCACATTGCTGATTCAGGCTTTAACATACAGACTTTTGAGGGCAGGAGACATCAGACACTATCTATAGCATTTTCTTCTTGCTTTCCAAAGTTCATCTTCTTGGGTGAAATATACATCCCTTCTATCCTGTTAGTCCTAAGATTTTAATTCATTCTAACTCTGAACTCTACAGTTTCATCCAAATGTCATATTAATGCATGCATCAGGTATCTAAAACCGATATAGATGATATATGAGGTAAAATTTATTTGAGGCAGAAATACTTATTAGCTGCGCATTTGTGAAATCAGACAAGGTACATGCTTTGGTGTAATGATGGACCAGACATAGGCTCTCTCACTCTTGCCTTCTAGACACTGTTCCTTCCTAAATAATGTCCTGGTATTAACAGTAGACACCCTTTAAGACTGAGTTCAACTTAAACTGTAATTCATTCATTCAGGGATATGGGTTAGTTAGTTAGTACTGTGGTTGAATGTCAACAGTTTTGGCCTGCGGCTTCACAGGATAAGCAGAGAACATCCAGAAGCTTTGGGGACACAACTGTGATAGTTGAGCTAAGAGCTGATATCCATGCATTCATCTTCTTCCTCCACTTTATCTACAGAAAACGAACTCTGCCAAATAACATGATATTAATTTGCCAAATATGTTTTTAAAACAAGATATTGCATTTGTTACTGGGACCTTGGTTTCCTTAGAGCGGTTAATACAGAGTATCTGATAATGTTTGTGGGTGTGTCTTAGTGGCAGAACTCTTATGTTGCGTGTAGGAGAGAAAGCGGTACTCACAGTATGTACTTATAATATTATGCCTAGGAAGAGACTTGATATTATAATTGGATTTAACCAGCTTAAAAGCTGATTTAAGAAATTTCAGCACAATCTTGGGGATAAAAAAACCTTCAAATTTTGTCAATCTAGGACCCCTGTTGGTTGGAAAATCTGTATTAGTTATGATTCCCCAAAGAAATAGAAGGATAGACAGGCACACAATTGCATCATGTAAACTGACCGGGAAGCTGAAAATTCTAAGATCTACAATTAGCAAGGTAGGGAATCAAAAAGGCCAGCAGCATGAAAGCTCCAGTTTTCAGAAGTCCTGGGATCTCATTTTAAGTCTGGTGTTCAGAAGAGGCAAATCTCCTGACTGGAAAGAAGGTGAGCTCTAGTTATGAGGGTGATACTCATTGGAGAAGCAGTCTGTTCCACTGTTTGCCAAACGAAGGTTAATCTCACCTAAACCAACCTCAGTGACACACCCAGAGTAATGCTGCATCAGACATGCAGGTACCCTATGGCCCAGTCAAGCTGACATAAAATTAACTGCCCTGTTCTAGTCCTAACATGGATCTTTCAATCCCATGCTGAACTCATAGACAGAAAGGATACGTTCAATCAAGTACAGACTAAATACAATCTAGGTTGGTGTCTATTCATAAGGATTTTCCTGTACACAGATAGTAATCTTGCTTTGCTTTTCATCCTTATCTTTCAGACAGACAGACAGACAGACAGGCATTGAACTGCTCCCACCTCAGTGATCCTCTTATGATCTTCCTATGCATACAGTTATTGCTCATTTTATCACCCCTTTGTAAAGGCAGGGTCACACCATCTACTCTTGGGTTTCCCGGAATTCCCTATGTAGACTGGCCTTGACCTCACAGAGATCCATCTGGCTCTGATTCCCTAGGGCTGGGATTAAAGGTGTGCACCACCTGACTTAAAGACCATTGTCGTCTTAAAAAAGATTTCTCCAGCTATTGTTGAATTCATTCATGAGCTCAAAAAGTATTACTTTGGAACAATAAAAGGAAAATAATTTCACTGTAATGTCCAATGTAAACATTTCCTCAGAGAGAAGCAAACAACAACAAAAAAATCCCTTTGTTGTCTGTAGGTCCCCATTTATCAGGAGCCAATAGAGGAGCTAACAAGAGCATCCTCAGAGCAGCGGTGGGAGTGACGCCTGATTCTAACAGGAGTAAGACTGACTGTCAGAAAATGCCTCAGTTGTCACAAAGCTCTGTGGTGCATGAAGAGGAAGAAGACATTTTAAGTGGAGTGGGTTGAATGCAGCCACAGATACAAGGAACAGCATCATCTGGGGAGCAGCGAACACTAGTCTAACTGGGAGCTACTTTACAGGGCTCACATTCTACCTTCTCGTCATAAAGGTGCAGCCATGCTTCTGGCTCATCCCTATGGGTTCTCTCCCGTTCTCCTGCTTTGGCCTTTGTTGCAGGGGACAATATTTCCAGATATGTCTACATATCTAATTGTATGTGTCTACACATCTAGGTTAATGCTAGGCTCTTTAGCTAATATCAGGCAACTAGAGAAGACAGAAACACCTTCTCCAGTCTCTCTAGTCCCATGGGCAGCACCTCTTCCTGTCAATCTTGGGACTGGCTACTAACCCTTGTTGGCTCTTTAGCTGATTGATCATCTCTTCAGATGTCGACATGGAATGTGCAATGCTTTTAACGTGCAGGGTGTTTTATAATATTTTTAGTACTTTGAAGTCACAGAGGTTTCAGATGTAACTCAGAGCTTACCCTGCATGCATGATTATGGGTTCTCTCTCTCTCTCTCTCTCTCTCTCTCTCTCTCTCTCTCTCTCTCTCTCTCTCTCTTACACACACATACACACACATGCACACACAATCAACTGTTTAGCAGTTTATATCTACTATCTACAAAAAAAGATAAATGTTATAATCAAAACAATCTTAGCATTCTGTTAGTCTTGGCCATCAGGATTTGGCACTGTATGTACTTGAATGTAAAAGTTAGCATCCTCTTGACTGGTTTTATTTTATATTGTCATAAGTAACATAGATGAAATGAGTCATATGCTCCTGCTAACAATAGATCGTGATGAAAAGTAGTTTGTGGACAGCGCAGGTACATAGTTCAGTTTTTTCTGTGATAGCTTACATTGTGCCTAAGGGTTGAAATAGTACATGACATCAATACTTTAGCTTCTTAGCCTGCTCAGCTCCAAGTGGCCTCCCATGAAATAAACCACCATTATTCCACAGTAGAGAGAGATGCCAAAATTGGAGAGATTTGATATAGACAGCGTGAAGGGCATCAATCATGCAATCATATTGAAGGGTTTTATAAATCGATTATGACTGTCATGCTGCTATTCCTAAGCCCTTATCAGTTGCTGCCCAATGCCTCATGGATTTTTTTTTTTTTTTTTTTTTTGGTTTTTATTATGAGGCTTGATTTGCTGATAATGGGCTCTGTAATGCACTCTTTATTCATGGACGAACTTTAAACTAATTCCATTTAGTTATAATTCCATGCTTTTCATCTGGTGTAGAACATTAAGAGTGTCTACTGGCACTAGCCGATATATGTAGGACCTAAGGATCAAATGTCCTAGATCCACTGAGATGGTGGGGGCTGAGTGTGGACTCCCGAGTCTCTATATTGAAGAAGTAAAACAAAATGAAGGGATTGGGAGCCCAGTCCTCACCTTGGTGGCAGATAAATGGCTCGAACTGTGCTAAGCACAAGTGAGTAAGTGAGACAAGGAGACAGGTCACACAACTAGAGAAGTCACACATAGACCTCTAGGGCAATTTGTTGGGCCCCTGGAGATTCTCAACTCTCCAGAGGGTTAGGGGGGAATCTTGAGAGGCTGTTTCTCTATAGCAACTTGAACCTCCTTCCTTGAAGTTCAAGGAACATAAGCCAGGATAAAGTAGATAAGGACAAAGTCAGGACCAGCCAGTGGAAGCCATTAAGTTCCCTCTGAGAAGATTCAGTCCTCAGAAGCACAGAACGATTCACCTCTGAAGGTAGCTAACGGGGACTTTGGATGTAGTTCAAACTATCAGAAAACACATCATTAGACTAGACAATATAGTCCTACGTGATAGTGACAATTCTTCTTAACCCTCATAATTACCCAAGATGAATGTACTTTTTTCATTTCATTTTAGACTTGGAAAAGTCAAGCCCACTCTGTTTGCTTAACTCTCACACAGCAAAGCATCTTGTAAGTAGCCAATCCAGGGCGCTAAACCAAGAAAACTGGCTCTGGTTCGTGAGCAGCAAAGTTACACAACACATTATATTCATTTTATTACATGGGTCACAAAAGAAAGTTTCCTCGTGAGTAAGGCAAGGTTTCTATAGTAAAAAAAACAGGTCGAGTACTTGTAAGTGAATTGAATATTTCTACAAGGGGGTATGTATCCTTCAAAAACATGTGATAATGGTTGGAGAGATTTCTCCATTGTTGGTTCCCAAGATCTATGATGGACAGCCCACAACTGCCTGCAACTGAGACCACAGGGAATCTGACTTCTTCTGGCCTCCATAGATGCCTGCATATTTGTTCACAAACATACACACAGACACACTTAGAAATAAAAATGTTTTATATATGTGGCAATGGAGAGACCTATATAAATCAGAAAACTATGTGTGGTATTTGGTGGAAGCAGAAACTAAATATCATATTGATGGAAAGTTAGGTTTGTAATTTTTAATTGGGGTAGTCTATAAAGGGCAGTGATGGATTTTATATGCAGAAGACATTTCAATGGCTCAAATCAGTGACTTGGAAGCACTCTGATACCCACAGGCAAAAGCTGGTGGAACTAAAGGTGACTTTTGGAAGCCAGAGGCTTCCTTCATAGTGACAAGGAGGACATTTATAGGAAGGAGTAGGCCAAATGCTGCAACATCAGTATTTGAAGATATTCAGGGCAATGATTGGTAGAATTTTTTTCCAGAATGGAAGAAGCATTTGAATACTCAGACGAAGCAGCATTTTGAGTATTAAAAAGTTGGAACAAAATGTAACCTTTTAGAGATCTGGTTTGTAATATTAACACACAGATAAAAACAGTGTTAGCTGTTATTAAACAGTAAAAAGAAAAATTAATCACGTTAGATAAAATAAATTTATTTTAGCATATAGCTCACCCGAAAAAAAAAAAAATAGGTGCCATGTGACGAAGACAGAGTTGTGTAACAAGGAATCATTCTAACTCAGGGATAAGATGCTCAGGCAATTTTGCAAAAATTGCCTGTAAAATGAAGACGTTTTCAAATCTAGGAAGGCTGAAGGATTCGCATATTATGTCCCTTAATGTGAATAAACTAATAGGCATGAGCTTCCAGCAAGAACAGTAAGTGAGCCCATCAGACAATAGCATCTCAATGAATCAAAGTCCCATATATGCAATTCAATATAGTAACATGTAATTAACTAAGGTGTGCGGAATAGAATTCATGCAGGTTAGCACTTATCACACGGTCAGAGACTGGATAAGATGACTTTAGAATGTTTTAATTTGTAACTTTTCACCCGTAACTGTCAAACATTTAAGACTAGCTGTCAGATTTGAAAACTTCCTCTAGCTTCAGTGCCTGAAACAAAACAAAACAAAAAAGAAATAGAAAATAATCCAACAGAACAAAAAGCATACGTAACCAAATGACAGTAAATAAAAAGTGGTTAGGTTGGCCCATCCAAAACTATAAAAATGTAGCTTGGCCTTTAAAAAATACTTCAAACAATACAGCTAGCTCCCTGAAGTTTTTAAAAAGAGACATGCCCACTATAGAACTACTCAAAATAAGTGAAATAAATGAAAGAACTACAACAGAGAAATGCTAATACACATAAGCTATGATCACTATTATTAACAGCAGACTGAAGAATTTAAATGTGAAATAAAGCACTGAAGTCGAAGAAAAGAACACTAAGCAGAAATGTGAACACGTGTGTATCTAATAATGCCTCACGTAGCCACGGCAAGATCGTCCAGAACTGGGAAGTATAAAACACAGCCTCCTGAATCAGGGTAAAATTAGTAATATTTACATTTCAAATAAGTCTTAAGTACCATGGTCCCTGGTCTGCCCTTGAAGAGTCTCCTACAGCCTTTGTCTGGTGCTATCCAGAGTCCCCCAGTGGAAGGTATTTAAGTAGTAGATTTGATTTTCCTTCGATGCTTGTCATGGTTGTCTAGACCATTCAGTTTGGTTATACAATGCTCCCTCAACCTCACACTCTCCCCACACTGTGATGCAACTGTGACTGCATCAAGAGTTTTTCACTGGTGAAGGTAAGAAAGGGACTGTACGTTGAGGACATTTTTTAATGCCAAGTGATGGAACACCATCGGAAAAGAACACATCTGCTTCCTGGCTCTCTTGAGAAGTTTGCTGATCATGTCCCAATACCCCATGTAACTCTTCCATCGATTCTTCTAAAGTTACTAACGTTATTTGTTTTTTTTTTAGTTTTTTTTTCTACTTGTGTATGTGTGCGAGTGCATGCTATGTGCACATGGGTGTCAGGGAGGCAATAAGAACTTCTGGAGCTACAGTTACAGGTGGTTGTAAAACTTTCATCCTGGTTGCTGAGAACTGAACTTAGGTCCCCTGGAAGAGAAGGAAATGTCCTTAACTACTGAGCCATCTCTCCAGCCCCAAAGTGGTAAAGATTCGTTTTTAGTAGCCTTGACTTTTATCTTACTGTGTTTTTTTTTTTCCCTCTTGCTTTTAGTAGTATCTTCTCTAATGGATAGAAAAATGAATCCACTAACTTTATCTGCGTGATAAAAATTCAGCATATAATCAAATAGTTCCCTCTGGATTGATTACATATGACCATACCAGAGTAAGTATTTATAAGTGACCTTAGTATAATTTACTTATACAAATTTATTTGTCATATTGATATACGTGAACTTAGCATAATATTACTGAAGATTAGCAGCATGCGACGGGGTCAAAGTACAGATTCATTATTATTGCCCTCCAACTGTGGGGCATTGGGCTATGCACAGACAGTCTGGTTTCCAGTTGAGACTAGATGTTGAACCCGGGGACCCAGTGGTGGTGACAATTCACCTACATGGGACAGAAGGAGTTCTCTCATGTCTCCTGGGACCCTGGCTCCTGAAGAAGTTACCGCGCCCCCCCCCCCCTCAGCCCCCACAAGAGAAGCATGGTTAGGAATTACATAGACAATGTCCCAAGCTTCTGACCTTCAGGCTAAACTCCTCCCCGGTTATGTAGCAACAGAAAAGATAGCAGCATACTTTAAGAGGGGCTGTTTGGCCCCTCCTTGCTCTCTCACTCCTCTTGCTCTCTTGCTCTTATTCCCCTTTCTCTCCTCTCTCCACTCCTCTCCTCTCACTCTCTTCCTTTCTTTCCCTCTTACTCTCTAGCATTACTTCTCCCTCTCTCTTCTTTTCCCTTTCTCTCCTCTTGGCCATGGCTGATCTCTCTCTCTCTCTCTCTCTCTCTCTCTCTCTCTCTCTCTCTCCACCTTCTTTCTTTTTCCCTGTCTTTCTATAATAAAGCTCTAAAACCATAGATTGTCTCTGTTCATCAAGGCCCGCTGCGCAGACTCTCACCTTAGTGGGAGCCTCTCTCCCTAAGCCCTCTCTCTTTTTACCCCGGGGCTATAGGGTGTCGCCCCAGGGGCCCCTGGTTTTGGGAGCTGCCCCTTGTCCACCCCCTGTCGAGTGGGGTCATTGACTTAGATGCCCACCTGGGGCCAAGTGGAAAGCTTCTGGCAGCCCTCCCATGTCCATGTCCGCCTGCCCAGAGAATAGGAGGAACTCTGGCCGGTGGGCTATCCTCCCTCCCACTTCTTTCCCCAGCCCCCTTTTAGTTCCCACACTCCAATGGGAATAAAGGTAATGAAGTCTCCAAAGACAGGTTCCCAGTGTCCTCTCAGTCCCAGGTCAGTAAAAAATGACACAGGGATGGGATAGGGCATAAATGGAAGAAAATAAGGTTATCTGCAGGCTACAGCAAGTCATAGGGATAGAAGTTGATTCTGGCTCCCTTTTCTGTTTTATAGGCATTGAGTCTGTGCCTGTTCTATAACCACGCCTGAGTAGGACAGCTGACCTTCAAACACAAATACGATTAAAGCTGAACAAATCGGGTGATTACAACAAAAACAAGGCTTGACAAGCAACCTTTAGACAGAATTATAGCTCTGTGCACACACTACACATTCAATTAAAGTGGTTAGCATAATGCCTTTACCTGAGATTTTTAAGATACCAACTATCATCTTCCTTGCCTTGGGTTAGGAGGAAAAAGAAATCTTCAGCAGATTTGTGAAGATTTTTTATGCTCCTTAAACATGGAAAGGATTCTCCTCAGAGCTTTACAATTTTGAAGTATTTTTTATTATATAGACACTGACATGTTTATTCAGGTTTCAGTATGATGTGCTAATATCTATAATTACTTACGATATTCCATTATGCATTTAGGACTTTGTCTTATTAGGTGAACATTATACTACGTTTAACACTTTTAATCTCTTGGCCTACACTGTTAACCAATGGTGAACATGTTGTTGATGAAATAAGAGACACCTTTGCATACTGCTACTATAAAAGTCTGTGTCACCCTCATTTTAAGGTATTTTATGATAATAACACCATAACAAATGAGACAATTGAAACTGGCCTGAATTTTATTTCACTGTACTTAATATTTTACTTCATTTTTTTCTTCTCTTCCATGAAAAGACAAAATAGGCACGATATTTAATTGAAGCTTTGCTTTGACATTTTGAGATCATATTTATACAGAAAAAATGAAGTCAAGCAATCCCGTTTTTCTTATTGCATTTGTAGAAGAGAAATTTATTTTGTAAGATTTGTTCCTATCTGTCATTATGTGACATACATAGATAGACAGGTCTATGTATGTGCTTGTGTGTGGGTGAAGATGGTGTCAGATTCCCCTGCAGGTTAAGTTATAGCTGATGGTACGTTGCCTGATAGTGATGGCAGAAATCAAACTTAGGCTCCCTGCAAGAGAAGGAAGTGTACTCAACCACTTCCCCAGCCACCTCCCCAGACCCAGCAATGGAATTCTTAATGCTGCCTCAGTTATGTTGTTAAAAGCATACATTTTTGGAAGGCATCATGAACTCCTACAGAGTGTTGCTAAAATGTTGCAGAGATGAGCACCAGAATGATTTTTTTCCCAAACACAGATAATCCAATTTGAGAACATGATGATAGACCATATGAATTTATATTATATTGTCCTAATAAGTTATTAATTTAAAGTTTAAGAGAGAAGAAGGTCCAGTTTTTAGAAAGACTAAAACATTACTATGATGCCAAATTTACAGACTAATGTAAGAACTACTACTAAACAATAAAAATTCTCATTACTCAATTTTTGGTAATTAAGAGAGAACTTGTCATTTGAATTTCCTTGATACATTGCTATTTGTGTTTTTACACAATTAAGGTGGTATCTTAGTCAGGGTAGTCAGGGTTTCTATTCCTGCAAAAACATCATGACCAAGAAGCAAATTGGGGAGGAAAGGGTTTATTCAGCCTATACTTCCACAATGATGTTTACCACCAAAGGAAGTCAGGACTGGAACTCATGCAGGGCAGGAAGCAGGATGCAGAGGCCATGGAGAGATGTTTCTTACTGGCTTGCTTCCCCTGGCTTGCTCAGCCTGCTCTCTTATAGAACCCAAGAATACCAGCCCAGAGATGGCACCACCCACAAGGGGACCTCCCCCCCCTTGATCACTAATTGAGAAAATGCCCTGCAGCTGGGTCTCATGGAGGCACTTCCCCAACTGAAGCTCCTTTCTCTGTGATCACTCCAGCCTGTGTCAAGTTGACACAAAACTAGCCAGTACAGGAGGTATCTGTTGGCAACTCTAAAGTTATTCATCAGTTACTTCAAAGAACTTTTCTTAACAATTTGATTACTAGCTACTTTTAAGTCACATCCATTTCTAGTATTTTTTTTCAAAATCTTCCAGTTAACTGCCCAAACTTATGGCATATAGGATGTTAACTCCATTCATACATACAACATGCAGTGACCCGAATAAGATATTAAGTTTACTGTCTCAAACATTTACTCTTTGTGAGAGGTGGGAGTCTTCAATGTCATCCTTTTCTGGTTCTGTATAAGGCATGTAACAACTTGTAATTGCATAGCTCTTTATGTGCTTGTGTTATTTTTGAACTTCTGTGTCTTCCTTCTCTCAGAATCTTCCCATGGTCAGCAGATGTGGACACTGTGGTTCCTGGTCCAGAACTGTTTCTTATAAATCCTGTTATTCTGAACAAAACATGTCCCATTGCCTGCTCTAGAAGCCTCACTGCTAACACACAGGTGGTGTTGCTTCCCCATCCATTACACTTGTTGCTATTGGGGAAACGCCATGATTGACAGCTGTGCCCATCCAATAACATATAAGTGATTCTGTAAAAAGAAGATTTTAATCCCCCAAATCAAGGCCTACTCAAAACTTATTTTCCCCTTAGCCAGTTACTAATCTTAGATATCAGTCCTTTGTTTTCCTTAGCTGCAGCTATAAAATAAATTGAAAAAATTTAGTTATATCTCAGGTATCAGTGTCAATACTAGTTAGTGTGACTAAATGCATCTGCTGTTTATATCTGAGCTCAGAACGATGAAATGCTATTAATCAAAATTAAGTCACCCAATAATTTTTCCTAACAAATTTTAATCATACGATGAATCCCCAAAGAAAAAATTTTAAGACTCCCTTATTCTCGCATGAAGTCTCATCAGTGTGGCTGCCTGACCGAGATCTTCATGAGGACCACAGAAATGGATAAGCTAACGTGAAAGGAGAAAACCTCACGAGGTCTCAAACCTAGACAAACAACGAGAAGAAACTAGGCAAGGATAAAAGTGGAACGATGTCTCCCTCCAGGGAAGAACTCCGAGGTGGTTATTTAATACCTAATGGTCAGTCTTAAAAAATATATACATATATGTAGCTTTATGTAGATGGAGTAGCTTTAATTTATATATGTATATATATATATATATATATATATGTATATTACTATCTGTCTGTCTGTCTGTCTATCTATCATCTATAGTTAAGAAAATAGACAATGGAGGCCATGACTTTGAAAGAGACACTAAGAGGATGCATGGGAATGACTGGAGGGAGAGAAAGGGAGGTAGAAAACAATGTAATTCTTTCTTAATTTCAAAAATCTGAAACAATATTTTTAAAAGATTATATTTCTGTATATGAAAAATCATCACCTAATTCCTTGAGGTTTCTGTTTAGTAAAGACATAGAATTTAAAAACCTGAAATAAAAAGGATTCTTCTAAAAATGTGGAAGTCTTTCAACACTATCTGATCTTTTTATAGGTGATGGAACCGAAGGCTATTGGGTTGTAGTTACTCATGAGCTATATATGCTGCTCACAGATATATTTTTTTAATAATTATTTTCACTGCCCCTAGCAAGCTCTTAATGTCAGGCTAACTGAAAGAAAATTATTTTAAGTGGAAGTAAGAAAGGAATTCTTCTGTCTCTTCAGTACACATCAGACATTTTAATGCAGAGAACTGCAGGAGAAGGTTCAGAACTCCTTGCAGCATCCCAGCAGGCAGATTCTAGAAGTGCCTCTACCCTGCGCTGACACCCCACTGTAAGCCTTCCCCATCACTCAGCTAAGGGTTAGTGTGTGAAAAATCACCAGTGTCAGAAATGTAAAAATAATTATGCCCACCTTGGTCTTTTCTATTTAATAATTTGGGCCATGGATTAGTAACCTTTGTTTTGCCTACTGTGCAATCATAAATTACTTTTATAGATCAAGGAAACTTGAACTTTCAAAAGTGCTGTTTTAGCTTAAAAATGCTATAATTTAGATATTCTATTTATGTAAGAAGAAACCAGTGTCAGATACAGTAAGCACATTTTAAAAATTCCCTCATACAAATGATTGCCCCAGCATGGGGTTCCTGCTCTCAGAATAGCAGGAAATGTTTTGAAGGCTGCTTGAGTACATATTGTGAGTTAAATAACCATGAAAGGCATCTGGACTGCGATGGTAACATAGGTGGCTTACAGACTCATCTCTTTCCTTGGCCATCAAATGTACTTGCACTGTAGGATATTTTTTTAGATCCCTTAAATCAAACTCAGCACTTTGTTATGATGTTGGGCAATTTAAATAATCATACTGTTTTACATTTTGCAGGAAAAGGTTAGCAGGTTTCCAAATATCATGTTAATGGTGACCTAAGATAAGCATTCTTGATAATAATTAGTCTAGCTTGTCAGTCTCTAAAAACAAACTTGAAAACCTCTGAAAAGAATGTCCACCACTTAAACCATGACCCATAATTACAGTGTTATTGGTTGCTATTCAAGAATGTAATATAATAATGTCTTAACTTAGCCTGCTTTAAGTATGACCAACTTTAATCTTTGATAATGCTTCACCATCCCAAAGCCATGTCTGTGCTTGAAAACAACTTCACGTAAATTAAACCATTTTGGACTATTCCAATTAAAATGACTAAAATGTAAAGGGTTAACTTGAAAATTTCTTGTTTTGATTTTTCTTAAGTTATAAATGTATTATCATTTTTCAAAACATTTAAAAGTGTTCCTCAAAATAGCTAAAGTCTATGTCAATTTAGCAGAGCAACAATATTGTTATTAGGTCCTATGTTCTACCTCACCACTGGCTCTTGGCCCTGTTTAACAGGGCCACACTCCACAGCAAATCAGAAAGTGGTTGGATAGTCACATGACACTCATGCCTCTGCTGTGTCCATGGGGATATGTGGTTAACGGTGTTCATAGCCAAGTAGAATTAATGGTGGCTGCCCCATTAGCATGCCCATCTCAGTGCATCTCTCGATCCGTTTCAGGGAAGCTTCTACTTGCAGTAGATGACTATTAACACAAGTTTCTCAACTAGTCAACAAAGGAAGAATAAAAATTTCTCAACCCCAAATGGAGTGTACATATCACATTTTTCCCCCACAAGGCTACAGCATCTTCATGGAAAAGTTATAAGATTCAGAGTTTGTGTGTGACTTCAAGGAAATAGTGTTCTGGACTCAACAGGACAGTTGTATATGGAAATTTGCAATGATTATGACAACATGCGTAAAGTCTGGGCAAACTGGAGGAAGATAAAATCACAACATTAAGATGGAGGATGGGCAAAAACAAACACAACCAAAAATCAACAACAACAACAACAACAACAAACTACTAACTGAGAAGTTTTGGTCATTTGCTAGCTATTGGGTGAAGGAAAGTCAGATTTCCTTAATGATGAGATCCTTACTAGGTCACTCATGGCTGAAGTGGTGTTCTCCCAGAGTCGGCAAGAAGGACTAGACCCAATGGGACAAAGGCAAACAAAAGCAAGCAATGTGAGTAGGATGAATAGAGATAAGAGCAGAGAGGTTAGAGCTGGGAGAAGAAGAGGTGATTATGATCAAAAGGCACTACAGAAAATTCTCCAAGAATAATAAATATGTTGTTAAAAATAATTAAAGCCATTTTCTGCAGAGCCTCACAGGTATTACTGCAAAGCAAGTAAGTTGTATGTTTTGCTGATTTCACTTTGCTAGAAGGGAAAAAGCATTGACAGAGGTCAAGAGATTTTTGTCAATAATTAATCATGAAGTGTGTAAAAATAATTTAAGAAAGCCAATCTTCTGACAAGACTACTGCTCCGTAGTGTGCTCTCTTTTCTCTGGGCCTCTGTCTGTCCCTCTGTCTCTGTCTCTCTCACATACATACACACCATAAAACTGACCAATTCTGTCTCTTCTGGAAGACACAACCATGAAAGCTGTGTGATCATCGATGACAACTGTGGCGCTGCTCACTGTAGCCTGTAGCACGCTATGTGTCTCTGCTCTTTGAGGGAGGCTTGGAAGTCACAAGACTCCTGTTTCTACCTACCTAGTGTTGAAATTACAGCTGTATACCTTTGCAATTCAGCTTGGTATTTATTACTTACTTTTAGTAAATGATGAATAATTGCGGAATCACCAAAAAACTGAGAAAATAAAAGAAAGACAGACAGGGGGAAAGAAATGAAGAAAGAAAGAAAGAAAGAAAGAAAGAAAGAAAGAAAGAAAGAAAGAAAGAAAGAAAGAAAGAAAGAAAGAAAGAAAGAAAGAAGAAAGGAAGGAAAGGGGGATGGAGGTAAAGAGAGAGGAAGTAACGAAGGGAAATGAGAGAAAAGGTTGTCTGAATGCATCCTCCTTCTGTGAACTCAGAAAAACTCTCAAATTATGCATTTTAAAAATATCGTGATGGTTAATTCTATTTCCAATTAAGTAGGTCAAAGGATGCCCAGAGGTCAGACAAAACTTGGGGTTTGTTCTTGATGCTATTGGATAGACAAAGAAAAGAAGATCATATCCCCCAGTTTAAGTAGACTTCCCTACTCTGCTTAGGGCTTGTATAGAGTGAAGAAGTAGAGAAACACAACTTTTCCCCCAGCTCTTTCTGTCAGAACTTCTTCTATAGGCTGCTGTTTACCTCTGGTGGCACTGGTCCTCAGGCCTTTGGATTTGTACACACTTTGGGTTTAAATCACACCAGTGCTTTCCTATGTCTTAATTCACAGACTGTATATTGTCAGACCTCTCAACCTTCATGGTCTGTGAACCATTGAGTTATGTATGTAGTATATCATTTTCTTTCTTTCTCTCTTTCTGCTGCCATGAAGAACTCTGACCCCATGCAGACAGAATCTGCAAGATTGTATCCTTGGCTATCCCTATTCTTTCTAACCCTAGGCCTAGGAGGAAGACCCTGTAGGTCTTAAAGAGGCAGGAATACACAGCATGCCACAAATGCCACAAGCTAAAGAAATAATTGTCATCAAGGATCCCACTGCTTTCTTGAGATGGTTCTTTAGAAGACATGAAATTGGACTGTGTTATGGTGTGTGTGTGTGTGTGTGTGTGTGTGTGTGTGTGTGTGTGTGAAAGAGCATGTTGAAACACAATGGAGCTGTATTCTTGTCAGAAGATTGGCTTTCTTAAGTTATATTTTGCACACTTCATGATTAATTATTGACAAAAATCACTTGACCTGTGTCAATGCCTTTTCCCTCATAGCAAAATAAAGTTCGTTCTAATTACATGACAAAGAACCACGCTTGAAAGAGGAATGGCAATGCTATTTTTAAGTCACCTCCTCTAGTCCTGCCTGTGGGATTATGGGAATTTCTTCACTCAGTGGCTGAGTGATAGCTCAGCTGGAATGAGTTTGGTGCTCAAGCCCAAGAGCCTGAGTCTGACCGTGGATCTCAAGATAAAAGGGAAGAGTCAACTCCTAAAAGATGTCCTCTGAGCTCCAGATGAGCACCAGGCATATGTACACACACACACACACACACACACACACACACACACACACACACACAAACAGAGAGAGAGACAGAGACAGAGACAGAGAGACAGAGAGAAATACTCTCACACACAAGCACTCACACACCCAAATACTCTAGACACACACATATGCACACATTCAACCCAAACACTCCAGACACACATACACACACAAACACAAACGAACACACATACAAACATACACACACACACACACACACACACACACAAACACTACAAGCACACATCTACACTCACCTGTCTCCTCTCTTCATAACAGCTACTACTACTACTACTACTACTGCTGCTGCTGCTGCTGCTGCTGCTGCTGCTGCTGCTGCTGCAATCTAAAGAAAATCTTACACTGGGACCACTTAGAATTTTGAGAAGACAGAAAACCTTCACACAAAGCCCTCACCATAAATCGTGCTTGAAGCTTTGTAGCTTATGATGCCTGGTTCTTTGAAAAGATAGCTGATGAGAAATGGCAATCGGGGAAACAAGGTTTCCAAAACAGTCTCTCTAATAACCACAGCCTTTACGACTGCAGAATAACACAGGTGTTAAAACTATAACAGCATCCAGGAAACCAGAGTCTTCTAACTTACGCGTTGATGTCTAGATAGTTCTTGATTCTCTCATTCTCTCTCTCTCTCTCTCTCTCTCTCTCTCTGATTTTGTGGTGAAAGAGGTTTGGACATTGGCCAATAGCAGCATCCCTAACTGAGATCTTGCAACATAGTTTCCTTGGGAAATAGTACTTGTTGATGTAGAGCTTGCTTGCTCTGTTTGGTTCAGTGCAGTGGAAACAAAAACATTATTGTTCACTAATATGTTTGTAATTCTATTTTGGTCCACAGTTCCAAGAAGTAAAGCTGAGCTGTCTTTGAATATAGTAGCTATTAGGCTAAGAGTTTGTGTGTCTTCTAATTCAAAGCACTCCCTTTGCAACATATTTAATGCCTTGCTACACATAACATTTCTGGTAGGTTGAACTTTCCAATTGTCATCTAAGTTTGTTTATAGTGTATCACCTTAGAAGTCTGACCAAGTGCTATTTTTTTTTATTTGTTGTTTCATGCTTTGTTGTTTTGTGGGCTGGGTGGTTGGCAAGAAGTCATTAGCAAAGTGAATGCTGGGATATCATATCAGATGGGGAAAGGGGTACCTAAGCTTAGTCTAGAAAAGTCTAAAAGCCAAACATGTGAGTTAACCTTTCTTCTTGCAGCCTTTCTCTGGTCTATCCAGCATGAAACTAAGTTACAATCTACATAACCTGGCTGTGTCCTGACTCTGGATCCTAATGTCTGGCAAATACATCCTGTTTGCAATAAGACCAGCAGGACAAGATTTATCCACCTATAGACATCTAGAACAGTGTTAGATTACCCTCGCTTTTAGAGGAAATGGTAATCTCTAGCTTTACACAGAGCATATAGCTCACATCAGTAGAGCTGCTGTGAGAGGACTTCCTCTTGGTGCTTCCCCCCCTCCCCCCACTTTTTCCATCAGTACATTTAGTTCATTAAACAGGTACAGCTGCTTTTTAGCACATTTAGTCCGTGTTTGTGTTGTAAACAGGAAAATACACTGTTACTTCCATGGACATATTAAACATTAGGACACTTCCACCACTTTTTCATTTACTTCTTTATTTGTTTTTAAAGTGTGGCCTCACCCTGTAACCCCAGGTTAGCCTGGAACGGACAATCTTCCTGTGGCTGCCTCATAGTGTTGGGATTACATGTGTGATCTCCTATAACAGTTTAAAACTCTATTTTAAGTGTGTTCTTGGTTCCACATACGGAGGTACAAAGGCCCCTCCTACAGAAGGGGGAAGACACTTTCTGGAGAGGCCAGGATATGTTCAGATGTCTTATTTCAATGCAATCTTACCAATTTGAACAGTATGAGAGAAAGCCCAATGACTTCAGTTCATTCACAGTACAAGTGGCCACATTGACCTTCACAAGTCTGGAGTGTTCAGGCTCTCCCAGGTGGCCAGTGTCCCTTATTTTACCTCTTGCTAATTCATATTGTGAGATTAATCTTGGGATGGGGACCTGACTCATGGTAAAGTAAGTGAAGTGCTTTCCATGAAAGGTATGGACCTAAGTTCACATTCTAAACAGCCAAGTAGGTACATGGGCCTGGTGATAGATAGGAGTGCCAGCCCTGGGAAATCTGGGGCTCACTAGTTGCCTTTCAAGCCAAATTGGAGAACTCTTCAATGAGAGACACTGTATGAAAAAAATAAAGTGGGGAGAGAGAGAGAGAGAGAGAGAGAGAGAGAGAGAGAGAGAGAGAGAGAGAGAGAGACCCAACCTGACTGACTTGTGGCTCCATGTACACACACATGCATGAATGCCTGAAAACAAAGCAGAAGAGATGGTTTCACTGTATGTTTGGCCACTGGAACATCTCTCACACACCCACATAGTGTAGAGAGTAAGCCCAGACACAGGGGTTAACCAACAGCCAACCCATGAGCCTTTGGGCTCTTTGCCTAGAAACTCAGTATGGTAGCCTCTACAGTCAGTAACGTTCCCATATCTAATGCAATGTGGATAGGATTGGTTCTGGCCCCAGAACACTCCGGGGAGCCTGTTCTAATGGGATTAATTCTGCATGTCTGATGGATGAGTGTAAGCCTGAAACAGAAATGTAGTATCCAGGTGAGTGTGAACTAGCTAAGAAATCTGTGCAAATCCCAGAGCACAAGGCTTCTCTGTGCTTGAAGCTTAGATTGATCTCTCTAAATGCCTAAGGTTTCTACTTCGTTTGATGTCTTTGGCGGAGATTTTAAGGATGCATTCCCTTTGTGTCCCACTGGTTATGATTCACCATCCTGTGTCAAAAATTTCACAGGAGATTATGTCTACAGTTCTCTTAGTACAACACTTTATGTTGCAGAAATGTTTAATACTGTCTATACTTTCCAAAGCATACTTTCCAATAGTATTATAATTAAGTCAAGATTACAGTTAACCCCAGCCTTTTGATCATGGTTAAAAATCCAAGGGTTTGAATTTATATTGTCTTCTGAAGCTCATGTTTTCTTGTTAAGTGTGACTTGAGGGGCAGTATGATATCATTCTCTCCCCAGTTCATTTTAAGACACTAAATCTTATTGCCTTTGAGTGTTTTCCAGCCCTATTATGAAATTGCTCATCTGGGAAAAACGAAGAACAAATGGAATATTTTTTTAGGTTAAGTCAGGTGAACGTACATTGTCAAAGATGACAGGAGCGGCAGTCCATTCTTCGGTTGCATATAATCCTGTTGTTAGACTGACTCAACCCTACCCCAACTGCAGTGTAATTAGCATGTGGATACCTTTGCCATGTGAGAAAAAGCCCAGGAGTGACTGTGGAGGAACGTAAGCAGCCAAAGCATGGACAAAGAAAAGCATGCAAAACCGAGAAGGCCAACAAGGAGAAGCAGGCTTGTGTTCTTCATAGTTTTCGCATGGTTTTCAGAGAGTTCTCCTTTATTGTGATTCTACTATGAGTGGGTGTGGCTTGGGACTAGTCCAGGTAAAGAATGCCAAATTAGACTGTCATAACAACATGTTTCTTGGAAATAGAGGTACACTATTTTGCATAATCATTAAAAGTTTACCTCATTTGTTGTATCACAATCCAGCATTCTATCTTAATTCCACTGTTAAAAATCACATGTATACACACACATACATATAATATGCATATGCACATGCATATACACATACATAAATGCATATACAATGTATGGAACTTTGTGGTTCCATCTTATACCAGCCAGAATTTCAAAGATCCAAATCTCAAGTGATAGCACGTGCTGGTGAGGATGTGGAGCAAGAGGAAGACCTTCTCCATTGCTAGTGGGAGTACAAACTTGTATAATAACTCTGGAAATCAAATGTGACAGTTTCATAGAAAACTGGGAATAGTTCTACCTCAGGACCCAGCTATACCACTCCTGGTATATATGCAAAAGATGCTCTAGCATCCCACAGAGATACTTGCTCAACTATATTCATAGCAGCATTATTCATAATAGCCAGAAACTGGAAACAACCTAGATGTCTATTAACTGAAGAGTGGAAAAATGTGTTACATCTACACAATGGAGTAATACTCAACTATTAAAAACATGACATTATGAATTCTGCAGGCAAATGGGTGGAACTTGAGAATATATCATACTGAGTGAGGTAACCCAGTCCCAAAAGAACAGGCATGGTGTGTACTCACTTATAAGAGGATATTAGTCATAAAATACAGGATTCCCATGCTATTACACTCCACAGGCCCAAAGAAGTGATATAAGAAGGAAGGCACAAGCAAGGATGCTTGAATTTCACTTAGAAGGGGAGTAAAATAACCATAAGAGGCAGACAGAGGGTGGTACATGGAAGGGAGAAGGTATGGAGAGAGGAGTTGGGGGGTTCAAGTTCAGGTATAAAAAGGAACAGGAGAGATGGTTGGATGGCCATTAGAATTAATGGAAATCTGCATCTGACAGGATGAGGAGATGTGGGGACATCTCCAGGATAAGACAGAGACCTGGGATAAGGGAGGTGGCCAAGAATCAATGAGAGTGACCTTAGATGTGACTCCCAAGATTGGGGATATGGAAACTTTTAACTGCAAAGCAAGTATAGAATGTCATCATAACAATCAGGTACCAGGAAAGAAAACAGCCAGAGATCCCATTTCCTTCCTTAGAAAGACATTGCCAAAGCATTGCTTACCCCCCCACACACACACCTTGTATGTGGGTATGAAGTGCATGTATGTATGCACATGTGTATAGGCTCATGATGTGGAGCCAGAGCTTGACTAAGGATGTCTTCCTTGTGTCCCTTTAATCACTGAGGCAGGACATAGAGGGTGTGGATTGATCTAGGCTAGCTAGTAAGATTGCCTGAGCGTGTGTGGTCTCAACCTCCAAAGAGCTGGGATTACAGGCAGACTGACTGACATATCATTCAAATAGTGTGTATGTGTGTGTGTGTGTGTGTGTGTGTGTGTGTGTGTGTATGTTGGATTCAACTTCAGTCCTCATGGCTATATGGAAGTTGCTTTGTCCATTGAACCATCCATATCCCCAGAGATTTCCTTCTTGCACAATCAATCACCATACATAGAGATTTCAAAATCAGTTGTCCAATGAATTTCAACAGGCATGTCAATAACTTGCTGGTTATGTATGCATGGAAAAAAAAATATATATGTAACCAGCCCAAATCAAAGCTTTGAGTGGCCTCTGCATACAGACTCTCAACAGTGATACCCAAGGGACTTCCCTCCTTAAGCTTTCAAATGAGACTCCATTCTTGACACCTCTTGCTCTGAGACTAGCAGCATCTTGGGTGAGGAGCTGGTTTCCCCACTCTCCAGACTGCATAAACCATCACAAGACTGTCCAGCCTTTAATCCTGAGAGGCAGTTTAATAAATTTCCCATAATATAAACATTTTTTAAATCCTTCTGGAGGAGCCTGACTAACTCTTCTGAATCAGCACTCACAATACACCAGGCATTACTTTAAAGTTGCTCCAAATATATCATTTGTTGCTCTCAGAGTCTAGTTTAAGCAGTCCGGTCATAAAATAGAAGAATATGATGAAGCGTTCAAACATACAATAATACGGAAAGTGAACGCCATCATATTCACAGCGTGCATTTACAGCTGACACTTCAATGTGGTGATTTTATTGTGTGTGTTTCCATTATCCATTTCCCCACGGAGAGCTTAGTGTCCTTTAAATATTCAGTGTGGAAGTCAGTGGAGCTCAATGGTTGTTTACCATCCTTACTTTCTGCTATGAAATTTACTACAGAAGAGAGCTGTGCTGCTAAACATACACTCCTGACTCTATGGATGCACACATGCCTGCTTCTCCAATCCTATCAATAGATCAAGTGTCCAAGCTTGGTCATGTGGCCATGTCGTCAACGGTTTGAATTTTCATAGCCATTGATTTCTTGGCTTATTTCATAAATATGTAACGTGTGTGTATGTGTGTGTGTGTGTGTGTGTGTTTGTGTGTGTGTGTGTGAATACCATTAATGTAAAGCTTCTTTAATGTGGCCTAATATTTTTGAGACTTCTATGTTTCTAGATATTAACAATTGGTTGTTGTTACCCAATAGCAGTATTTCATTGTAGGAATCCATTTATTCACTTCCTCATAGACCTCTGGCCTGTTTCTACCCTTTCTCTGTCATGCATAAAGCCAAAGGAATAGTCATTTACAGCATTCCAATGATCATATGTCCATAGTGACATAAGCATGATCATATGACTTCTTTAGAGTAGCTAAGTCATACGATTGGTTTACATTTAACTTTTTAAACTGTTAAGCTGTGCTATTTTACTCTCTCATTAACAATATACTAGAACACCTGTTGGTCCAGATCCATGCCTACATGTGGTATTGTCAGTCATTTTAACTTTAACCACATGAGGTCACATGACCTATGTCTCTCCCGGTGATGCTAACTCAGACTTCAATGAGAAATAGACTCTCTCAGTTTTCATGTCTTTATGGGACATTCATTTAAATGTCCATGTAATCCATTTCAATATTTCCAACTTTTATTGATGAGCTGTAAAAGTTAAACATACATTTATTATTTGTTAAACTAATATTATTTATTAGGCCTTTGCTTAATATTATTTTCAAGTTTTTCCTTCTAATTATTATTCTAGTTATTCTATAATTATATATTCTAAATTCTGTATTCTATATTCTAATTATTCTAATAATTCTATAATTATTCTAATAAATAATTCTGAATTATTTACTTATTTTTCTCATCAGTATCATTGAAGTTCTGAAACTCACTTCTGACTAAATATCATTTTATTTATGCTTTTCTTCTTTTGAACTTTCTTAGGTTAATTTGCTTTCTCCAAGTTTGAAGTCTTACTTTACATATTTTACTAAAAATGATTCATTTTAAACTACGGATGATTCTTGATCTGCCTTAGGTTAGTATTTTTTTGGTAGGGTGTCAGATATTAAAGTTTGGCTTTCAGCACAATCCGTGGAAAGATTAACTTTTGTGTACTATGTTCTGGTGACCACTTTGTAGAAAATAAATATACATGTGTACCTACTTACTTGGCTTTCCTAGGTTAACTGAGCCTTTGATTCTCAGGCCTTTTCTGCAGTGTCCCCGGCAGGATGTTCTGAAGCCATTTTCAAGACAGTCCTAGTCTGAGTTTGCATATCACTTTGGAAATTAATTTGGATACTGAACAAACACCTATGCAAGCAACAGAAGAGTATGTTATGAAAGCAGTTTCTTGCTTTCCCCCAAAGCTTCACATGTTGTTATATAGATTCCTCTTTTCTAATCTTGACATTATTGTGGGTATTAACTTTTAAATTTAGGTGGAAACATACATCCAAAGAATTTTATTTATTAAAATAATATTGTAAGGAGATGCTAAATTCATTAGCTGATTCTTAAAGCCACTTGAAATATTTCTGAGAATTCTCCATCTAAATAATTGTGCCTTTGGCAAATAGAGAGTTGTGTTTCTTCCTTGGCCATTGTACAGACAGTGGCTTGCTTACATAGCTGTTACAGGACTGTGATATTTAATTAAAGATTGCATAAAATAATAAAAAAAATACTCTTTTCTTTATTTGTCCCCATTGTTTGGGGAATTCTGCATAATGGATAACTGTTACCTGTATAATTTATCTTTTATTAAATTGAAGAGATCCACTCTTATTCATGATTTCTGAATAATTTGACTATGATTGACAGTGTTTTGTTACATATTTTCTTCCACTTATTGACATGCTCATATGACTGTTTTCTTTATTGTGATAACGTGAAGAACTGCGCTAAGTTTGAACATTAAATTGACCTTTAATTTCTGAAATAAACACCATCTGTCCATGATGTCCAAGAATGGATTCTATTTCTGAATACTTAAAACTTCTACATTCCTAAGAGTATAAACTTGTGATTTTTATACTTGCACAATCATTTTTGAGCTTAAATAATATAATTATTTCTTTTTCACAATAGTTAGGATCTCATTAACCTTCCTTAATCTTACTTAAGATTAGTGTCTTTTAAACAGTTTATAATATTCACCAATGAATATATAAGGCTATCTTATCTATGTGCATAGGTGTGTGTGAGTGTGTGTGTGTGTGTGTGTGTGTGTGTGTGTGTGTGTTAAGGAGTATATTAGTATGTATGTGTTGGACAGTGTGTGTATTAGTAATGTACGTTAGGTTGTGTATGGGGAAGGGGTGTACTGTTTTGTGGTGTGTGTTTAGAGGGTGTGTTTTGGGTGTGTATATTGGGCTGTATTGTATGAAGGTGAACATTTTGTATGTGGTTCTATAAATGTCATTAAGTTTTTCATCATATTACTTAAAAATTGCTTAATGTCTGTGGGACTTTCATCTTTTATATTAGTCATTAGACTTTTTTTTTAATTTTTCAACAGTATCTTACAAATGTATCCATTTTGTTGATATTTTTAAAGATTAATTTTGGTTCCATGCAATTTCTTTTTTATTTAGATTTTTATTCAATTCTGTATTTATTCTTGTTATTTAGGATTTTCTTTGCTTTTTTCTCCTCTATGTTGAAATGAAAGAGAGTGGATGAATTTTAGACATTTCTTCTTGCAGTAGGACTTTAAAAATACAGATTGATGTCTACACATTAAAATCCTGACTATCCCCTGAATATGGCAAAGACCTGGTTTCCAACCATGACGCTTCTGGTGGCCAGGCATTGAATGCATTTAGACTTTTTAAGGTGGTTTGAAATTTATATGGTGGTTTCTAATTTTTCCTTTGGATCACAAATTCTTTAGAATTATGCAACTCAATTTCTGAAAATTTAAATTTTTTCTTTTATATGATATTTTTGATTATTGTTATATCATCATTTTCTATTTCTATGAGATTTTTGTATATGAGCAATACATGTATACCCTCTCTTCCTCCAACTCCTCTTATGTTACTTATGTTACCAAATTCATATCTTCTTTAGGTATAATTGGGACACACACACACATATAACATTAAGCACACTAAATCCACTTGACTTTGTATAGCATGGACACATGTTCTGGCTGACCACTTGGGATTGGACAAGCTATGTGAGAGCTCAGCTCTGAGTGAATTGATTTCTCCTCTCTCAAGGCAGTGTTCACTTTCAGTCCTTCTTCTAGGGCTGGGACAATGCAGGACTTGCCCTGTCTACATTTACATGAAACTGGTGGTGTCACTATGAAGGTCTCATTCAGCCAATCACATTGATTTCATGTATATGGCTTCCCTGTCATGAAGAAGACAAGATTTCAAAGCAGACATTCCAGTCTTCTGCGTCTCAGATTCTCAGCTAATACATGCCATGGGGTTATCATCATCTTAGAGTGCTAAGGCTTTTAAAATAAACCAACATGTGATAGCGCAATGGATATATATGAACAATCAAAAATCAAAGGCATTGTTCTTTATTGGTCCTTTCTTTTGTCTAGCTTGGTGCGTCTCCAGCTTCCTAATGGTGCTACTCTTTAATATTGTCCCTCATGTTGTTATGACCCTCAACCTAAAACTATTTCAATACTACTTCATAACTATAATTTTGCTACCCTGGGTTTGTGTTTCTAGCTGCATTTGTAGCAGAAGATGACCTAATCGGCCAACAGTGGGAATAGAGGCTCCTTGGTCTTCCAAACTCCATATGACCTAGCACAAG
>NC_034605.1:42712660-42741017 GCF_900095145.1 Mus pahari
CTTTCGGGATAGCATTTGAAATGTAAATAAAGAAAATAATAATAATAATAATAATAATAAAAAAAGAATTATAATATAAATATCTGATATGCCACCCCCCAAAGGGATCATGACCCACAGGTTGAAAACTGCTGGTCTAGGTATTGTGCCAACACTTCATAACTGTAATTTTGCTACTACTCTCTATTGCAGTGTAAATATCTGATATGGAGGACATCTGATATGCCACCCCCAAAGGGATCATGACCCACAGGTTGAGAACCACTAATCTAGTTATTTTGTCAACAGTGAGAAAGTGGTGTTAAGTTCCTCACCTATGACTGTGCAGTTGCCTATAGATCTCATGAATTATGACTGTGCTTGTTTTGTGAATTTAAAGGCTTTTATGTGCACAGGTCATACATCGGATATCATGGACACTGAAGAACAGTTAATGAGCTCAGAGAAAAACATTAAACTCTATGGACGCTCTGATTTCAAAATATGAGGAATGATTATGGAAAGCATTCTTCTTAGAAATATTAAGGCTTATACTAAACATGTAAACATATTTTTAAGGGTAAAATGTGTATAAAATGCCAATTCTCCTTATTATAGCTTACATGATTTCATAGAGTATCACTGTTGTGAATCACTTGAAAAGTCAAAGCAAGTAGGTGATGTGACATTCTCATCTTAATGCCTGTATGTTTTCAAAACAATAAACAGCATCAGCATTTTTCTCACATGCCACCTTGTTGAGTAAACTCGATTTTTACAGATGTTAGCAACAATGATATGACCACCACATCTTTTCTTTCAGACTGTTAGAATTATTTGACTTTTGATTTAGATACATGATGTCTTTTTGTAGTTACATTGCATGCTAGAAACAGAGGAAGTTGCATGTGTTAGCAGGTTGTCCTCCAAAATCTTGACACTTGTTTTTAGTGTCAGTAGAGTAGGAATACAAAGGGCCATCTTGATAGTCAGTGTGTGGCTGATGAGAAGCCTAGATTAAGTGATTCATTCATTCAGTCATTCATTAAAAAATATTATTAATTATCTAACAGGACAGACAATGATGCCCATTATCAAATCGTTAACTGTCTCAAATTTGCACTGCAATTGTAAGGGATAAAAGAAGATGAATATGGAGTCAAAGTAATCGTAAGGAGGGCTGGCCAGATGACCTAAAGGGTAAGGGCTCTTGTGTTCAAGGTTAATGACCTGAGTTCTATTTATGCCACCATGTTTAGAAGAAAGGGTCAGCTCTGGAAAGCCACCTTTTGAGCTCCACACTTATGTCACATGTATATAGACACATAAATGAATAAATAAATAAATAAATGTAAAAAGAATCAAATCCTTAAAAGTCCATCAGTGTTGAACGTGTTGGTTTGATCTGTATCCAGTATAAAATGACAGAGAATATTCAGGACTTTTCCAGAACTTGTTGAAACTCCCATCCTAATCCAAAGACAAACTTCATTTTCCATTTTTTATTAAATTCAAGTGAATAACCCAAACAGCAATTTTTAAAGTCAAACATTATGCTAGTTCGATACATGCTGAGTGAAAACTAAGAAAACATTAAATATCTTTGTTTTGTGTATTTCAATTATTACATTTTTACATGAGCAGAAAACTTTACATATACAGTCAAAATAGTGCAATTTCTAAGCCTTGAATCTGCATCTGTGTGTCTGTGTGTCTGTGTGTGTCTGTGTGTTATATGTGTGTGTTTAGTGTGGTATGGATATGTGTGGTGTGTGTGCATGTGTGTGTCTGTGTGTGTCTGTGTGTTATATGTGAGTGTTTACTGTGGTGTGGATATGTGTGTGGTGTGTTTAGTGTGGTGCTGTGTGTGTATCAGGGGTGTTTCTATCAGCTCATGTTGATTCATGTGGTTTACCAGCATGCACGATGCAAAGTGCATGTGTTGTATGCTCAAAACACAGGCTAGAGTGAATTCCCATGATACAACACATGTGAGCATTGTCAGAAACACCGGAGATTTGAAAAATGCTTAATTGTCAATTAATTTGGGGTCATTACTAATTCTAAAGCCTTTTAGTGTTACCAACGTTATGTCCCTATTCTCATTTAGTGGCGGTCCTTATAAGGGGTCATGTCCCTTGTCTCGTAGTTTAAAAATCTGGAGTCTTAGAAAGCTGGCAACACATATTTCACTACTTGAAAACTTGATCGTCACTTTCTGTTATCTGCCTCCTTTCTGACACCTATGTTCTTCGCTGGTTCTTTCTTTCTTGCTTGCTTGCTTTTTGTACACTGATACTTTCTTTAGGGCACTTTCTATATTGTACTGCAGACTGAGGTTGTCCCAGGCTGAACCTGTTCTACCTCTCACATCTACTAAGTCCTAGGACAAGCTACAGAAAGAGTGTGTGTGTGTGTGTGTGTGTGTGTGTGCTATATGTGTGTGTTTAGTGTGGTGTGGATATGTGTGGTGTGTGTCTGTGTCTGTGTGTGTGTTATATGCATGTGTTTATTGTGGTATGGATATGTGTGGTGTGTGTCTGTGTGTTTTATGTGTGTGTTTAGTGTGGTGTGGATATGTGTGTGTGTGGTGTGTTTAGTGTGGTGCTGTGTGTGTATGGTGTGTGTGTGTATGTGTGTGTGTGTGTGTGTGTGTGTGTATGAATGGTGTATGTGGTACAGTGTATAAGGTATATATGTATGCATGATGGTGTATGAGTGTGTGTATGTGTGTGTGCGTGTTTAGTGTGGTGTGGATATATGTGTGTGTGGTGTGTTTAGTGTGATGCTGTATGTGTATGGTGTGTGTGTGTGTCCATGTCCTGGTGATGGCCTTGTTCAGCAAAGTTGACATTTGGAAGGAAATGTGACTCTCAGTGTCTTTTAACTTTGAGATGCAGGGAAAAAAAAAACACAGAGAATAAAAAAATAACAAGTAAGTTATGATTTAGGGAACAAAATTCCTAGGAGGCTTCCTATTTTTTAAGAGAAACTTTAACAGGATAATATAATCAATCAATCGAGAAGTCTTGTGGGAATTGTTTTAACTCAAAACACTTAAAAAATGCACAATAGAAATTTATGTCACGCCGGGCCTGGTGGCGCAGGCCTTTAATCCCAGCACTCGGGAGGCAGAGGCAGGTGGATTTCTGAGTTCGAGGCCAGCCTGGTCTACCAAGTGAGTTCCAGGACAGTCAGGACTACACAGAGAAACCCTGTCTCGAAAAACCAAAAAAAAAAAAAAAAAAAAGAAATTTATGTCACATATACAAACAGTACCCATTTCACCAGGGTCTGAATACAATGTCTTTAAAAAAAAAAAAAAAAGCTTATTGTTTAATTCAAGTTCATCATTTTCCCCAATAATAATAGCTTTCAGAGGAGACTCCTGTGTAATTTGAAACTTTTCATACATTTTTTTAATAGTTCCAATAAGATTCTTCTGAGGTTCCCCCATTAAAGAAAGGGACTCACGTGTAGTAGACAACATGATACTGTCCCCGAGGGAACTGTCTACTACACAGTTAGCTCTCCTGCAGCTCGGGGCCCAACAACACTGACCTTTCTGAATTTCCCTCAACACTCTACCTGCTAAGGTGAGGTCCTGAAACAGGAGGAATGAAGGGCTAGCCTTTACTAATGGAGGATTTACAATCGTAAACTCTATGGGCCCGAGAGATGGATCACTGATGCTGCTCTTGAAGAGCATACAGGTTCGGCTCCTGCACCCACACAGTGAGTTCCACCATCTTTAGCTAGTTCCAGAGAATCTGATAGCCTCTTCTGGTCTTTGGTCACTAGGTATGTTTGTGGCACACATGCATGCATGCAAGAAAAGCATGCAAACAAACACATAATAATAACTAAATCTTTTAAAACAAAGTCTCAAGATCATGTGATCACTTATATGATGCATAGCTACAGAAAGATTGTTGAGCTGTGTGTAATTGGACCAAATCAGCTTACATCTATCTGAATAAGTATTTAATTTAAAAACTGGTTGCTATTTGTCTTTTTGGAAAATAATAATAAGATTGTATTTGGGTACCTCTATGACTCAATGAGGATATCTATGTAATGATTACTATGTGTAGAGATGACTAAAAAAATGATTCATGAATAATTATATGTATTTATTTATATTTAATTTCTAATGTTATTATACATATACATATACATATAGAGAGAGAACAACTCAGAAAAGAACATTTTTATTTCAAATTCCATTACATAGAAAAATAATTATAGAATGTTACAAATTATTTCCCTTTTATCGGGGAATGGAAAAATATGTGAGTTCTAAGCATGTAGCTTTGCACACAGCTTTTCCCTCTTCAGTGCAGGGCCATGCTACAGGCATTTTCTGCTTTTCTTCCTTTTTTTGGGTGGGGGGAACATTTCAGACACACAAATAAACCATCATTCATTTTAACCCAATTACTTTAGATAAGTTTGTTTCTACAATTTTGCCACAGTGAACACTGTAATAAATGTCTTTGCCCGGAATCCTTTGTCTGTATCGTTAATCATTTCATTAGAAGAAATACTTCAACTGAGAGGGAGGCTGGGTGTAGTGGGGACAATTGAGGCCACAATTGTCTGGAGGCCTCAAAGACTAGCACAGTGCTCTGCAGGAAAGTTCTATGAGCTCCGTTGTTCTCTAGCTGTCGAGTTTGCCCACCAAACTGCTCATGCTAACACAGAATATTATTAATTACATCTTCTTTAAACTCAAACTATTCTTACCACCCCATCATTGTTTGTGATTCAGCATAAATAAAGCCTATTTTATAATTTCATGTATCTTATAAAAGAGAGGTAACAATTGTCTCCTCCATGGTGTCATTGAATTCCAAGGACCAAATAAATTTTTCCAATTAATCCATGCAAATGAAAGTCATCTCTGTCCTGTGATGGTCATTTTCAAGGCTAAGAGGAAGCAAAGGGGCATTTTTGGATATGTGCTCTGTATTCTTCATCGTTTGAGGGGTTCGTTGTTTTATTGATAAGGAGATGAATTTCAGAAACTTTTAAGGATCTCATGACCGTTGGCAGCAGTGCAGTTTTAACTTTAACTTTGCCTGTAAATTCTTACTACATAATCATAAATAACTCTATTCTTACCTTAGTGATAAGAGATGAGATTTGTGGGTATCATTGTCTTCTCAAAGAGTCGCCTTCTTGGAAATACAGTAATGAAAAGAGAAACGAGCAGTTAATTCACTCCCTGAGCCTTTCTCCATGTAGTTGAGAATTTCATATATGTATTCAAATCATATCCACACCTCCTTCTCCTTTTCCAACCCCTCTTGTGCACCCCACGACTCTCAGAGAACCTTATAAATAATAACAGAGATATTGGCCAAATATTTAAAATATTGTTATAAATTAATGGGAGGAAGACGTTTGCATTTTAGTGCACTGTAAACTGTAAATGATGTGAACTTGGTGGCGCACAGTGAGGGCGCCAGAGCATTGCTGCCATCTCAGTACAGAAGCCTTTGCTTTTAATTTGAAATCATCTCAAAAGGTAAGATGATATACCACAACATCACAGGCTGCTCATGCGATTCTTGATCATTAGTGTTCACAAGTAACAGTAAAATCAGATATTACTAGAATCAAGTTTATTGAGTTGTTCATTAGGTTTCATACTAAAATTTCAGATGGCATCAAAGAAGAAAAGGTGCTTTTTCTTCAAACAGTACCAAAACTATTTATAGTTTTATATTTTATATAATTAACTACTATATTATATATGAACACACACACACACACACACACATACACACACACACACACACATATGCTTGAGACTAAGTTTCACTCTATAGCCCAGGCTAGCAACAAACTTACATCAATTACCCTGCCTCAACCTACTTTTCTTTTAGAATAAAAGAATTTTTACTTTATTTAATATGTGAAGTTATATTTTAATATAGGGATTGTGTATTGTGTAGGTTTATGCTCTAATATATTGTTTTTATGCTTTCAATTCTAGTTCCATACATTAAAATGGAATACATTCACATATATACTAAAATACATAGAAATATATTACTCCCTTTGTCCTTAACCACAGAATCCCAATACTGTGCAAGCTGTAAACATGCCATACACAAATATATACTTTTGTGTATGTGATGAATGTAAATGTTGTCTTTTTAATTAAAAGATGTAATACATTTTACTGGGACACTAGCGCTGCATTTTCTTTTAAAATTAACATGAATTAAAGATGAAATGGATAAAACATAGTCGGTAATCATAAAATATAAATCCTACAAAGCAAGATTTGCAAGCAATAAAATCTAAATACACTCATAAGTTAGGCAGAGTCCGGTGTGCTTCAGAAAGACAAGAGAAGAGCTGTCTGAAGCTTTGGTGCCTGAGTTTCTATCATTGGCTTTTCCAGGCGAAAGAAAAAAGGTAACAGCGAAGTCTAAGCAGGAGCGGGCTCTTGCAAGTCTCTTCCACTCTCCCAATAACTTGGAATATCAATAGGAAATATCAGAAGGAAAGCGCAACTTTCCCTTTCAACCCTTCAAGTGACTATAAAGAGTCACTAAAGTAAGGGGACAAGATTTGAAGCCATTTGTGAAACCTCTCAGTCAAGCCAACCAGGACATTGTGGGAACAGGGCAGAGGTCAGGACCCTTCTCTCAGGTGGTTCTGAAGACTAGGGTGATTCTTCCATACTGGTTGTTTCTACGGTGCTGCTGGTCTTCACCAGCCAAGTTGTACGCTGTGGTTATTAGAATAAAGCCTTTTGTTTAAAGTGTGCTAAGTCAGCCTTACGAAATGTGTCTTCTAACACTCAGAAGCCCTATGTCAGTCTATGTACAAAGGTAGGAACGCAGGATAGAGGGGAGAACAAAAGGAAGTCTTCTTTTTCTCTAGCCAAACTGTTACCAGTAACAACTCCAAAATTATTATTTACCAGGTTTCTTTGGCCCCCCCCAGGCCATCAAATGTATTAAAACACAGACTGAAGAACCACCAAAGAAGTGATAAATTCAAAGTCCTGTGCCTGAAGAGAAGTGCTTGTCTGCTTAATTAACATGTCACTGCCTGGACCGCCAGGTGTCCCTTAGAAGTCACCTGTGTGAGTATTGATCCATCTAAGCTGCATGCTGCTTGACAAGATAATGGAGATACCAGCTTTGGGCAAAAAAAAAAAAAAAAAAAGGAAAAGAAAAGAAAAGAAAAAAAGGTGTCTGAAGACTTGTTTACTTAAAGAGAGGAGGGTCTGGGGCACAAGTTGGTACTTGTGGACCATTTCTAGTTTCTACTGCGGATATTTGTTGTTAATTATTTAGATTCGTGGATGAGAAACTACCAGAGATTTTCATGGTCTCTTTAGCCCCTAAGTATAAGGAAAATATTTAGATACAATAGGATTGATTTCAGAACTAGAGAGCTGTGTGTAGCTGTCTCTTCATGGTAGCTTCTTTAATCATAAAAAGACATTAGAAATATGCAAGCCTGTCTAAGCGGGAGACAAGTGTATAGTCACGCACACATATGTGTGCATTTAAATAGGTTTTCACTGAGACCTATCAACATATTAGAGTTGTTACTGAATAGGAATGGCAGTTTCCTTCCTGTTCAATAGCTTCGAGAGAGAAACACAGCATATACTATGACGTACCCACAATTCTCCTGTCTTAAAGATGCATCAGGGTGAAAATGATTTCTAAACTGAGACAAAAGTGAGAGTCAGGTATGCAAATTGGCTTTTGTTATTTAAACAATCATAAAGATGCAGATAAAGCCAGCAAGGTCCACTTCTTAAGAGAAGCCTAGCAAGGCTTTGGGGCACTGGGTACAGGACTCTTGGCGTACATCACACAGGGCAGACTCCTGGGGACATTCCTTTTTGCTTAAACCAGAACAGAATGCTTGCCTTCAAGAACCTGGCAGAAATTTTTCAAACACAACAGAACTAGAGTAACTTCACCTTTCTCAAGAAGAGGAGAAAGCATGCTGACAGAATCTGTCAGGAGCCACCTGATTGACTGGTAACCAAAGCCAAGAAGAAATCCAAACATTTGATGGACCAGGTGTAAGAAAGATGCTGGAGGGGGCACACATTTTGGCAATTAGCAGGATTTAAGACAGAGCAGAGAAAGGACAATTTTGTGGATTCTGTCCCACCATGAAGAGAATATTTCTCTTTATTAATCTTCTAAAGTTTCATGATTTCTTAGGTTGAAGTCTTTTTCATCTCTCTATCGCTATGTAACAAATCACCCTTAAACTCAGTGGCTTAAGACAATTATGGCTTCAGGGTCTTGCATGATTCTCTGTGTTGGCACGGCTTAGCCAGGGGGATTTGTTCTCATGTGGTCACCTGACTTGATCCAACTTCCAAACGGCTCTTGAGGCTGGTGGGCACCCACACTTGAAGATTTTAGGAAGGGATCCTCACAATGTTCTCTAATCCTCCTTGTCACTTGGCTTTTCAAAGTCAGTAACCAGTTTCCAATAAGGAGTGGGGATTGCTCAGGCCACTGCTGGTATCTGCTTGCTTATATGCGTATTCATAGAATAAGAAAACGCATCTGGGAAGAGACTAGAGTATTTTATATGAGAGTTTTCTTTACGCTCATCTCAGAAACAGCTTCCGGAAACAGGACAGGGAAGCAAAGGACAGAAGGCTAGAAAAATACATCCTTTGGTTATATGTAGATTCGTAAGGGTCTCCTGTAGACTCTGAAGTTAAAACCTGTATAGACTTGGTCCAACCATAATGGAATACTGGGCATGTGTCCATTGTCCCCAGCCAGTCCGTTCTGAGCAGAGCTCTACTGTAGCAGAAGAAGAATATTGGGGTTCTATGGGCCTTCTGGTGAGATAAGTCAGTGCTATTCTTCAGAGAGTGAGATTTCTCTGAATTACTAACAGGTAGCCATCTCTGATGGAGAATTCCTATGAAAAGGACTCAGAGAAAGGGAAGGCTAAGGAGGCTTCCTGCAGAATGGAAACAGAGAGATTGTCAGCTCAGCTACACCCTCAAAATAAAAAGCCAAGCAGCAAAACCAAATCCTATGGAAAGCCATCTGAAGAAGTATTTGTTCTTCAAACACTAGCCAGATGATATAGTCTAAAGAAATACAAAGTTTTATTTTGACATTTTAAATTCGGTGCCGTTTAAGAGAACGTAAATCATATACATCAATGGCTTCAACAAAATAGACATTTAATACATTATGTGGTAGAGTGATGAGATTGAAAAAAAAAAAAAAAGGCCATTTTAGAAAGTTGATTTAAAAAAAAATAGAACCAATAGGAGGGAGTCAAAGAGTTGCACATTTCAAAAATCTGGTAATAACACGTCTCAGGTCAAGTTCATATTGCACAAAATGAGGAATTTTTTCTCAAGTCAAGCTCTAATAATGAGTGTACACATTGTAACTGATGTCGATTCCTATTTCTGGTATCCATCTTTATTTCCAAAATATAATGTAAGATCGCCAAGAGCTTTATTAATCACATTCACTGTGGCAATGGCTTCCTTTCGACTTTACCCAAAGATCAAGCAACAACCTGGCCTTGAACAGGAAATCAGACACATTTACCATCAGATATTCCATTCACTTGGTAGGAATAGTCTCCAAAGGCTACAAATTTTCATGCTTTTATTTACAAAATCAATTCTCTTGTGCTTCATTTAAATCTATGATACTTGGCCAGTGGTCTGGCTCAAATATAAAGATGCAATCGTTTATAGTATATGAACCAGCATATTGAATTAAACAAACTCTAATGCCTTCCAACAATTGTGGCTGAATTTAATATACTGACTGAAAGGTTCAGGTCTATTTACTTATATAAATTTACAAACACATTGTGTTGGTAAATATATTTTGACATGATTAAGCACTGAAGGTATTTTAGTTTTTTCTTTTTCTCATCTCTGAATTAAACTCCTCCCCCCCCCACTTTATTGGATATTTTCTTTATTTACATTTCAAATGTTATCCTCTTTCTAGATCTTCCCTCTGGAAATCCCCTGTGTCACCCTCCTTCCCCATGCCTCTATGAAGGTGCTCACCCACCCACCCACTCCCACCTTCCTGCCCTGGCACTCCCCTACACTGGGGCATGGAAACTCCTCAGGCCCTAGGGCTGCTCCTCCCACTGATGTCCAACAAGGCCATCCTCTGCCATATATGTGGCTGGACCCCTGGGTCCCTCATTTGTATTCTTTGGTTGGTGGTCCAGTTTCTGGGAGTTTCAGGGGTGGGGGGTGGGGGTCTGGCCTGTTGACACTGTTGCTCCCCCACAATGGGGCTGCAAACCCCCTCAGCTCCTTCAATCCCTTTTCCAACTTCTCCATCAGGGACCCCGTGCTCAGTCCAACGGCTGGCTGCGAGCATCCGCCTCTGTACTTGTCAGGCTCTGGCAGAGCCTCTCAGGAGACAGCTGTATCAGGCTCCTGTCAGCTGTATAAGGGATGGATCCCCAGGGAGGGCAGTCTCTGGAGGGCCTTTCCTTCAGTCTCTGCTCCACACTGTGTCTCCATATTTTCTCCTGTGAGTATTTTGTTCCCCTTCTAAGAAACACTGAAGCATCCACACTTCGGTCTTTCTTCTTCTTGAGCTTCATGTGGTCTGTGAATTGTATTATTTGGAGATTTCGGGCTAATATCCACTTATCAGTGAGTACATACCACCTGTGTTCTTTTGTGACTGGGTTACCTCACTCAGGATGATATTTTCAAGTTCCATCCATTTGCCTAAGAATTTCATGAAGTCATTGTTTTTAATAGTGTACCACATTTTCTGTATCCATTCATCTGTTGAGGGACATCTGGGTTCTTTCCAGCTTCTGGCTATTATAAGTATGACTGCTATGAACATAGTGGAGCATGTGTCCTTATTATATGTAAAAGCATCTTCTGGGTATATGCCCAGGAGTGATATAGCTGGGTCCTCCGGTAGTACTATATCCAATTTTCTGAGGAACTGCCGGACTGATTTCCAGAGTGGTTGTACAAGCTTGCAGTCCCACCAGCAATGGAGGAGTGTTCCTCTTTCTCCACATCCTCGCCAGCATTTGCTGTCACCTGAGTTTTTGTATCATGTCCTGGCTCATTGGGTCTTAGCAACCTTTATCTTTGACTAGAATATCTTTAGCTACAGATGTCATTTCCTTTAGAAAATGCCATTATGTGATTACTATTTTAGATAAGTATATTGATAACTATTTGTTTATTAAGGGAATTTGCCATCAGCCAATTATAGTTTTCATGTAAACAACTGGCTATCAGATCTAAGGTAAGAGAAAGAGATAGAGAGAGAGAGAGAGAGAGAGAGAGAGAGAGAGAGAGAGAGAGAGAGATATTACCTGATGACATGGATCATTTGAGAACATATTGAGAAGTCAATATTTCTTTCCAATAATCTATATATTATATTTTTACTTAATAATCATAAAACATTTAAAGTATTTTAAGTCAAGACACCTGCTGTGAAATCAAAATTAAAAAGTAAATCTTTGACTAACGGCGATTTCATTAACAGTGTGAAATGTCAATATTTCTCGAGTGAATTTTGTTGAACTCTCTCTCTCTCTCTGAGAAGCTGATTAAAGGTTCCCACCCCTCCCCAGATGTGGGCAGTGTCGGGCAAGGCATGTAATGACAAGCAGATGGACCCTTTGATACCAACAACTTGACAGCGTGCATAGGACACTGCAGTCTCACAAGGAAGTTCTTGTTTTATCTCCCCTGTGGAGGGAACTGAGACCTGAACTGCACAGAGTCTACTGTGCACAGCATGTTCATCAGGGACCATTGTCACACGGCTAGCCTGAAATGAAAAGGAACTCTGATGGAGGGGTTGATTCAACACTGAGCACATCAAATTGACAATCTCTGGGCTTCTCTGCTTTGGTCAGAGAAAAAGATGGGGCTAAATCATACAGAGATGATGTCCCTGTTCTGCTGGGGTCTTGTGACCTCATTTCTTTCTGTGGCTTCTGATCAAGTGACACAGTAACTGCTTGCCCCCCTCTCCTATCATTCTTAACATCCAGAAGCATATTTCTTCTTGAACTTTCTTCTTTAAATTTTAATTATTTGTGTGTGTGTGTGTGTGTGTGTGTGTGTGTGTGTGTGTGAGAGAGAGAGAGAGAGAGAGAGAGAGAGAGAGAGAGAGAGAGAGAGAGAGAGAGAGAGAGAGCGAGCATTCCTGTGGCAAGGAAGGTGTTTAAACGTAAGAGGACAATTTCATGTTGATTCTGGAAATCAAGCTCAGGGTTCACAACAGGTGTGACTGATTACCTCCTGTGCCATCTCCCTGGCCCAGAACTGATGGTTTTAAAATCAAAACTTCAATGCACTCTGAAAACCACTGAAGATGAGCTCCATCCTGCAGTATCCCACATTCAGTCAAAGACTCCCTTCTTTGTGTCGAGATAAGCAAGCACACCCATGTCTTTAACATGACTATTTTGTCTTTAACAAATTTTAAAAATACACATTTACCAAAGATTTATTTTAAAGCAAATTTCCTCATGATTTAATGTCAGCAAATGGTTAATTGTGTCCATTTTCTATGTACCATAAGTGTCAGCTCATGTTAAAATTCCTTGGATGAAAGGTGCTGAACGGATAAGTTTAACTATCCCCATTCTACATCAAGCACTGGCTCATTACAGTCATTAATGGAGATGCCAGCAGGGAAGGGCCTCACTCACTGTTCTGCAGGACACACACTCCTCCCACTGCAGACTTCCCAAGTGTCTCCTTCCATGGTTTTCACAGTCTTTCCTACAGAGACCCGTGAACCAACTCTTCTTGTTCCCACATCTCTATGGAACTGGCTGCATCTTCCAACTACATAAGTCAATTTTAAATTACTCTGGCCCCTGCGATAGAGTTTTCTGTGGTTGTTATCAATAGGTAAAATATAAAGACAGCTAACAGTCCCTTAGTACTTATATAAACAAACAAACAAAAAACAAAAAAAAAAAACAGAAAACAAAACGAAACAAAACAAAACAAAAAAACAGATATGGCATAGTTTAACTCTCAGTGTAGCCTGTGTGATTTGTGACTTCTGACCACTTCTTTTTTAAGTGAGAGCTTTTTTGAAACATAACTCATACTCTATAAAAATCTATTCACTTGAAGCATACAGTACGCAAAATATCAGGACTATACCTCTGTATACTCAGTATATATACTCACATATAGGAAAGTCACTTCAGAGAACTATAGAGCTTTGCATCATGTCAGGAGGAAACCCTGTTCTGTCCCTGACCTGGCAACCCATTTTTCCTAGGCCACTGAGATCACAGATATACATGGATTTTCAACATTTTACGGTGATATATGTAAAACCGATTTACAATTGCCAATGAAAATGTACTCTTCAATCATTTATTGATCTTTGTTCCATATCTAACGTCTTAGTTTTGAAATCCCCTCCTTCCCTCCGTTGGCCTGCACGGGAAGATAGGCAGTGGAGGTACCTTTTAGAAAAAAAAAATCGTTGCATCGTTACCTCTGCTTCAAGCCAGTGGCCTTTGAAGTCACTTCCCAAAGGTCCTCTCCTGGTTAGCAGCCACCTGCGCTGAGAGGAGCTAATCCATTAGTGTTCCTGGCTCTAAGAAGGTGCCAAGGTGCCTGAGGCGACTGACCAGGAGTTTTAGTCCTAGCACCTGCTGGGGGCTGGGGCTGGGAGGCTCCTTGTTACAAGACATAAACACAGGCGCCTTTCATCTGACCCAGCTATGGAAGCCAGGGCCCGCGAAGAGGATTCTTTTTCTAATTACTTTACGGGTCACTTCTCAGAGACTTATGTATCAATGTCTGACACTCCTAACCTATGGGAGGCATTTCTGCAAGAGAAAGAATATCTCACACTAGGAAGCTGCCAGCCTTTTCCCTTCTGTAGGTGTGCATTCCTGACCTTGGGTTTGTGGCCCTGCCATCCTGGCCCTGCTCAGCAGTGTTGCCTAGAAGAGGGAAACCTGGGATGCTCCGCCTTCCTTTTGACCGGTGCTCCCTCCTTAGTAGCTCTTGGGTTGTTTGGGGGATTTCCTTACATTTGAACACTTGAGGCTTGTCGTCCCAACTGCTGGGTTCCAACTGATCCCATCTTTTTGAGTTAACCTTTCAAAAAATTAGCCACATTGCATAGTTGGCCTGTATCTTTAAGGAGCAAGACACCAGGGGCATGGGAGCCTCTGCTGTTCATCTGTGGGCACAGTTTCAGAGGGTCCACGGAGGCAGGAGATGTGAGGACTTGGTGAGATCAACTTCCACAATCAGCTCTGGACAGAGACCCATGACTTCAGTTCTTCCTCGTGCTCATATTAGGAATATTCTTACTCCTGTGCAGTGGATTTCTCTTTATTTCTCATTTCACCTTAAACGCAGTCATTAACATGTCTGGCAACACAAACAGCAACATACCTGTTTTCAATTAAAAAACCCAAACTTTCTTTTTTTCTTTTTTCTTTTTTCTTTGTTCTTTGTTGTTGTTGTTGTTGTTGTTGTTGTTGTTGTTGTTGTTCTTCTTCTTCTTCTTCTTCTTCTTCTTCTTCTTCTTCTTCTTTTTTAAGTACATGGTATAGTTCCTTATTAAAAGCAAAGTAAAGCAAAACAGACAAGCTAAATGCAAACCTACTGATTTTGACATTTTTTTTTTTAAATGATTGTTTTTTTAATATATTGTCATTTTCTAATGAGATACAAATGTATTTCAAAATGAGATCAAAAGTAGATGCTATATTAAAATTACATTTTACTTAGCACTAAATATGAACTCCTTCATGCTTAAATGGCATGCCTATTATATAGATGTTTGTCCTATACTATTCTGGACAGTTTAGCATGTAATTTCCTCCAGGAGAAGGTACATTGTCTCCTACGCCCTGTTCTGATTTGAATCAGCAGTCAGGAAGCACAGTGCCAACTGTGGAATATCCTGCCATCTTATTGTTTACTTTCTAAAACGTATACTTCCTTCACTCTTTCCATATATTGTCTTTAGGTCAGAGATATGAAAACATTCTTTGAAATGCAATGCCAGTGAGATTGATTAAGAATGGCAAAATACCCCGAATGAAAATCAATGTCTCCCTCCGATAGCAAAATGGTGTCAGAGGTTTTCAGAATCTGACAGATCACCTGCCAAAGGCGACAGAGTTGGCCCACACCTTCTGTTTTCTATGAGAAACACAGACTTGGAGGGCAATATTTTATTTGCTAGAGAAATTAGGTTTTTGAGTAAAGTTTATGAAATTAATATCAAAATTCTTAAGGCTGAAAATATTTATTTCAATAAAGAAGTAGAAATTTCAGAAGCTAAAGACCTTTTTCTATTATTTATGTTGTTATTGAAGATCAGTCTTAGTCCATGGTGATCTGAAAGGATTCATGGGATTATTTCAATCTTGTATCTGTTGAGGCCTGTTTTGTGACCAATTGATGGTCAATTTTGGAGAAGGTGTCATGAGGTGCTGAGAAAAAGCTATATCCATTAGTTTTAGGATAAAATGTTCTGTAGATATCTGTTAAATCCATTTGTTTCATAACTTCTGTTAGTTTCACTGTGTCTGTTTAGTTTCTGTTTCCATGATCTGTCCATTGATGAGAGTGGGATGTTGAAGTATACCACTATTAATATGTGCGGTGCAATGTGTGCATTGGGCTTTAGTAAAGTTTATTTTATGAATGTGGATGCCCTTGCNNTTGGAGCATAGATGTTCAGAATTGAGAGTTCATCTTGGTAGACTTTACCTTTGATGAGTATGAAGTGTCCCTCCTTATCTTTTCTGATAACTTTAGGTTGAAAGTCAACTTTATTTGATATTAGAATGGCTACTCCAGCTTTTTTCTTTGGACTATTTGCAGGGAAAATTGTTTTTCAGGCTTTCACCATGAGGTAGTGTCTGTTGAGGACCCAGCAATACCACTCCTGGGCGTATACCCAGAAGATACTCTAACATGTAATAAGGACACATGCTCCACTATGTTCATAGCAGCCATATTTATAATAGCCAGAAGCTGGAAAGAACCCAGATGTCCCTCAACAAAGGAATGGATACAGAAAATGTGGTACATTTACACAATGGAGTACTACTCAGCTATTTAAAACAATGAATTTATGAATGTCATAGGCAAATTGATGAATCTGGAGGATATCATCTTGAATGAGGTAACCCAAGCACAAAAGAACACACATGATATGCACTCACTGGATATTAGCCCAGAAGCTCGGAATACCCAAGATACAATTCACAAACCACACAAAACTCAAGAAGAAGGATGACCAAAATGTGGATACTTCAATCCTTCATAGAAGTGGGAACAAAATACCCATGGAAGGAGTTACTGAAACAAAGTGTAGAGCAGAGACTGAAGGAAGGACCATCCAGAGACTGCCCCACCTGGGGATCCATCCCATATACAGTCACCAAACCCAGGCACTATTGTGGATGACAAGTGCTTGCTGACAGGAGCCTGATATAGCTGTCTCCTGAGAGACTCTGCCAGTGCCTGAAAAATACAGAAGTGGATGCTCACAGCCATCCATTGGACTGAGCACAGGGTCCCCAATGGAGGAGCTAGAGAAAGCACCCAAGGAGCTGAAGGGGTTTGCAGCCCAAAGGAGGAACAACAATAAGAACTAACCAGTACCCCCAAAGCTCCCAGGGACTAAATCACCAACCAAAGAGCACACATGGAGGGACTTTTGTCTCCAGCTGCATAGGTAGCAGAGGATGGCCTAGTTGGTCATCAATGTGAGGAGAGGCCCTTGGTCCTGTCAAGGCTCTATGCCCCAGTATAGGGGAATTCCAGGGCCAGGAAATGGGAGTGGGTGGGTTGGTGAGCAGGGGAAGAGATAGGGCAAGAGGGTTTTCGGAGGGGAAACCAGGAATGGGGATAACATTTGAAATGTAAATAAAGAAAATATCTAATAATAAAAAAAAGGCCTTTTAAAATTCTTTGTAAAGCTATCTGTACCTTGGATGGATATGAACCCTGGGTCCTCCTGACTGCTAAAGATCGAATTGGCGTCTTACGAACTCCTCGATGACCAAAATTTGACTAAGGAAACACAATTTGTTTTTCCATTGTAGAGAATGAATATTCAGTCTATCGCAAGGTCCAGACCCCAAACCTCCTCTTATTAAGTTACTGTACATCCATTGTATGAAACAATGTCTCACTAAAACATGTTTTTATTTTATTTTTTTAATATTTATTTATTTATTATATGTAAGTACACTGTAGCTGTATTCAGACACTCCAGAAGAGGGAGTCAGATCTTGTTACGGATGGTTATGAGCCACCATGTGGTTGCTGGGATTTGAACTCCAGACCTTCAGAAGAGCACTCGGGTGCTCTTACCCACTGAGCCATCTCACCAGCCCTCACTAAAACATTTATACATGTGTAGGATGTACTTTGATCATATTCAGCTGCCATCCTCTCTCATTCCCCTCTTCCTCCCCCTCTTGTTCTTCTTCTTCCTAAACAGCTCTCTCACAGTCCAAATTTCTAAAAGCAGAGTTGACTATCTCTTTACCTGGTTCCTTCCTGGGTGTTATAAGAATGCAGTTATGTGTAGACCATCTAGGGAGATGCCGTGGTCCATGAACAGCCTTCTGGGCTCTGATGTCTGTTTCCAGCAAGCCATGCTGATCCCATTTTGTTTTCTTCTGTGGTTCCTCCCATGATGGTAGTTCACAAATCTCCATTCCATCTCAGGCATGCCCAGATGCCTTGGCCATCTTATAGTTCATCATGCATATTGTGTGACCATTTTTTTTTTCTACCTTTCTGTTTTTCTCTGAGAGTAACCTTAGGTCTAGCCTGCTTGATTCTGAGTGTGGGGCTTTGGCGGAGTGTAGGAGATTGATATTCCAGGGTACATACAGGACTGAGCAAGGAGAGCTGTCATCCCCCCACCCCACCCCCATCTCTCCACTCTCATCTTCTTGTCCCTCCATAGTTGAGATGAAGGTCTAACTCTGTTTTAAATGAAGGCTTAGTTGATATGGTTCATGACTTTGACTTTTCCCTTTCGGACCAGCCTGGACTGTTCATGCTAAGCCATTTTCCCCTTTCATATGTGGAAACTATTTTATACCATTATCCCTCTAACATCAGCTAAAAGTAAAACTGGACACAGGGGACACAGGGGTCATTAAGCCTCACTCTTTCGAGACAGGGTTTCTCTGTATAGCCCTGGCTGTCCTGGAACTCACTCTGTAGACCAGGCTGGCCTCGAACTCAGAAATCTGACTGCCTCTGCCTCCCAAGTGCTGGGATTAAAGGCATGCGCCACCACTCCCGGCAAGCCTCACTCTTGATATAAAGAGAAAAAGTGACTCAGCAGGTGTAACATCTCCAACATTGGAACTCAACAGCTCCCAGAAATTTCTGCAGAGACTTTTTTAAATGGAAGACCCAAACAAGATGGGAACTTGCTGTGCTCTGGATTGTGGCGCTGCCATTGGAAGGATCATCAAGCGACTGCTTCTGCTGCTTTTCAGGGTGGTGGGCATGGTGGACATGACAGAGGGCTTTCTAGCCCTCCCTGGGGGGAAGAGGCAAGAAGGCAAGAAACTCTTTCTGTTGTGGGCTGCAAGATTTCAGCCCTGAGCCCAACTCCAATGACGTGGTCTGGATGCAGCCAGTGATAGGCCACCTGATGGATCAGCACCTGGCTGAGTTTCTGCACCCACGAAAGCAGGGACTGCACCCCAATGGCATCACCATCACCCAAGACAACTTGGCCCAGGAAGGTGTGATGTTGGACAGTCTGGGCAGTAGTGTGTGCCATGACCTGGAGGTGGTCCGCTGGATCATCTGAAGTGTAGGCCTCAGCCTCCTGGTTGAGATGCTCCGGGAGAACCTGCCAGATGAGATCTACCATGCCTATAGCTTCATCCTGAGATGAGGCCGGGGGTTAGAACTGGGAGCCAGCTGCTGGCAGGCAACTCCCCACAGAACTAGCTGCCTACAGGGAGACAAAGACTCTTCACCTGGTTGTCAAGGACCAGAAGTGTTTGGACTACTCTTTCCCCGGACAGCAGGGCAAGCCACACATGGTAGAGGAATGGTCATAGTCCTAAACCCTTTTTGGTGATAGGCCAGAGCAGCCTGCATCAAGGGGAATTTTGCTCACCTCTTCAGCTCCTTGGAGTTCCTTCTTGACAGGTATATGCAGTTAATGGAAGGGTGAGCCCTCGTCTCAAAAATAAAAATAAAAACAAACCAGAATTTTGAATTGATGCCTACTGCATATATCTTTGGGTCATCATCTTTCATATGTATGCTTTTCTATACCTTCTTTGCTGTCTTTTAAAAAGCAAGAAACCTAAACTGACCATCTTCCAAAGGACATTTTATTTATGATACCACAGGCATTTTTCCTTGTCAATGAACGTTCAATTGTATAATTATTCTTTTGTAACGATGGACTAGCACATCTTTGGCAGGATGTGTTTAAGCATGAGTTCTCCGGAGACTGCCCACTGTCCCCAAATATCTGTAACAGAGTCTATGAGGTTTTTGACTTACAGCAGTATCCACCCACAGGCTGTAAGCACAATGAGAAAGACATAAGTCAGAGACAGATTCATATAAACACAGCCCACAAATACAAGGTCATGGAAACAGGACCAGAACAAATTAAGCCAAGGACAGTACTGTGGAAGATTGTTATCTTTTGGGAGTGAGAGAATGGACACTGTTTCTATTTGTGGCTTTTTCTTTCTTACCTGTGTGGAGTATCCCGTCAAACCCCCATGTTGCTGGGTGGTGACAGAGGTTTGTCTCAATTACGTATTTTAAAGCACCCCCTTAGGAAATACCATCGCTCTCTGCTTTACATTTTATGAACGTAATGAAAGTGTGACTAGGATCCGCTAGAGAGCAGACAGCTACGTAATGAGGTATCTCTTACATCACATTTGTGCAGGGATGGACCCAGATGGGATGGAGGGTCCTAGAGTGAAGAGGGTGATCTTCTGACGAAAGCTTATGACTCCAAAGAGAGGTCTTTGCGGCAAGATACTCTAACTTTTGCTATAAACTAGGCACCTGATACTTGTGATCTGTGCTCTAAGAAAATCTCAGACAGAATAAAAGCAATCTATTAAGAGGAACTGCTCATATTTTGGAAGGCAACCAGCCTATTTAAAAACAAACAAATAAACAAACAAACCTGAATTATCATGCTTCTATAAACGGATTCTGAAAATATTGAACCAATTAGAAAAATAACAAACAAGCAAACAAAACCCAGCAGACTGGACTGCAACATGCAGAAAGGGAAAACATCCTGGACACACAAAGAGACTGACACCAGGTCATGTGTGCCCATGTCTGAGAGCCTGAGTTCAATCCCCAGAACTACCTGTGTGCGTGCACACACACACACACACACACACTCACACACACACACACTCACACACACACACTCACACACACACACACTCACTCACACACACACTCACACACACACTCACACACACAAATACTCTCACACACATGCACACACGATAGTGATGATGATGATGATGATGATGATGATAACTATGACGACGATGACAAAGTCCAAACACACTTCTACAGTGTTAATTTCCCTTCACAGAATGAAGTGAACTTTGATGTCAACGTTATCAGAATTTAATAATGAATGAATATTGTTATTTTATTCTTGGAATGATTATGCATTCGCTTTAAGAGGGAAACATTTATTCTCTTTGATTATGATGGTACTCATCAATTTTTCATTTCTCTCATAAGTGCTCCTGATCAGGATAATGAAGCCGAGATGAGCAATTCGTCAGGCCCTGATGCAGATCAGGGCCAGCTTTCCATTACTCTAGAAACTCACCCTCATTTACCCAGTGCAGTGCAGATATTAATCCTGTCTCCTCCTTAGATCTTTCTTCATCTTTTAGAGATTGATAAATGAAAAAGTGCTTTGTGAAAAGGGACCGGGGAGCTCTGGAGTGCTACACAAATGTGAGGTGGTATTATTTAAAATTATGATTCATGCTTGGCTGTTTAGAATGGTGCTTTTTGTTTAATCGTGATACCTGGTTCTTCTCAGTCGCTTGGAGGATCAACTAGCATGGCTCATTGATTGGTAAATGAATGTCACACTCTTCTTTTTATGTAGGCAACGGAAATGATCATTATTCCTTCTTGAGGATGGCCCGGCGATGCAGAAGGGATGGGAATACGGCTCTTTAACATTTCATGATTCCACTCTGCCAGATAAATGGTCTGACTTTTAGGTGTTCTCCTCTACCCATTCTGTTCCCACTCTGTCCCTAATCGCTCTGACAGTAATGGACATACAACCCCACTTCTTGAAACTCATCTCTGACAACTCCTCGAATCTCACTTTTTCTTCCTTTCTTTCCTTTTAAAATAATTCTCATTTTCGTATTAGAAACACAGAGAACCTTCTAGAAGAAATTTCCCCATGCTCTGGTGTCCTAGATAGCCTTAGATACTATAAATTAACTTGCCTTGAAATCCTTCAGTTGGAAATAATCAAGTTACAAACAAACAAACTCACTCTTAATTTTGATTTACAAGTAGGAGTTCCCTCTCCTAAGTGCCTCTACCCTAGTCACTCTATGTTAGGACAGAGGGTCCTGTAAGCCATGCTTGTATTCTGAGTCCTTGACGAGTGGAAAAATGGAAGCTCACTGCAGGGCATTCTTAGACAGAAGCATTTTTTTTTTCCTTAATGTTTTTAATACAGGGCCCATAACAACATGGTTGGTGTTCAGAGTGGTATAATTCCGCCAGCCATATTGTAAACAAGGAATAAGAAGCTTAGCTCTATTTTAAAGAAGGCTAAGAACCCAAAAGTAGACTAATGCTTGCTTTTTAAAGAATTCTTTTCATCTTTATTTAAATGTATGTGTTCATGCTTTTGTGAGTATATTAACATGTGAGGGTGCCCACAGTGACCAGAAGAGGGCGCCAAATCTCATGGAGCTAGAGTTACAGGCAATTGTGAGCCGCTCAAAGTGGGTGCTGGGTTCGGAACTCCAGGGGAAAGTAGTTAAGTGTTCCAAACTGCTGTAAACTTTCTCTAGCCCCAGTGCAAACATTTTACATTTTATGGAAATGTCCTTTTGAATAGATCAGAGCAATTAAAGGGCAGCAATTTTTCTATAACAAAACCAACACAGCTCTGAACTGACGGAAGTCAATTTGAGGTTCGTGGCCAGGTCTGACTGACTCTGTGGAAGTTTCAGTCCTGAATGTTTAGAGGCCTCAATCTTACTTACTTAACTGCATGCAGGATTCTGGCATTTAAAAGTAAGCCAATATGCTTAAATTAACATGACAGGGCTCTATGAAGTTTTTGGATGTACTGGGTATCAAAAGAGGGACAGTGTGGCGGTTTGAGTAAGAATGGACACCATGGACTCAAACTTTGGAGGCTCAGTCATCAGTGTCAGTATTTAGAAGGATTAGGAGGTGCGGCATTGTTTGAGGATGCTCACTAAGGATGAGCTTTGAGTTTCCCAGTCCTGTACTGCCAAGCCCACAGACTCCATCTCTCTCCTTCTCCCTCTCCTTCTCTCCCTCTCCCTTCCCCTCTCCCTCTCCCCTCCCCTCTCCCTTTCCCTTTTCCTCTCCCTCTCCTTTTCCTTCCTTCACCCTTCCTCCCTCTCCCCCTCTCTCTCAGCCTGCACATCGGGGATAAAGCTCTCAGTTCCTGCTTCAGCACAATGCTTGCATGCCACTCTGCTCACCACCATGATGATAATGAACTATCCTCTAAAATGGTGAGCAAGACCTAAACTGATTGCTTTATTTGATAACAGTTGCCTGGGTCATGGTGTCCCACCACAGAAAAAGGACAGCAACTTAGTGCAGTAAAGGTAGAAGCTCTTTTAGATATAAGTGTCATCTCAAATTGCCTGAGAAAAAAATGCATGCTAGAGAAATGTTGCTCATAATTGATTTGGGTGATGTCTTATTATTTATGCTTCCTACAAGCGTGCTTCTTCTAACTTGAAAACCAAACCAGGGCTCAGCAGCTCCTAAAAGGAGTTAGTTTCTTCCTTATTAAAGTCTTGCTACCGACTCCCTGTGAGCCAATACAGCCCTGATATGCTGTTTACTTGGCATGTACATTTCAGAGAGGAAGAAAAAAGGGATGGATTTATTGTGAAAACGAAGCAGTTTGTCTTCTGACTGATGGAGCCATAGGATAGGTGGGTAGTTTAGGATGTGGGTATGAAGAAACGGTGTGACACTGCTAAAAGGACCCTGTCAGAAGGACAGGGAATCAAAGAGCACCCTGAGACACGGCAGAGTGGTAGACATGTCATACAAGAGCAGACCACACATCTTGTTGAGCTCGTCTTTAGTAATTACTTGGGATTTTTCTGAAGATGTCTATCTGGGCACACTGGTGGTTTGTTCATACTGATTCCTATGTGGTGTGGTCTGGTGACTGGGTGACTATGGTTTTCTGACCACGTGTGTATCTACCATCGTTTAGTCCTAATGCCTGACTGAATATCCTTCAGGCAGGAAGCAGGTACAAAGAAGTAACCTTAACAATCACAGAAGTTATTCTTAATGATAGGTCCAGGGTGAGACACAATTCCACTGGGCAACCTCAAACACATGGTCTCAGATGGAAGCCATATGGTCCTGAAAGACGGAGGTATCAGCTAGAAACACAGTGAAACCCAACAAGACAGCTTAAATCTCCAGGGAGTTGCTGCTAGGGTCCCAGTGGGGTCCTCTATTTTTTTCTACCTCAATCTGGGTCTAAGTGAGAAACCCATGTCAAGGTTTCACGTGTTAAAGCTTCTTCGAGGGGGGAGTGATGCTAGCAAGACAAAGTGACCCAATCAGAGCTTAACTTCAGCAAGGAAAGGAGCGCATAGAAGTGGTACCCTTGGGAAAGAGAAATACTGATCCGAAGACGGGGCATTCGGACAAGGACGTTGCCTCTGGCGAGGCTGAGCACAGAAGGGTAGCTGCAGAGATGCAATGACTTCTTCATGAAAGGTTTTCGGAACAGAGGCTCAGAGATGGGACAATGATGCCAAGAGAGGGAACACAATAGTTGGTAGCAAGAGAAAGACAATGATGAGTCATAAGCTGAGAAACGGGGACTGGATGTCTCCAGCATTACACTTAATGGGTGAGAACAGGCTTCCAGGATTTGAGCATGTGACGGTGGTTTACAAAACACCCCACTCTTCACATCACCAACCGTTCAGTTCACTAAGACTTTACCATGTGTTCCCATTGCAATTTTTTTTTTTTAGTTTTAGAGATTACGTTTCCTGATATTCTTATAGATGTTCCAGTTACCTGATATGCTTATATTCACATCTATCTTTACTTTCAATCTATTTGAATCTCGGAGTCTACCTATTTCTCTTCTAGACGGTCTTCCCATCTCTATGTATTATTAGACTGCATTCTTCACTGAGAGTTATTGCAATTATTTAAGATAAGATTGATCATTTCCATTTGTTCCTGTACGTTTAATATTTTTGCTTCACCTTTATTTTTATTTAATACAAGTTCCCTTTACATCCCCAAATTAGGGCTCTCAAATGAGGTAATTAAACCTCTGTGCCTTTTTTTTTCATGTGATAAACAAAAGCAACAATCCACTTTTTCTCTCTGGATTACCACAAGCCCTTAGAGATTTTGCAAGTACAGTATGCCTTATGACAGTATGCATCTGCATACAGCGGTTGTTTCTCATCACAATATGATACTAACGTTTCATAATCTGAGGCTAATGCTGACTTTGTTTTGTCAAACTTTTAGAATTTTGCTATGATGTGGCTCCCTTCTCCCTAATCCTCCAGTTCTGATTGACATATATGAGACAATAAATGTAACACGCTGTCTTGAGGCTTTTAAATAAATTGCAAAATTAAGCTTGAAAATAGCAGCACATGTTTTCTCTAGATTTCGATGGGGTGGGTCTTTGTCATCTGTAAAACTCTTTATTTCTCATGTACAACAATTCTGTTGGCAGTCAATTCTCTCAGGGAACTCTTAGCACTTGAATGTACTATGTTTTCTGTAGGTGCAAGTGTTTTAGTACATGCAGTGCTCAGTTGTTACTGGTGCTGTTTTGTGAGTCGTTGGACCTGAAGGAAAAATGACAAAGCTAACAGATGTGGGCCACTGGAAGCAATTAGTTTTGTTTCTGTTCTGAGCTGTTTCTACTTCCTGGTCCACATATGTCCATGTGAACAGCGACTGAGTCAGGCTCCTGCCACCACAGATGAAAATGGTGTAGTACCTCAGCATAGTGGGTTGAAATAGGTCTGAAGTCACGAATCAAAAAGTACCTTTCTTCATTTAAGTTTCTTCTGTCAGATATTACAATAAGGGAAGTAACTCATATAGCAACTACCTCTACAAACAGGTTGCTTTCTTTTCTCTGTACAACTTTGACCATTAGTTGATAGGCATGCATTTGACATACACGTTTCCAACAATCTCTTCCTTTTTCCTTGGTTCCTAAACTGGCTAGCTTTATGCCAACTTGGCACAGGCTAGAGTCATCAGAAAGGAGAGAGCCACAATTGAGAAAATGCTTTCGTAAGATATAGCTTTGGCTAGCCTACAGTGAATTTTCTTAATTGGTAACTCTTGGTGTCAGAGCCCAGCCCATTGTGGCTGGTGCCATCCATGGACTGGTGGTCCTGGATTCTATAAGAAAACAGGCTGAACAAGTCATGGGAAGCAAGCTAGTAAGCAGCACTCCTCCACATCTGCTGCATCAGCTCCTGCCTCCAGATTTCTGTCCTCACTACTTTAGATGATGAACTGTTATATGGAACTGTAAGCAAAATAAATCCATTCCTCCCTATAGTAACTCTATCTACAACAAGTTGGTACCAGGAGTGGGATATTGCTCTAATAGACCTGGCCATGCTGTTTTGGGAAGGATAGCCGAAGAATTTTTGGACTTTGAGCTAAAAAAATGTCATCCAGTGTTGAGACTTCAGTGAGTTGTTGTGTGGAAGCTTAGAAGAATGTTAAGAAAGACAGACAATGGAGGCCTAGCTTCTGCAGTTTTGGAGGGAAACAAAGACTTTACTGGGCCTTTCCTGTGAAGGATCTGTGTTGCCTGGTTAGCTAAATTGGAAGAACTGGCTGCGATTAACAAGAGATCAGAACTAAAGGCAAATCTTTGCACTGCTGGCACAATGGACGTTAGTCACCTGGAGCTGAAGAACCAGCTATGATTAAGAAGAGAAGGACACTGAGGTGGTGTTCTTGGAAGAATTTCCTCCAGGTCATCATGAAGAAACTGTTTTGGAGGCAGCCAAGGTTGGACCTTGGGCTGGCAGCCAAACTTGGGAGAATCAGAGTCACCCAGGTGTGGCTGGTTTTGAAAGCATTAATGGGTCATGGAGAACCGCTGCCACTGTGTGGCAGGTTTGGAGTGGCTGAAGAGAGTCCAAGGAGAAGCTATTGGTGAAAGAGCAGCCCAGGTGCAACAAGAGACCCGAGCAGTTTTAGGGATACCAGTCCCATGCAATGAACACCAAGAACAGTAGTAGCCGCAGAGCTACCTGGAGCCTATAAGATTCCAGAAATATGGTTTGCAGGGAGCAGAGCTGGAAAAGTGACCAAAGCCCATCGAAGGAGCCCAGAAAATCTTGAGTGAGCCCCAGATATTTAAACATTGAGTTATTTACAGTGTTGGACTTCAGTTTTACTTTGTTAAGATTGTGACTATTTGGGGCTGGAGAGATGGCTCAGCTGGTTAAGAGCACTGACTGTTCTTCCAGAGGTCCTGAGTTCAATTCCCAGCAACCACATGGTGGCTTACAACCATCTGTAATGGGATCTGATGCCCTCTTCTGGTGTGTCTGAAGACAGCGATACTATATATATATATATATATATATATATAAAGATTGTGACTATTCCCTTCGACTCTTCCCTCTTGAAGAAAGCATTTAACTCAATTTTACAGGATCCCACAGCTTTGAACTTTTAAAAGATATTTCGGAATTTTAATGCAATTATCTTAAGGAGACTGAATGTCTACTGTGTTTGGAATTGTAAAACTGTGGAACTTTTCAAGTAATTTAAGTTTTATATTGTGATGTTAATATTAATGTGACATCTTGGGGATAAATGAAAAGATTCTGATTGAAAAGTATTGTGTTTGTATTGTCAAGTGGACAAGGGGTCAGTTGTACTAGCTAGTTTTAAAAAGAGTCAACCTGACACAAGTTAGAGTCATCCAGGGAGGAGATGAGTCCTTGTTTGAGAAAACGTCTCCATAAGATTGTGCTGTAGGTGAATCTGGAGGACATTTTCTTAATTAGCGATTCTTGGGGGAGAGGCCATCCCATTGTGTGTGTTGCTATCCCTGGACTGGTGGTCCTGAATTCTTTAGGAATGTAGCCTGAGCAAGCCACGAAGAGCAAGCCATCCAGTAAGCAGATTCCAGTAAGGAACTTCTTCAGATTCCTTCTCTGTGTCAGTTCCTGCCTTCACTGCTTCTGATGATGAGCTGTTATGTGGAACAGTGAGTGAAGCAAGCCCTTCCCTCCCCACGTTACTGTTGGTATCTTTCCCTACGATACTATGTTTGAAAAATTTACAGGTTTTTGAATAGCTTAACCTTCAAGTGTACAGACTCCTTGCTTCTTTCCTGTAACATCTGTTGTGTGCATGTAATGACTGTCCTTCTCGACTTCCAAATGTCTGTCTGGTTCAGTTTTAGAGTTTCTATTTTTTTACTTATGATTCCTATTTATTGAGTCGTGATCATCATATCTTCCTGGAGATCTTTGAAATGCATAGCTATTTTCAAGACTTTGTCTGATGCAACTAACATCTTTATATGCTCACAGTCACTTGGTTTTCACCACACATCTCCCTATTTATATGTCATGCTTTCCTTCTGTGTGCAAACACAATCACCTTTGGCTGACATCATTGAAATTCTGAGTCCTTTATTGTAGCAATTTTGGATTCTGATTATCTTACCTAAGGGTTATTGTCTCTTTGGCTTAGTTTTTTAGTAAATTGTTTGGATTGTGATTGTATGTTTTCTTTCCCTTTATAGTACACAGCCCTGGTATTTCTGTGTACTTTCTACCATTCTTATGTTTAATTTCTCCATCTGACATCCTACATATCACCCCTGTGAGTGAATAGCATGGTAATTAGCCAATCATTTGGCCAACTGTTTTTTTCTCAAATACTTCATACCAATTAGGTTTCTATTCTCTCTTGATAGCAAGATCTATTTAAATGCCAAACAGATTTGCATTGACATACAAGCAGATATCACTACACTTCGCCCCTTCTTAGAATTTGGGAGCAAAACTCCCATGGAAGGGGTTACAGAGACAAAGT
>NC_034605.1:42741982-42746939 GCF_900095145.1 Mus pahari
TCTCTCTCTCTCTCTCTCTCTCTCTCTCTCTCTCTCTCTCCCTCTCTTTCATTTCTCTGTCTCTCCTACCCTCTTCACTCCCCTCCCCATGGCCTGAATAAACTCTATTGTATACTATACCATCATGAGGGTGGTCCCTCACAGGGAAGGGATGCCTCAGCATGGGCCTGAGGGGGCACCCCCTTCCCCCACACTATACCATGCCTCTACCAATCTCTGCTCTCTTCATGCTTATAAAACAGGACATATAGTATGTAAAGGACTTGACTCCAACACTACCCTCATGATTAAATTTGTTTGGCAGTCCTGCCAGAGTGAGAAGAGACCTCTCCTATCAAAAGGGCTGACAATGCTTCTAAAAGCCACTGCATGGAGGGAGACGCCTTAGAGAGTAGGTTACTGTGCATGGACCTGGACCACATTACCTTTGGCCTTGTGGAAGATAGGGGTTGGGCTTGGAAGAAAATGTAATAAAAACTTCTCAGGAAAGGGGTGGGCTCTACCAGGGGACTGGTGTCTCCTGAAGTCCTCCAAGACAGAGGAAGAAATGTTACGTGGACTAACAGAAGGAGAGAGGTGATGGCTGACAGATGGAGGCTCCAGAGGACACTGTGGGACAAAGTAAACTAAGGAGATGCTGGCAGGGAGATCGGAAAGTGGACTGGGGATCCTGTAAACAATAACATAACCCGAGGGTCTGACATTTGTGAATGTGTGTGTGTGTGTGTGTGTGTGTGTGTGTGTGTGTAAAGAAAATTGTTTTCCTATCTAAAAGAGGAACATATCACAGGAGGGAAAACAGTGCTTTGTTGGATATGTGTGCATTTCAGGAAATCTGCAGGCAAATCCAAGTCAGTAATTAACCTTTCAGCCCCACCAATATCATTGTTCTATTCTCTCAATTGTGTATATTCGTGGGATCTTTGTTTGGGAGTGTTCTAGCAGCCAGGGTGACTAATAAAGTTTTCTTATATTTTGACGTGTGGTCTTAATGTGAAAATTCAAATGTGTATCTGGGAATTCTTCTCTCGCAGGTAATGCTTGTCTGCCACCTGTCTAACAATTTCGTTGTAGCCCCCCGGGGCCATTCTGGCAGTCAGCTGTTTGTGCTAAAAAGGAACTAATGGTTGGTGTAAATGGCACTAAAAATAGAGTGCTGTTATCAAAAGGTCCAGATGTTAGCTGATCAGATGCTGAGAAAGGAACCCCTTGCTAACTGGTTGCTATTCTCCTCCTGTCAGTTCCTCTTAAGGAGACGTTAACACTGTACACAGCTGGAATGTGGTAGTTCTTTTCGAACAAGACTCCAAACTGGTCTAAGGGCCTTCTGTGTCTACTTTCTGATTCACTTGTTTTGTTTGTTTGTGTTCTAGTTCACTTGGCTTACAGCATGACGGTTAGTAGCTGTTATTATTATTGGAGAATGTCGTTGGACAAACAGAAAAAGCTCCTAAACCATAGGAAAGCTTAGGAAGTTTTTAACGCCAGATGAGAATTATGAAGTCATAGTGGTTTGCTAAAGAGAGAGGTTTCTTTGATGAGATATGACAACTTCACTTATCGGTGGGTATAATGATACTATTAGAATGTAATAAGGAATTACACTGTTCTAGTAAACTGGCAGTTGTAGATTCTCATTAGCCTCAGGTTTCTAGAACCAGGTATGATTTCCCTCCTATTGAGTGGACCTAAAGTTCACTTAGACATCTATTGGTTTCCAATAACATATGAAGAACACTAGTGTACCTTCTGGACATCTTGCTGTGCTGGTCATTGTTAAGGTTCACAGCTGGGTAGGACTACCAATTCTTTCCTTCCCTTGGCGTCTTGAATAGTATTTTCTGGTACTCTGGATGCTAGACTTCAGGAAGGAGGCTTTCATGTTAGGTACAGCTCATCTCCTGTGTAGTGACTTCAGCAATAGTGGCTTACTTTAGACTTCTGAGAGTCATCCAAGATCAACAGCAGTAGACTATATTATTTGGGAATCATTTGGACTATTCTGACCGTCTTGGTCAGGGTTTCTATCCTTGTACAAAACATCATGACCAAGAAGCAAGTTGGGGAGGAAAGGACTTTTCAGCTTACACTTCCACACTGCTGTTCATCATCAGAGGAAGTCAGGACAGGAACTCACACAGGGTAGGAACTTGGAGGCAGGAGCAGATATAGAAGCCATGGAGGAGTACTGCCTACTGGCTTGCTTCCCCTGGCTTGCTCAGCTTGCTTTCTTACAGAACACAAGACTACAAGCCCAAGGATGGCACCATCCACAATGGGCTAGGCCCTCCCCTCTTGATCGCAAATTGAGAAAATGCCTTATAGCTGGATCTCATGAAGGCATTTCCTCAAGGGAGCCTCCTTTCTCTGTGGTAACTCCAGCTTGTGTCAAGTTGACACACAAAACCAGCCAGTACACTGGCCAAGTGGTGGAAAAGAGGTTTCTCATGCTTGGGTTTTTGTTAGTCTTTGATTCTTATGGGGAACATTATCAGCACAAGTGCTATAACTTTAATATACAAATAATATCATATATTATAATTATATATTATATTTATTTATATTTATTTGTTTATACATTTAACTTATTTGTAATATACATTTATATACTATATTATTTTATGTGATTAATATTTAATTATGTATTTTACAATTATTATACATATATATTAGGTATAGTTTTTAGTAGATGTTTAATATGATTACTTGAATCCTTCTCAAACAATCTTGATGCCATTTGTCCCTGTCCCCTCCTCCTTCAGTATTGACTTCTTCAGCCCTCCAGTTTTCATGTCTCTCTGTTTTTCCATTCCACCTGTAAAGAAAAATGAAATCATGAAATTTGAAGATAAATGGATGGATCTAGGAAATAGTATATTGAGTAAGGAAAGCAAGAGCCAGACAGACAAACGTATGTGATCTCTTTCACCTGTGATCACTGGTTGCAAATTTTCAGTTGTGAGTATATAATATGGAGCAACTGCAGAAAACAGAAAATTATAAAGAGACCATGAGGAGCAGTAGGACTCAAAACGGGACTAGCAGCGTATAGGTAATTTTTCATTCTTGTATATTACCTCCACTTCTTCACAGGTTCCCAGGGAAACGGAATTTGTGGTTTCTCTTTTATTCGTGATTTTGATAGGGCCAAAGACACTAACAAAACTCCACAAGGCTGAAAATGGCGTGTCAAGGAAAGCAGTATAAATTCCTGCATGTGGTTCAAGTACAGAGCGTATACGTCAGTTCCCACATGGGCATTTGAAATACATATGAGATAGGACTCCTGGGTGAGAATGAACATGTGGCTAGAACTTCCTGGTGCCTACAGACAGATGACCTTATGTGATTTTACTACACTAATGCCCTAAATCAGCAGCACATATGGTTCCCTAGCCTGTTAACCCCCAATGCACAGTCGCTATGCCATGTATCACATTGGTCTATCCAATCAGTCACCAAAGCATAGGTAGGGGGATTTCAAGAGTGTTTTATGGCCGTTTTTGATTCTTCTGATTTCTCTTTGCGGATTCTGAATTCGCTAGCCTGGCCACCTTGGGAGAATGCAAATTTCATGAGAAGGAGTTGACCCCAACTTGGTTGGATTTATCTTTTCCTCTCTCTGTGATAATGGTCACTGTGAAGCATACGTACGCTTTCCTTTTCAGATGTCAATCCCAGTCCATATACTTTTAGGTGTTTTTATCTTAATGTTTTACGTTTATTTTATTTTTCATAAAATCGAGATGTTGTTGCCAAAGTGAATGCTGAAGATAGCTGTTAAAAACAAACAGAAGGAAAAGCAACCATCACTTCCGGTTTGAAAAATTATTTACTCCACAAGAAAGAAAACTGAAAAGTCTGCTCATATCATTCTTAACAGCTAGGTTAAACAGCGCAGGATGGGGTTTTTGTTGTTTTGGGTTTTTGTTAGTTTTGCCACGTTGCTGGTATGTATGCCCCAGAACAGTGCGACAAATAACTACTCCTCTATTTCTGTAAAAACTTGAAGGTAGACCCAGCCTGGCAGTCAGCAAATAAATCTCGGAAGTCAAAAAAAAAAAAAATGTGGGTTCTGGGATCCAGATAAGAGCTCGAGAATAACAGTGTCTATTGCCCAGTTTGTGGCTTTTGTGTAAATGAGAAATCTGTTTGCCTGCCTCACTTTTAGATGAAGTTTTAGGCAGTCCTTGTGGGGTATTGGACAGTTGGGAACAGAGACGGGTTGGAGTAGGGCCCCAGCTAAAATCCTCCTCCTGATAACGCTGGGGCTAGGACTGGAAATACAGGGTTTAGAAACACTGTGTCCTTGACAGACTACACAACCAAAAGCATGCAGCTCAATCTTTTATAAAAATCATCGCTGTGTTGATTATCCTTTCCGAGCCACTATTCGTACTGAAGTTTCAAAACGTCATTTATTCCCTAAGTACTGTTATCCTATGTTATTACCTTTCGATAATAGTCCTAAATGTTTCAGTATTTTGTTTATTCTGGGTTCCCTTCAAACTAGAAGGCCTGCTGAAAATTCCAAGTCCCATTTCCTATGAACTATAGCTTCCTTGGAAGATTCCACCGGGGAAGCCAGGATGTTAGAGAATAGGCCCTCTTTGTAAGCCAACACAAAGCCATCTCCAGCCCTTCATGACTGGAGGGGTGGGGGGTGGGGGGCGTTGGACACAATAGACACATTCCAGAGCCGTTTTTCATTTAAACACATTAAAAACCAGACCGCATGCGCTTCAGGTAAACACAACAGCTTTACATTCCTGAAAGAATAATTAAATTCTCATGCCAAGGAAAATATTTACATAGAGCAATAAGCAATACAGGATCCACACTGTCCACTCTAGGAGGCCTTGCCTGGTGTGAGGGGATGGGGTGGGGGTGGGGGAGACTGTCCCGCGCTACCTTCCCGCCAGCAAGAAATGACGCGGCACACAAACAGGATCCTTCT
>NC_034605.1:42746950-42781695 GCF_900095145.1 Mus pahari
TTACCCCAGATGACGCCACGGGAAAGGCAGGGCACAAGGGAATGGAAATCTACCCAGCACATGCGCAGCTGCCTTGTTTGTTTGTTAGAGCACAGGACAATCAGCGCTATCTTGTAATGGCGAATGTGAGGGCGGCTCCCCACAGGAGATCTTGGAGCTGGTAGAGTTTGTAGAACCTTTAAATTTCTAAGGTGAGGTCTTAGTTTAACGGAATTTCGGAGGGTCAGAGTGGGATCATACGGGAGCTTGATCTACCTTATGAATTTGATTTCGAATAAGGTAAAAGCTGCTGAAGAGAGGGACAATTTGTTTTGGTAGCCTGTCAGAAGTAATTTCAGACCTGACAGGATGCCCGAACAGCAGCACCATGTCTAGCTTTCAGCTCTCCTGCTGGACACAAGAGAATCCTCACTGTAGAAGCAGGGCTGCCAGATCCTGCAGCTAAGCTGTGCCAATAGCTGCATGCCCACATCCCTCCTCCATGATGCCTGTCCCTCCTACTCCCCTGCCTGCCCTCCCTGGGTGGGTATAGAATTCAGTCTTTTATGGAATCACAATGAGTTGATATAAGCAATTGCAACAAAAACAACATCAAAAGAAATTACACCACCATCAAACTATCTCATAATATCATTAGTGACCTAAATTAAAGCAAGATAATTGCCCAAGCAGACAACAAACAGCCAGGAAGAATACTAATAATGTCGAAAGCCCGTTCCAACACTCTGCCAGGAGCCCAGCTTCAAACGCTCTTGCAATTTGTGTTCAGATCTCCTGACAAAGCTCTTTCTCAAGTTCAGAAAAAAAGAAAACAAAACCAGTCTCCATCACCTTTATCTCTGTTTTTCTCTAACCTTCTTCCAGGTCCTTATTACAGTCATAATGCAGAAACGGGAGCCTCAAAGCTAGGCTGAACGTTGACCCAGATGTGCCGACGTCACTGTGGTTGTTGTTGGGGAAGAAAAGTGTCTCAAGTGTGAAGTTCAGGTCAGTGGGGTATTGGCTGAAACACTAATTTTCTGTAAGAAATTGGATCGTAAGGGGAAAGTTCACCACAGTCATTCCAGTCTTCTGGGAATGCTGGTTCTAACAATGACTTTCATCAGCAATGTGTAAATGTACATGATACTAAAAATGGGGTGTGTGTGTGAAGTGAGACTGTACATGATACTAAAAATAGGGGGGGGTGTGAAGTGAGACTCTTACCTTTCTCCTCTGTTTCCTAGGGTCAGATGTGACAGGAATGGACTTGAGTGGAGGACTTAGCTATGATTCATGGATCCGGACAAGCCGGTTTCCTCAGTAGCCCGTGAACAAGATGGTGAGGTAAAGCTGATCTAAGTTTTTCCCAGGTTCTCAAAGTTAGTTACATGCATCATGAGGTCGGAGTTGGGACCCGGTGAAGCATCCCATAAAAAAAGCCACTAGGGTCTTGGACCACTATTGAGTTAGGTACAGAAAGAGGTACCCATGACCATCCCATCCCTGTGGGCAATGAAGAAATAGATTTGAAATAGATTATACCATAGTTCCTACTGTCACAACCTTGGTGAACACTAAGTGACCCTGCAGCCATTTCTACCTTGGCCAGAGGGGAAAGCACTTTCCTTGGTGGCCTAGTAGAGGGGCTGCTGTGACTAGTGCTAAAAATACAAGGCTGTGATGGGTCCAATGACTGCCAGTGGTACTAAATGGTAAAGCTATGGTATTTCTATAACAAACAACCATGACTGGAATACAAAGCCCTTCTCTGGCTATAGAAACAGGCTTCTCAGGCTTACTGGGTGAGTCTATTGGGAGGTATTATCTTGTACTACTCTGTGCTATTCCAATATTAGACTCAGGAAAAGACTCATCTCAACTGGTACTTACACAACTGTAGACATGGAGGAAGAGAGGGGAGAGGGGCCACCATAGCAACTGCAGTTGGCAAAGTAGGTTGCAAAGAGAGATGGAGATCTGAGACTAAAGCAGGTAGAAGAGAAACCACAGGCCCCGCAAGAGTTGGAATTGGCTAGGAAGTGCATTTGAGCTCAGTACAAACATCTTCCTGACTATGATTTTTCCTTCCCTAAGTATGGTTTTCTTCTCCACCTGCTTCACTAAGGCTGAAAAATAAAGAGGTGTGTTCAGTGGGCCACTGGGTATGGTATTCTCCTCTGATGCTTAATGAAAAAAAAAAAAAAAAAACCTCAGCCAAGGTCTGCTTCTTGGTCCTGGATACTGACAGACTACTGAGCCTCTTACCTTCATCAGGATCTAGGTACCCCCCCACAGAATGGCTGGATAATCAGATGCTCCATGGGCATTTGTGAGTGAAAGAGCCAGCCAGCTTCTTGCTGCACATCTGCTTCTGCTTCTTCCAGTTCTAGAATAAAACAGAATTCTTTCAAGATACTGTGGGCCTGCTATGGTTCTCATTCCATATCATCTTATGATAATCACTTCATTCACATCTTCAGAGTTATCAGGTTTAGTGGGTATAAATATTACAAAACAGCTAGAAGAGCTGTGGCCTTCACAAAGATGCCTAAGCACTCTCTGCCATGTAGACTTTGAACATTGTGGAGAGCTGCCCGGACCTCACTAATACGATTTTGAACAAACTGAGAGCTGATGGGAAAAATTAAAGAGAAAACACATGGGCTTCGTGTGGTTCCCAGCTATTAACCAAACATCAATTACACTGAGTATGACTGATATGTGTTACTTATAGGAATATAAAATGCAGAGGCCACTGTAGAGATCATAGAGCCCACCCACCTTAGTTTACAAACAGTCTTTCTCTGCTTTAAGACAGGGGTAAGTTCTCAGGAATGCATTGCTCATGATTTTGTTAGGCAAACATTGTGAAGTATACTTATGTTACCAATCAACTGTCTGAGGGTTTTGTTTTTTTTTTTTTTTCTCTCTACCCATACTGAGACTTTGGGTAGACAAGGAGAAGCTCCTCGTGCTCTATTTTGGGCAGGTTTTGTTGCCCTCAGAGATTGACAGCAGCCATAGCAGTGGGTAGGTGGGACATCAGCTGGTGGTACCCTCAGATGTTGCAACCCTTAGGTCTCCGGAATCTGGACAATTAGCCATACATGTAGAACAGCTCTTTTGTAGACCTAGGAAATCAGGATTCCTCGACCCTTGGTGGTAGCTGGACTTGCAACTTCTAGACAGGCCTAGATGTCAGGATTCTTCAAGATTCGGCAACTCCTAATGTTTATTGCTCTCAGTAAGCAAGTAAGCAGTCAGATGTCCTTGACCCTAAAGACTCACTACTGGGAACTCTTACAGGGCCTGTGGTTTCTCCTCTACCCACTCTAGTCTCAGATCTCCATCTCTATTTGCAGCCTACTTTGCCAACTGCAGTTGCTATGGTGGCCCCTCTCTCCTCTCTTTCTCCTGTCTATAGTTACGACAGTAGGCAAGGAAATATCAGTTGAAATGAGTCTTTTACTGAGTCTATTATTGGAACAGCACAGGAGTAGTACAAGATAATACCTCCCAACAGACTCAACCAGTAAGTCTAAGAAACCTGTTTCTATAGCCAGAGAAGGGCTTTGTATTCCAGTCATGGTTGTTTGTTATAGAAATACCATAGCTTTACCATTTAGTACCACTGGCAGCCATTGGACCCATCACAGCCTTGTATTTTTAGCACTAGTCACAGCAGCCCCTCTACTAGGCCACCAAGGAAAGTGCTTTCCCCTCTGGCCAAGGTAGAAATGGCTGCAGGGTCACTTAGTGTTCACCAAGGTTGTGACAGTAGAAACTATGGCATAATCTATTTCAAACAGTCCCGGAAGAAGCTTTGGCTTTGCAAATGAGGGTTCTCAGCTGCTGTCATCATGTTATTTTCTCAAGGTGTCTATGGAATGTTCCAGATGACCGGTGTTAATATAATGATAGTAGAGTTGGCTATTTGCAAATATAAGGACAATAAATTTGGAGATCCCTTCTGTGAAGTAGATTGTCAATGCCTTCACTCAAGGCACACAGGGCAGGCACGAAGGGCCAAACAACTATTAATTAAGGAGTCAAATGGCTCTATTACCCTAATATCTTTGCTTCTTTATAGGAAGATGAACAGCAAAAGTTCTTATCATTAACACTAACAGTTAATAATACTTGATAACTCTCTGTTCCCTTAGGGAGAAATGAGTTTCCCTCTTTTATCTTAGATAATCTAAGATGGCCAGGATGTCCCCAGAAGTTATCTTTTAGGACACTCACTTGTACATGGGTTGACCAATATTTGAATACTGTTATATAACTTATGACAATATTAGAAATGGTATCTAAAACATTTGTTGACTTTTCTAGGACATTATAACTAATTAGTACAGAAATTAAAACATCAATCCACAGCCACATTACTTAATTCATAAGTATTGCTTTTTCTATTACAGCATAAAGCCTCATTACTTATTTTTCTTAGGGTCACGAGTAATATGAACAAACTTGGAAAAAATGGCCAAGTTTAGATCAAAAACAAATTGGTTTCCATAGTAACTTCTGAGAGAATTAGTTGTGTGATGACTTCGAGATACAGAGCTATCTGGATACACTGGCACTTCTTTGCCAAAGTACAGAGTGTCCTTATGCAATGTAGGCCCCTGGCTTATAACAAGGTCCTAATTGATCTAGGAGTTTAAGTTGAAGAGAAAATGACGTCTTTTTTAATGATCAACTAGATCTGTGATTCTTAAGATATGGCCAGAGAGTACATTTGGAAAATTTGCGTTTTCTGAGTAATGGGAAGAGAGTACTGATCACCACTGGTAGGGGACAGAGATGCTGATCACCACTGGTAGGTAGGCGCCAGGGATGTGTGTGATGCCCTCCAATAATGATCATTGTACATCTTACATATTACTGAGATGGTAGAATCCTGGCATAGGCCTGTATAATCTCCATATGCTTTTTCAGTTAAAAGATAAATTGCTCTTATTAATTTTATTATTGTAATTATTATTCATACTGTATAAATCCTGTAATAAACCAGCTATTTCAAATATTAATTAGAATTTATTTTAGTTATTGTTGTTTGATAAATTGAAGTTATCTGACTCAAAATAAGAAGAGATTCTTGAACTTTCTCAGTTTAGAGGAAAGCTTGGTATGTCTAAATCCAATGGTTCTCAAACTTCAATGTACATCAGAAAAAACATGGTGGGTTTATTAGTCAGACTTTCTTATGCCAGAGGTTTGGTACTAGGCCTCAGGAGTTGGGTTTCTTAGGAAATGCCCAGTTGATGCTTCTGGTCTGAGAGTGGGATTTAAGAGTCACTCTGTTCTCTGATTCAGTCTCTAGGAGAGGTGAGGGATGTTTTTATTTAATTTGATTTTTTTTTTTAAGATTTGTTTGTTTGTTTGTTTATTAATTAACTATAAGTACACTGTAGCTGTCTTCAGACACACCAGAGTAGGGCAGCAGATCTTAATACAGATGGTTGTGAGCCACCATGTGGTTGTTGGTAATTGAACTCAGGACCTCTAGAAGAGCAGTCAGTGCTCTGAACCACTGAGCCATCTTTCCAGCCCTAATTTGAATTTATTCTGACCAAGTCAATAGCCATCTTATTGAAATGGTAACATTGATATCAGTCAAACTAGAGCCCAAAATAGTCTTTACAGTTCCGCCTCTTAGAGTGCTTGGTTAGGCACGTTTGTTTGTTTGTTTGTTTGTTTCTTTTCTTTTTTTGTCTGTTTGTTTTGGTCACATGTGCTAACCAAGTCATCTAGAGACACTACAAGAATATGCAAGAAGCATTTCTCCATAAGCCCATCGCCCTTTCTCCTATCTAAAATGTGTTACTATTGATTTAATGAAGGATTAGGCGTGTAGACAGCTTCCAGCCTGATATTAACAGGGTTAACTGTGAAACAGCCATGTAGTCTCTGGTTATTAAGTTTGCAATTGGATTTGCATACTATTGATGCCTGATCCCAGGAGTGCATCTGTGATATGGAAAATAAAAAGGAAAATATACCCAGCTCTCCGACAAATTTCTGCTTAGCCTACTTTTGCCTCCCTTGCTTACAACATTTGTTTTCCTACACTGTAAGTCAGAAGAGAGTAGGCGATGATAATGCTTACTCTGGCTGGAAAATGCTGGTCCCAAACAGCAGGCCTGGCTCTGATTACATCTCATAATCAAGCTGTGTACAGTATGACTTGACTTAATGTCTAGGCCATGTTCATCTGCACATTGGAAAGCTCGATGTTGCAGACTATAGCGTCAATTGGCTTGGGCAAGAAGTCCCAGTTCATCAAACTTCTATTTTCTCAAGGATGATGTTCCTGCTTCCTCTCTAGGAGAGACTCCCCAGGATAATTGAGTACTCATTTAGCAATTAGGTGATATCATTTTCTAGGCATAGTGGGGGAGATGATTTAAAGAGAAGGAAAAACAGTACTGAAATGTTGCTCGGTTAAGCTAGGTCACAAAAGACTGCTGTTGCTCATGAATTCAAACGTACAGCTACATTGACCTTGAATTTGGAAGGACAGCAAATTAAATGTCCTTAGACTATGGTTATTTAAATTAAACTGTGTGTATACATATAGGTATGTGTGTATGAGTGAGATTTCCTTGACAACAGTGAGCATTATCAATGTCCTCATCTATATCAACATCCGTATCAAATGTATACAATGCAGGAAAGTTGTATTCTGTTGTGGGGACGGAAACACTACTTTTTAAATTGCTGGGGTTCTCAGGTCAAGAGAAAGGGGTTACTTGTCTGCCAGCCTCTAAGGGATTGCACTTGGATGCTAATATGTGGAATCTCCATGAGGCCTTTGTCTCATTCATTCATGTCTCTGTTTCATGAAAGGGGAATATAATTTCAGATGTACATTAGTACAAGTTGAAATTGTTATGTTCCAGAGAAATCACGCAGGAGCTGTTTCAGAAGGCATGAAACCTTTGACGGAGTGGATCCACACATATGTACATGTGCACATGCATGCCTATACACACACATATGAACACACACACATGCACGCATGCACAATTTTCTAATAAAATACACAATCAGGAATATACACTGATGCCTTATTCTAATCATTTAATTATATGATTGGCATTTCTTTTGAAAATAAAATTATAATCTAGAATACACATAAATTCATTAATTCATTAATCAATCAATTTGGGCGGGGGGGCATTCTTGTCTCTTAGATAAGAACTCTTTTGCAAGAGCTACCCAACACTCCAATAGAAAAGCAAGGACCTAAGCCTTCCCTCTAGGCCCACCCCTTAAAAGTCCACAGCCCCTCCCAACACTGCCCTCACTGAACACCAAGTCTCTCACACGTGAACCCTTCAAGAAAATAACTTTCCCTTGTGTCTGTCATCCCAGAGGCAAGGCGTTTAGTATTGACTTACCCAGGGGGTACCAATCTTTTGCCTCATGGGCTTCAGATGGGGTACATTCTATTTCATGGAGATACCAACAGTAGTCTTCCTCCCTGGGAACTCCACGTAGCCCTGTCTGCTGAGCAGTAGACATTTAGGGAATTTAGGGATTGGCTTGCTTGGACACAATTATTCTACCTCCAAAACCAACCAACCTATAAGAACCATAAGAGCAAACCCACTCATCTGCAAAGAGCTCTACCACACGAATGTAATCTCCATCCTGTAGTCCAGCCTCGTCTGCTGCTTTATCGTTCAATCATGAACTGCATTCTGAAGTCCACCTTATCCCAAGGAGGATGCCCTTTGTTCTGTCCTGAGTACTCATGCCTGGGAGGTACAACATCCCACACTCTCTGGATTGACAGAGAACGAGAATTTCCGTGGCAGGATACTTCCAAGAAGTGAACTAAGACACCCCAGACTCTGTTACTTCTGAATAGAAACAGATTTTGCTCCGGAATTCCCTAGTTTAATGTTATGGGCAGCCTTGTGTAGCCTTGGACACGTAATTTTTGTACATTTTCGGAGCCTTGTTTCTGGTTTTCTCTCATCATCCCTTCTCAGATATCACTTTCCGCACGCAGTAGTTCTGGATGGAAACATCAGCCTGTTCCCCATTATGTTTTTAAGTCATCCTGATACACTACCTCTTCCCACTCCTTCCTTCTCTTCTCCATCCCCTCCTTCCACCTATACAGGTCTCCTTCCCCAATCATCCTCCTACTCCACACAAAGGCAGAGGATGTCCATTTTAGCTTTGTTTTCTAGTTCATGACCTGCATTCCTGCATGCAATGCTATTCAGAACGTCCTGGGGTCTCCTGGGAATCAACTCTACTGACAGGAGGTGAGAGTCATCCGCCACCATGTTACTTAAGAGCCAGCAGGACAAGACAATTGATGCTGCATTAATTGACTAATGTTCCTGATGGTCTAAACTGAACTCTCAGCAATCTCATTGGCGAAAATCCTAATTTCCTCCTGCTTCCATATTCTGTTTTTTTTTTTCCTACCCTAAGAAACTCCTCTGAGATGAACGAGCATCTACGTATAGAAAGGCAAGGGATTCTGCACAGGTTTGTCATGATGGTTGCTAAATGATCATATTATATGACTGGAACAAAGAGACTTTGGGTCATGTTTGCAGGGGCTTCTTCTATTCAGAATGCACAGACTAAGAATGGAACTCCCAATCTTTCCACCTTCTCCTTGGCTTCTGATCTGCGCCCATGCAAACTGAGTCTTTGGCTCAAAGTAAACGATGCAATATTCTGCTATCTTTGCCTGACTATTTTAGCTGAATTGAAACAAATGTGCCTCTAAAATATATGCATGCTAACCCACTGGGGACCAACAGGGAGCTGTTCAACAGCCCTTTATTCAAGTTAATTCTGCTACTAAAAAAAAAATGAAATAGACAAACACAAGTTATTGCACTTGCAGATTATACACATTTTGCTTAATTGTGTATAAACGAAGCTAGAGGGAACATAATTCTGTCATTTTCTATGCCAGGAATGGAGGTGAGCAGGTTTTTGGGCATTTGAGTAATGTAGGCTGATGTTACTGGCAGACATTAGCCCACAGTTATCTAAACACTGTGTGTCTCTAGCCCCACAGAGTACTGCATGGCTCCTATATTGAAAAATGTGTTTTCTAATTCCAAGAAAATTTCTAAATGTGGGCTATCTTGTTAATCGTTCAGTGTTAAACAGCCAATCTATAAAAGGAACAAGAAATGAAAAAAACACGGTTGAACGTTAAAAGTGAGGTACCATTTGATCTATAGCTTCTTATCAGTTGTTTCCAATGCAATACACGGGTCCGAAGCTCTTATGCTTTCCTCTTCAGAGACATGGTACCAGCCTTGGCAGCGACTAAGCTCTACAGGGCATATTGCAATTCAGCAAGGCAGCAGGAGTTTGGTTGTGATTGAACGGAGAAGGAAATCACATCCACTAGATACACAGTAACATTCTATTTTTTGTATAAAATTTCCTATTATTTTTTCTTTTTTTTTTTTTTTTTAAAGATTTATTTATTTATTTTATGTATCTGAGTACGCTGTCTCTCTCTTCAGACACGCCAGAAGAGGGCGTCAGATCTCATTACAGATGGTTGTGAGCCACCATACGGTTGCTAAGAACTGAACTCAGGACCTCTGGAAGAGCAGTCAGTGCTCTTAACCTCTGAGTCATCTCTCCAGCCCCTCCTATTTTTTTCATTCTAAGTGGTTTAGAACATTCAAAGAAATTAAGGGACAGTTTACAGGATAACACCTTTCAACTGAAGGAAAACATCCACTCTTGCATATCTAAACTTGGAAAGCTCCTGGATAGCATCTAATTTTATATAGATAACATTATGAATCACTCATAATCATGTTGCCACTGTATGCTAGGAAGGGAATGAGAAACCAGAAACAAGTGTTTTCATTATTGACCACAATAGAAATGTTTCCCATTGTACTGTCAGGCATGAGGGCAGTCTCCAGAATTTGTACCCGAATTCTGAGAGCCCTACTTATTATTATTCAGTACTTTTTGCAAGTGCCAGTAGCAGAGTGGAAATCTTCAAGAGAACATAAGAGTCCTGCTGTGGTCAGTCCAGAGAGAAATCTGCCAGTAGAAAAAGATGCAGATAATGTTGTCCACACTAGAGGAAGAGGGAGGGCAGTTATATTCTTGAGCATATGTAAAAGCAGATGTGGATTTATAAGACCACAGTGTTGGTCCCTTTTATCTGGGTTGTCTATTTAATCCTACACACCTTTCTACCTGTATTTCATCATACCTATACTTGATACCCCCTGTGAGTGAGTAGACAGTTGAACTTTAATAAAAGTTGGCTTTTGTTTTTCCTTCTCATCAAAGGTTTACTACGATTTCACTTCAAACCAGCCTTTACCTCCAGTGCAGCAGGCACCTGTTTTAAGATGAGGGTTTTACTGCTGTTCAGGCACGATGAAGCCAACCACATAGGAGAACATCATGATTGAAAGAATAGTGACTCACACATGCCTTGAGAAGGTGATATACCACATCACTGGGACACAAAGGCATGTACCAGGGGAGATGGTTAAAGAGTCGGCTGGGACAGAACGTGAAAAAAAAGCCCCGTTGTGATTTTTTTTTTTTTCTGCAAAGAGAGGACAAGTGGTTGTGACTGGATGGATAGGACAATTTCAGTGTGCTCTAGGATGCACAGCTGCCTGGCATCTGGCTCTGGGTATGATCCAGCGTAGGAAGCGACAGCACTATGTCAGTCTGGAAAACAAGCACTGGATGGGGTGGCTTGCAGTAAAACGATTACGGGTGAGTTAGTTGTTGTCTTTAGGAAGGAGCTAGTCTTTGCTCCAGCGTCAGTAAGGCCCCCAAACATCACAGAAACAGAATAAAGAGACAATGAATAGGGCAACAAGTGATTCCAGTTAAGAGAATATAGAAAAGAGTTTACATTCCAGACCAGCAAGTACTCATGGTGAGAATTTATATGTGCTGCTCTAGTTGAATTTTCTCTTGTATATGAAATGCGGGGTCTTTCAACTGCCAGGGTTCTAATAGGGATTCCGCAATCAGAATTGTAGACATACATTGTACAGGCATGTGATATCGCTCAGGCGTGTCTGGTACCTAGAGACATTTGATACATGGATGCTTTCCGTTCTCCTGGAATTTGTTGGAATCCAGGGGATTGGTCACACTGTGGCTCTTCACACACTGAGTCATGGCAGTAATAAGGCTAAGTCTGCAGTTCTGGAGACCTCAGACAATAAAGGCATTCTATCAGGCATCCTATCTCATCATCACTGGAACCCAAGGAGAAATGACAAATAGATTTTATTTTTGACAGCATTTTTGAGGCATTAGAAGTTTGTGTAATCAGCTACATTCATGACTAAAGATTAGGTTGCCAGTCCATATTTCTTTCTAAGAACTTTAAAAACACAACTTCAAAATCAGGATAAGAAATTTGAAAATATATTTAAAAGACTGCTTGTAATAACAAAGAAGATTGGTTCCATGAATACACTGTCAGTTATCCTTCTATCCAGGAATAGGTATATAAATTTACTCTCGTCTGAGTGCAAATTCCTGATATATTCATATATATTCATATATGTTCATATATGTTCATTTGTATATCATTCATATATATTCATATATGTTCATTCATACATGTGTTACATATATATATAGTCTTGGACAGAGTGCTGTCTGTATGAGGATGTATTGTTTATCCATCTCTTCTAATCCTCTCAACTCGGCACTTATTATAACCACCACTGCTGTAAGAAATTCCAAATTGATTTTTCTTAAGCATCCTCATGTAATTCCTACAGACCTTGCTCTGGACACAGACCTTTGCTTCTCTGATCTCCACCTGCTCAGAACATGCAACAGCTCAGTGAACTCGGCACTCTCATATGCACAACCCACACAAGTGAAGGAGTATGACTGGCAACTCTCAGTAGCTCACATATGACCCTGCTTTCCCGTGTCCTTGGAGTGAGCAGTTCTGGGGCACCTCAAGGAAGCCAGCAGGAATGAGACAATGTCCTCTGCAGTTGTAAACTCAAGAACATGTCATTGTATTCACTGCCATCTGTTGTGTGTAGCACTCTTGTCTTCTGTTCCTGCTTCTTGGGCCCTTTTCAAATGAAGATCCCACGCTTTTAGGCCTTGTAAGGCTAAATCCACTGGCACAGAGGATGCCCTCAGAAGACAGAATAGAGGTGCTGAAGTGAAGTGCCAGTCATACAGTGGTGATCCTCCACAACCGGGTGGTTGGTAGCGATCATCTCTGGCAGAAAGTGACAGCAAAATTAGTGACTCCTACACCTGGGTGTCATTAGAATGAACCTCAAGGAGAAAGCAAAGTCAGAGAAAATGGCAGTTGTGGCGCCAGCAGAAACAGCTTGTCTTTGTTCATTACTTGGCTCTGTGACTATTCTGTTGTTCCTATTGTCCATTGTTGCACTTGATCTGGGATGAGGCTCTTCTTTAGTCTTTTTAAAGTACTGCCTGATTAGACCTTTCTTCCTTCTAAATAGGTTCCTAAAACAAGACGCATTCTTCCCTGTACAGTTTTAGATACAGTCCCTAAAAATTCAATATTCATTTTCACTTTCAGTCAGTTTGAAATATTTTCCAATTTTCTTTTGATTTCTTCATTAACCTCTGGGTTATGCAAACATGTCCCTTATTTAATTTCTGAATCACCTGTGGTTTTCCTTGCCCTGTGTGCTAGCAGCTTTCGTGCTATTAACTTTACTTGTTGTGGGGCCAGAGCAGACATCTGACAGAAGCCGCTTGTGGAAAGCGAGGTTTGTTTGCATTCATGGCTTGCCATAGCATGACCCATGGTAGTGAGGACAGTATGATATAGTTCGGGGACATGAGAATATGCGACCAGGGCCCTCACGTTACAGTCAATCAGGAAGCTCAGGGTGGAACTGGTCGGGCCTACCTGGTGATCCATTGTCTGCTTGGATCCATGTCTCAAAAGTTTTACCACACCCAATAACAGCATCTATGGCTAAGATTCAAGTGCTCAAACACAAAAGCCGGTGGGAGAAATGTCAGAATCAAACTGTAACGTCATTTCAATTTCCTAATGTATATCACTTTAATAACTTGCCAATACTTTGATTTGGGAGGGTAAAAGGGTATTGAATGCAGACCCCTGTGTACACTAAGGATGTGTTTTACCACACAGTTCCAGTTCTTACCTGTATATTGGCCTAACTTAATTTCACTGTGGTCAAAACACACGTTGTGTTTAATTGCAATTATTGAAAGAGTTTTGAAATGTGTTGTCTTAGAAACTTCCGGTATAGTCACCATAGAGTCCACCTGAGTGGACATACTAAGTATTGAAAAATACTCATTTTTTTTCACTTTTTCTCTATGAAATTGTCTATATAATCAACTACTGAGCCAGGATGATCGAAGGTGTTTGTTCATCTAATTGTTTTTCTATCTGTTTGTTGGTCAATTTGGTCTGAAAGAGATATTACAATCTGTACCTATGATTGGAAATTGTGTATTCCTTCCTTGTCTTTTGTCAAGTTTCATACATGTTTATTTATGGTTGTTCTATTTTCCTGACTTGAGTCTTTCCACACTTATAATGTTCTTCTTTGTCTCTCTGAACCTGCTATCTTGGTGTCTATTCTATTGTATAGTAATATGCTCCATTTCAGGCTTATGATATTTGGTGTATGCCTAGAGTATCTTTTCCTACACATTTAATGTGTCTTCCATCACTCATGGTGAAGCATTCACTGGGATGAATGCATCAGTCCTCACATTGTTGACCTCTACTAAGATAGAAATCGCAGTTCCAAAATGGGAGAAATATGCCCAACAGGAGACACAGAAGTTTACTATAGGTTTTATAGCAATGATTTCTGTCCAGTCTGTTTAGACAAAGAAAGGAATTGCTTTATGGTTGACTTTTTTTTATAATACTATGACAAGCTAATATTTCTCTTGTACCCTGCAGACAGTGAAAGGGTAACTGTGATGCACAGGATTCAGTGAGGTCTTTGGATGTTTTGTGCCTCATAATAACACTGAAAGGACAGCAGCAGCAACTGTGGTTTAGTAAGGGCAATAGATAATATTCTTAGGTTGTTGAATAGTGAGAGTCTGTGAGTTGAGCTTCACAGACCAACCTAAACGCTCATGGAAGGTGAAGGACATATATGAGGCGAAGTGGAAACCAGAGATGACAAGTCCTAATCAAGTCTAGAAAGCCATCTTAAAACAGCTCTGCAGCTTATTCATCAACCCTTTAAAACATATCTTTGCAGGATATTGAGTTAGCCATCATTTTGAAGGACATGTAGTGGTGAATTGATTAGATCTACTAGATGGCCAGGCATACTGCGATAATGAGATGGGAAATCAGTCTCCAGTGTATCTGCCCCTGACATTCTCTATCCTTCTTCCTGAATCTTGAGGGTCCTCTCCGAATAAGCATCCTACACGCAAGTCTTTAACTCAGAAACACTTGTTTTGGTTGAGGGACAACAGGTGGAAAGGTGATTGGACAGTATTATGCTACTAGCTCATAAACATAATTTCATTTACCTCTCATATCAAATTGGATGCTAATATGATACTTAGAGAAACAGAATTATAATACAGTTTGTTCTCCCTCAAACTCTTTCCTTAATTGAAATAAAGCTTTATTTAATGAAGACCCCTTTCCCTTCACTGTTCTCAGGGATGCCTGAATGTCCGTAAGTTCAATTCTCAATCCCTTCTGTATCATAAGTGCATACTGAGTGACCAGCAAATTCCAGACAGTTCTGTGGGTATGGGGACAAAAGAGTTGGTGAAAATAAAATAACCACAGATTTCTCAGCGTTTTTATTTTATTAGTTAGAAACAGCCAACAAGAAGCAAGGAATACGCATTTCTGATGGTGGTAAGGGCCAGGTAAATGTGCCAAGTGGTTTACCCAATATCCGCTCCAATGAGTTTCTACTGTGTCTACCATCACTACAGAAGCTGAGAAAACCAAAACTACCTGTCAGGCTCCCTTCTGAAAATGTTGGCCTTGTAATTTAGGATTCAGGAACAATGAAATCAGAACAAAGCAAGTGGGAGAAAGATGGGACACCCGGCATCCATTCCTTTGGTACAAATCACAGAAGAGCAGTGGGCTGTTCCAGCTGGTAGATATAGTGCAGCCTGTGTTCATCAAGAAGCATTCAGCCCTCATCTCCTTTGTGGATGAGGAGCAGGTCCTTCAGTTACTGTCATTGTTCTCAGTACCTTTGTGCTACTATAACTCACTGTTGTATCAGTCTTAGTTAGAGTTTCTATGGCTACAGTGAAGTGCCCTGAGCAGAAAGCAAGTTGGAGAGAAAAAAAGTGTTTGTTTGGCTTACACTTCCACACTGTAATCTGTCATTGAAGGAAGCCAGGGCAGGAACTCACACAGGGTAGGAACCTGGAGGCAGGAGCTGATGCAGACCATATGGAGAATGATGCTTCCTGGTTTACTTGTCATGACTTGATCCTCCTGTTCTCTTACAGCATGAAGGACCACTAGTTCAAATGTGATGCTACCAACAATGGGTTGGGCTCTTCCCCTTTAATAATTAATTAAGAAAGTGTCCTACAGCCAGATCTTATGGAGGTGTTTTCTCAATTGAGGATCCCTCCTTTCAAATAACTCTAGCTTGTTACAAGGTGGCATAAATCTTGAGAGGACAGTGTCTTCATTTGAATTTATCCTGTGTTAAATTCATTCTCCATTTTCTAGGTGCTAGATAGAGAACAGAAAGGTGGTTAGGATTCAAAATGAAGTATACACAGACACTTGCCTTACAGTTTGTAAACTAACTAATAATTCAAGATTATGTACTTGATGAAGAGGATCCTGAGACCTGCCCCAGGGCAGCTTCCAGGGGTGAAATATTGCTTTGCTTCTGAGGCCCTGGGAATTTCTTTCCCTTTCCCTGAAGCAACTTTTCCTATGGTTATCTTACTTGACAACAGAAAGTGAGTCTGACAAGTGATTGGTACACTGGAATGTCACACATTCATTTGCATAAGCCAGGCCTAGTCCCGTGTGCCAATTATCCAAATGCTGCTCTTAGAAAGGCCTGGAGAAAATCAGGTCATTCCTCTTACGTGAGCTTGCTGTGTATCTTGGCTGTCACTGTTCCTGGGACAATTGTTATGACTCAAACCTTAGAATGTTCAGGTTAGAAAACTCTCCTTTCTCTATCCCCTGTTCTGCTAGCACTAGTAGGGCCCTTCCAAAGAGGTTTTGGTTTATGAGCTCTTCATAGCCTGGTGATCTGAGAAGTCAGAACTATTCCTACAACTCCTGTCAAAGGCAATAGAGGTTTCTACCCAGTAGCTGTATGGATTTAATTTGCACCCATGACCTACCTGTCTCTAGAGATCACCTAATGCCATGTGATGTGTGCTAGGAATCCCTAAATGATCCGTCCTCTGGCAGCCACTGCATCAAGTCTGTCTACTTCCATTGGACTTTGGAATATGAGTCCTGATCCCACTATGGCCATTTTTGTCTAGAATGATCATATATTATTTAAAATAAAGAGACATTTGTTTGAAAAAAAACTTTCCTTTCATTGGCAAACATTCAGTGAGTTAAAAATCTTGATTAACTATCTAAATAAAAAACAAAGTTGGACTGCGCTGGGTAACTAAGTGAGACCAGCAGGTTTCCAAATAAAAAAATAAAAGTAGGTCTAGGGATAACTTTGTGTTCCTCTGCACCAAGTCCTAGGTTCAATCCTTGCCACACTCATTTTTAAAAGGGCAAAAAGACTTCCTGGTTCACACATTGAAAGACTCCATTGCTTGTGGTCTATTGATAACATTGAAGTTCACAAATTAGAAACTATCTGGTGATTTTAAAGGTTGAAAAGAGTATATAGGCTGCCACCTCTCCTCCGACCTTCATCAGACCTGCTGAGCCTGAACCATACAGGTAAGCTTCTTTTCCGCTATCCACCTTCCCTGCTTACTGAGACCTCTGAAGCAAGCAGTGTTGTCCTGAGCAGCCTGCTATCACAGGGGACCTCTATTACCCTGCTGTCTCTCCTCTCACCATTATCAGATCTGCTGAGCCTGAATCACACAGACCTGTAGATCCTGAGCCATACAGACTTACAGATCCAGCCCCAGACAATACAAGGATATCCATCAGAGGCCTGCCACACCAGTACCATGGAGGTTAAGCCCCTCCCAACACCTACTACAAAAGAAACATGCAGAGATCAAAGCCATCCAGATGGCTAAAGGTCCTCAAAAGAACACAATCAACAAAAGCCAGGGCAACATGACACCTTCAGAGCACAGCTACCCTTTTACAGCAAGCCCTGGATATCCTACCATAATGGAAGCAGAAGAAAAGGAGGCCTTTAAAGAGAAAATGAATAAATCCCTTAAAGAAATACAGGAAAACACAATTAAACAGGTGAAGGAAATAAAATTGTCCAACATCTGAAAGTGGAAGTAGAAGAATAAGGAACACACAAACTGAGGGAATCCTGGAGATGGAAAATGTAGGGAAGAGAAGAGGAACAACAGATATAAGCATTGGATGAGAAAATCACAGATGTAGAAGGTACAATCGAGGAAATTGATAAATCAGTCAAAGAAAATGTTAAATCTAAAAATTCCTGACATAAAACATTCAGGAAATCTGGGATACCGTGAAAAGACCTAAGCTAAGAATAATAGGAATAGAAAAAAGGGAAAGAGTCCCAGCTCCAAATCCCAGAAAATATTTTCAACAAAATCATAGAAGAAAACTTTCCCAAACTAAAGAAAGAGATGCCTATAAACATACAAGAAGCTTACAGAATACCGATTAGACTGCACCAGAAAAGAAAATCCTCCTGCCACATAATAATAAAAACACAAAATCTATAGAACAAAGAAAGAATATTAAGCAAGGGAAAAGGGGCAGGTAACACACAGAGGCAGATCTATCAGAATGACATCAGCTTCTCAACAGAGAGTCAAAAAGGTAGAAGGGCCTGGATAGATATCTTGCATCCTCTAAAAATCCACAGATGCCAACCAAGACTAGTAAGGTTTCATTAAAATGGTTTATAACCTTGAATTTTAAATATTAACTCAAAGCAAGAATGAATTCAGTTAAATAAAGTTTTAATTTATTAAGAAAAACCTTCATCTAACATTTATTTGAATAATCTACCAAAGAGAAATAATATATTAACAATTTTCAAAAATTACATAAAAACCTACAAGACTATATAGTCTTTGCCACATTACTACTTTGGATCAAATTAACAGGACAAAAAAATTATAATAATACCACACTGTTCTCTGAGGAATGTGAAACTATGTTGAATAATTACTGAATACTAAGCTTGGTTAAGCTTATTTGAATAGACTTGTAATTGTTTAGATTCTGCAGAATATAAACATGAAGTATCACAGTCCCTGCTTAGAAAAAAAATTATCATGGGATAAAAGACACAGAGAGAAAACTAAGAGAAGGTATATGTTGTGTAGTTTCACTCAGAAACTTCATTTGAGAAATTTATTAATTTTAAAGCTTCCACCTACTCATCCCCAACTGACACTCCAGGACTTTTATTATCAAGAAACCAAGAAGGCAGAGAGGGTTAGTGCAGAGGCAGAAGGATCACTCTAAGTTCAAGGTCAGTCTGAGGGACTTATTGATCTTCAAGCCAGCCAGGGTTACCTAATAATACCCGGTCTTTAAAAATAACAATACCAACTAAAAGCTAGGGAAGTATGGTGAGATGCCACTTGACCCGAGGGTTTTAGCCAATGTCCCTCTCAGATCTCTCATCCAAGCCTACTTTTCTGAGAATTTAATGGGTATTTCTTTTGGACTGATCCTTGATTAGAATTTGGCAGTGACACCCAGTGTTGAATGTCTTGAAATACTTTCTCATTCCTTAGCACGTATGGCCAAAGTTCCTCCATTCTGACCAGGTCCCCACCCTGTACTGTTTCCCTTGAGCCCAACATTCATCTTAAAATACTTCTTGCTTTGTTGCCTGCCCACGGGTCTCTGTCGGCATCCACTGTGGTTTGAATGAGAAATGTCCTCCACAGGCTCACGTGGTTGAATACTTTGCCTCTAGTTGACGGCACTGTTTAGGAAGGTACAGAACTTTATGAGGTACAGCCTTATTGGAGAGGAGAGTACATCACTGGAGACGGGAGTTTATAGCTTATTCCTTGTATGTGATCAATATGTGATCTGCCACCTTCCTGGTCCTGCCACGATGTCTTCCCTGTCTATACCAATTCCTCCCCCCCCATCACATTTTACTTTATTTCTCTGAAATGCAAGCCAAAGTAAATTTTTCATCCGCAAGTGCACTTTGGGCATGATATTATACAACAGCAAGAGAAAGAGAACCAATATAACATAAGAATATACGTTTGACTGTGCTGCAAGGACACAGAAAGCTTTCATTAAGTATACTATTCAGAAATAAGAGCCTCTTGTATTTTTATGATCTTATTATGACACAGTGGACCTTCCCTGGGATGAAATGTCAGTACATAATTTGTAGAAGAGCTGAAGAGCTATGGAAGGTGCTTAGCTGTTAACTTACACGTGGTCTTTCTGCACTCCAGAATCCTACTTCCTTGTAAGTAAGTGACCCTTTTTGAAAATACTATACATAGGGTAGTATGGCTGTATTTTTTTCCCAGTTTTCCGTGGCTAATAGAAACTTAAGCATTCTTTCGTAAATTTTAAGTGAGACCTAAGCTGGTGATTAATTTGACCCACCTGACAACTGTTCTGGGACAGGTCAGCTTTATTACCCTCAACTGAAGATCAGAACATGAAGACACGGGAAGACTAAAGGAGCTGAGCCATTATTCTAAGGTACTAGGGCTAACGAAGCCCTAATGCTTCATAAGCTGTAGCCCTTCTGACTCCGATCTACTAGTTCAGGCTAGAGGTACTAGGAGCTGAGGTATAAACAAGCAAGCTTATATAAGGTCCCAAGCAGACATTTAGTTCCTCTGAGGCAGTAGGTTGTCAGCCATATTACATCCGTATCCCAGCACAATGCATGTCTTCAAATACTCAGCTTTAGGGAATGTAACTGCTCTGAAGGTGTGTGATAAAATTCCCAGGAGACACACAAATACTAAATCATTTTATAAAGTAATTGGACTTCTTAAAATAAGATAATCATTTGACTGTTAACATGGTAACATTGAAAAAAAAAATTCCCCAGCTTTGATGTGACAGTGTGAAAACTATGAGATGTCAAAGTGAATGTGAGATACACCCTCATGTGTGACTTGTGGAGCTCTGTTGGTTTTCATTCCAAATGTAAGGTCCTATTGGGTTTCTCTTTGTGTGCATCTGTGTGCACATTTTATTCCCTCTGATTTCTCTCTGGTTGTTTTCTGGAAGTTTGTCTTGGTTACTCTCATTAAGCCAATCACTATGGGACTAGTAGTTTGGGGGAAGGAAAAAAAAAATGTTGTGTTGGTTTAGCTCTTTTGCATTGCTTAGGTTTTGAGGTTTGTTGCATTGGACTTACACATCAGGAGACTTATTGTTGGTTGCTATTTATTATTATTATTATATTTTCTTTGCTCACTGTAAATGTTTGCAGTGTTCCAGAGGGAGTCAGTTAGAGTAGGGTTGAGGTAAGGTTGAATACAGCTCTGTAAGACCTGTATTCAGGGTACAAGGCTCTCTCTGCAGTACTTTCCCGAAAATAGAATACTGCCTGAAAGAAGTCATTATCAAGGGATAACTCCACTATAAAAGAGGAGTAGTAAACTTAAAAACATTCACCTTTAAAAAACAATCATTTCAGGGAATAAAGGTATGTTGGTAGTAGTGTGTGTGCTAATATAAAGAGGAAAACACCATCAGACTAGTGGTTAGTATTGGGATTGTGGGCAATATAGGAAAAGAGTGTAAAAACAATGTGAATTTTGCCTTTTGTACTAGACAAAAAAGTGGTGATTAGTGAGTTTTGATTTTTAAAATTATTTTATTTTATTTTATTTATTAGATATTTTCTTTATTTACATTTTAAATGCTACCCCAAAAGTTCCCCATGCCCTCCCCCCGCCCCTGCTCCCCTACCCACCTACTCCCACTTCTTGGCCCTGGCGTTCCCCTGTGCTGGGTCATATAAAGTTTACAAGACCAAGGGGCCTCTCTTCCCAATGATGGCCGATTAGGCCGTCTTCTGCTGATTAGTGAGTTTTGAATGGAGGTAGAAGGAGGAGAGAGAGAAAAAGATCAGATAGCATGAAACAGTCCCGTCTCTCAGTAGGCATATGTAAAGGGAATATGCATGTCAGGCAAGACTACTCTGTGGGATAAAAAAAGAAAAGGGAGAATGAGTAAGAAAAAAAAAGACTAATATAAGGCAAGAAAATTGACTTGCTTATTTGCAGGATTCAATTTGGCACCTCTATCATTACCTCCTCAGCTCTTATAAGCTTGTCCTACTCTTGGGAGTTGCATTTTAGGGTTGTCCCCATCCGTATCTTCATTTTTTTTTTCTCCTGAGGGTTTTGGATTAACTTTCTGACTCACCAGTGTTTAGAGAACAATCAGGTTGGACCTCCACATTCTCTCTGCTTAAGTAGTCTCAGCTGGGCTCGGTACCATGTGTGGGAGGGGTGAATAATAACATTGGCTTCAGCTGCCTCCTGACTACTGCCAGTGCCTGGTGTGTGTGGGATAGAATCTTGTAAGATGTTTCCTGGTGGTTCTCCTGGCCCAATTGGTGTTCCCTCTACTGTGCTTCAGCTTCATCCAATCATACAAGTTTGGCATATGTGAGGAGCACTTACTAAGTGAGCCAGGTGGTATTTCACTGGGAAGTTGCTATGAACTGGAAAGCTCAGTCGAAACCAAATCCAAGTGGGATCACAGCAGCAAGCCTGGAAAGGGCTTCTTTTTCACATACTTCTCCCAACAACAGAGGTGCTGGGAAGGGCTTCTTGTCTCTTGTAGGGGAACAGACCACTGTGTATTATCCTGAGTTATCAACAAAGCATGCGTGATCTTTGGGACACCACTAAAAGACCAAATCTACAAGTTATACACATACAAGGGGTTTACACCCTTCTACACCTTTTTTCTTTCACTTTTTCAACCCTCTAACACTAGATAAGAAAAGAAAAACAGTCAACAACCAACCAACAACTCAACGTCATTAATCCAACAACAACCTAACAACCCCATCTATCAGGGCTCTAGCATTTATATAGCCTCTAAAAAGTTCCCAGAATTCCAAACATCACAAAATCATAGAAACTTATCTGTAGCTGGGAAAATCATGCCCCATTAGAGCATGAGGCAAATCATAGTCAGCTTCTGTGGACATAAAATGAAAACATATTCTTGCAATATGTCTATGTGTTTTTTTTTTTAAAAACAACTCTCCATAAATTGTCACTGTACATACATATAGAAGGGCATCAGGTCCAAAGCGAACACTTTCCCAACCAAGGGAAAGAAAGGTCCATCTAGATACAAAAGGTAAATAGAAAGAACTAGAAAATATGCTTACAATACTCTACTATAGTTAGAACACGAAATATAAGTACAAAGAAAATGGATAGAAAGGTGAAAGAGAGAAACACTGAGTCACATGTAAAGGCAGAACCATTAGAATAATAGTTTATTTCTCAACAGAATCTTTGAAAACAAGATCTCAGATAATGATATATTTCAAGTTCAGAAAGACCACATACACATTACACAGTGTTCTGTTCATGAAAACATATTTTAATGATGATAATGTAAAAACCCTGTAGGTTTTTTTAAACAATAAATGTGACATAAAATTTTGCATCTGCAAAAAATAAAAAATAAATAAAAATAAAGTCGGTTAGAACACAAAAGTGTAATTAGGACAAAAGAGAAATGGTACAAGTATACAGTTAGAGTATGAAATTTAAAATAGTATATAGTGATGAAATTATAAGAAAACAATACAATATACTGTGCTTTCAGAAAATAATTTGAAAACACTTGAAGTAGTTATTAAAGTGCAAGTTCCCAGAATTCTTCAGGGAAGAAATAAAAATACTGTAGAGGGTACTAATGAAATGCTTAATTAGCTGGAGAACATTGAGAGACCCTATCCACTTTCGAGGAGCAATGAACTTTCACCTCATACAAACTGCCATAAAACATAACAGGCACAAACATAACAGGCACTGAATAACTCATGAAGATTAATAGCTTTGATATTAACATTATCGGGACAGTGTGAGAAAAGCATTTTTACAGCCAGGCTCCCTATTAATAAATAACTGTCTAAATTTTTACATTTATAAAAGTTGCATTGATCAGCAAATATGATGTGAATGTAGATTCATCTAAAATGACTATGTTTTCCTCAGAAGCTCAAGACTGGGTAAAAATGTCATCATTGTCTGGGAAGATGTTTCAGGTAGTGGAAAAGCCTGTTACACATTTGAGTTACAGAACCCACAGTGGAAATAGAGACTGGGCAGTTGTCTCCTGACTGCATGACCCATCATGTGCCATTGTATGCACACACTTGCACTCTACGACACACATCACACATGATTATGCACAGAATAATAATAATAATAATAATAATAATAATAAAACCTACTAAATAAATAATAAAATAAAACCTACTAAAGAGAATCAAAAAGAAGATGAAAATTAATCTATGAAATTCACAAGCTGTACAATAAATAAACTCTAATTAAAGGTGACTACAGTTCCACTAGAAAACCATTATTTTCATAGAGCCACTTTACTGATAAAAGAAGGAAAAGCAACTTTTCCTTTAGAAAACATAAAAATAAAATAAACAAAAATTTAAATTTCAAGAAGCTCAGGGTTGTGCATGGCTTTTGTCTTAGTCAGGTTTTCTATTCCTGAACAAACATCATGACCAAGAAGCAAGTTGGGGAGGAAAGGGTTTATTCAGCTTACACTTCCACATTGCTGTTCATCACCAAAGAAAGTCAGGACTGGAACTAAAGCAGGTCAGGAAGCAGGAGCTGATGCAGAGGCCATGGAGGGATATTACTTACTGGCTTGCTTCCCCTGGCTTGCTTAGCTTGCTTTCTTATAGAATCCAGGACTACCAGCCCAGGGTTGGCACCACCCACAATGGGTCCTCCCCTCTTGATCATTAATTGAGACAATGTCTTACAGCTGGATCTCAGGGAGACATTTCCTCAGGGGAGGCTACTTTCTCAGTGATAACTCCAGTTTGTGTCAAGTTGACACACAAAACCAACCAGTAATCCTTTGATCCTCGTGCTTGGGAGTAAGAGGCAGGCAGATCTCTGATTCTGAGACAATTCTGCTCTCTAGACTGAATTCCAGGACAGCCAGGACTACACAGAGAAATGTTGTCTCAAAATACAAAATAAAATTAAAATCCTCTTAAAATTATACATCTGGGGATAGGACAAGCAATACATACAGGGGTTTTTTGGTAGCTGTTTTGAGACAGAATCTCACTATGTATCTGGCTGACTGAGAAATCCAGGCTGGACTCACTGATAAGCGGATATTAGCCCAGAAACTTAGAATACCCAAGATATATTATGCAAAACAGAAGAAAACCAAGAAGGATGACCATTGTGTGGATACTTCATTTCTCCTTAGAATAAGGAACAAAATATAGGTACAGAGACAAAATTTAGAACTAAGATGAAAGGATGGACTATCCAGAGACTACCCCATCCGCAAACCCTTCCCATCATCAGCCACAAAACCTAGATACTAATGCTCATGCCAGCAAGATTCTGTTGAAGGGACCCTGATATAGCGGCCTCTTGTGCCTGGCAAACACCGAAGTGGATGCTCACAGGCAGCTATTGGATGTAATACAGGGTCCCCAATGGAGGATCTAGAGAAAGTACCCAAGGAACTGAAAGGGGCAGCAACCCTGTAGGTGGAAAAACAATATGAACTAACCAGTACCCCCTGAGCTCGAGTCTCTAGCTGCATATGTAGCAGAAGATGGCCTAATCGGCCATCACTGGGAAGAGAGGCCCCTTGGTCTTGTAAACTTTATATGACCCAGCACAGGGAAGGCCTGGGCCAAGTAGTGGGAGTGGGTGGGTAGGGGAGCAGGAGCAGGGGGAGGGTATAGGGAACTTTCGGGATAGCATTTGAAATGTAAATGAAGAAAATAATAAAAAAAAAAAAAAAAAGAAAGAAAAGAAAAGAAATCCAGGCTGGGATGCCCTGCAATCCCTCTGCCTCTGCCCTCTCCCCTCTAAGAACTGAGATTAAAGGCGTGCATACAAGACCACACCTGGTCCTTACTGAGCCTTTCTTGATTACAAAGACAGGGAAGCTCCAAAGTAGGAGTGACACAGAAATGCTCATAAAAAGCCCAGCTTTTCCACTGTATGAATCACTTTACCTGGGCCATGAGACAGTTATCCATCCAGCGCTAAAGGGGCTGAGGCCACGTCATCTCTAAGTCTGCTCAAATGTACCTTGAATTATTCCAGATTTTATCACTTGAGGGACTGTTAACTGCAGGGGGACTATTTGGCCTGATTTTTTTTTTTTTCATGCATCAAGAAATAAAGATTCTTTGGGGAGGGACATCCTTCCTACACTATGCTGGCAAATGGCCTGCATCACCAGCAATTGGTAACTAGGGCTGTAGTGAGTATACCAGACAAGCTTGAAGCCATCCTTGCTCCCCATTAGCTTCTGAACACTCCGGGTATCACTTAGTAACGTCCCTAAAATTACCTAGCCTCACTCACATCTCTATTTGTCCTGAATTGCTTTACAGATTTATTGCTATATATATATATATATATATATATATATATATATATATATACCCATAATAGTATTATGTTCCGATCATCTCTTCAGATATCACATTCCTGTGCAAGTCCTTATGTGCATGTAACATTAACAAAGACCTCTAAGTTTTTCTCTTACTAGTTGTATCTCATATTCACTGGGCTCTAAGATCCATCCGTTGACCATCCATAGAAAACAAAGGATGTGGAGGGGATTTATCCTCCAATCCATGTAAGTGGATTGCAATGTTATACTATACATGTTAGGCATGTATACTAGCACAGCTACTACCAAACTGCACCAAAGTGAAAGTGAAGTTTTGATGTTGCTGTCCCCTCTCAAACTTCTCAAAAGAATGTTCCTGCCGAGTGCTCCTGTGTCTTCCCATTCGCCTTGCTCTGCTTGCATGCGTTCCTATCCCACTCTTCGTTGGGAGTTGCTTGTTTGTTTTGTTGTATTTTGGGTTTTGTTTTGTTTTATTTTTTACTTATTTTTTTTTTCAAGACAGCCCTGGCTGTACTAGAACTTGCTCTGTGGCCCAGACTGGCCTTGAACAGAGATCTGCCTGCCTCTGCCTCCCATGTGCTGAGATTTTAGTCCTCACTTTACTTAACTTCTTGGTACCGCCTGCCAGTATTGCATATTGCTTCTTAAACATACTCCTGGGCTTCCTCATGTCCATTCTCCCTTGCTCACTCATGCCTTGTCTCCTACGTGACCAGACACACTTTGTTTCTACCCACCCTTTAGATGAACAGTTCTCAACCTTCCTAATGATTCAACCCTTTGATACGGTTCCTCATGTTGCGGTGACCCCCCCAACCATAAAATTGTGTCATTGCTATTTCACAACTGCTACTGTTATGAAGGATAATGTAAATATCTGATATGTGACCCCCCCATAAAGGACACAAGCCATAGGTTGAGGAACCTCTTGTGTGGATGGAGGAACCACTCCCCTTCTGCTCAGTTCTCCATCATAAGGGATACAGATTCCAAGGATTTAAGCATCATTCACTTAAATCTAAAAGCTCAATCTCATGCCTTTGGGAAGGTTTTTGGATAAAATGAACAGTATCTCATTAGATTTTTTTGTAATCTAGTAACAACCATTAAGATTGAGTTTCAGGAATGAATAACATTACAAAGGAAAACAAAGGCATCTGTCAGCAATGGGTGCTTACAGTAAAGTGGTACAGTAAAAGGACTTGTCAACACTAGGACAGAACGGATCTTAGAAATGCGGAGATATTAAAAGTCATACGCAGAGACTCATCTAAGAGAAACTTTCACTGAAAATTAATGAGGAGTGGGTGTGAGATTCAGCCAATATTATTTCATTAGTTACTTCTTATTGTGACTAAACACATGACAAAACCAATTTGAGGAAGGAAGAATTGGTTTTATCTCATGGCTTGAGTGTCCAGTCCACTCTAAGAAGGGATGGGAGCAAGAGGATAAGGCAGCTGTCTCATTACATCTACATCAGGAAGCCATAAGCTCTGGATACGGGTGCTTGGTCAGCTTTCTCCTATTTCTTTTAGAGTCTTGGACCCCAGGCCATGGAATAGTACCATCCACACTCAAAACAGGTCTTCCCTGTTCTGAATTGATGGAGACATCAATTCTCTCTAGAAACAGCCTCACAGACATGCTCAGATGTGTCTCCTAAGTGACCCAAATTGCGTCTTGATGACAATGAAGAGGAACCATCACCGTCTTTACAGCAGAAGAGTCAAACTGTGGCATATACAGCGTGACTCTCCCTTGCTAGCGGAGCACACACTAATATGAATTGCATTTAAACAATGGGATGATGTGTGGCAATACAACATGTGGACAACACTTAAAGTGAAAGCACTCAAATGTCAACACACGCTGCTACAACAAATAATATGAAGCTTAATGTGCAAAACAACCGCGTATTGGATGAGGAATTTTAAAAATACTTATCAGTGTCATACAAGGATTAAAAAGTGTGACAATAAGGGACACTTGCGCATCTAGAACAAGTGGCTTCCTCTTGGGATCAAACCAGAAGGAAAACAAAAGGTAGTTAACCTGTTTACATATTTAATACTGAACTCCTTCAGTGGGTTGTTAGGTTTTATGTTATTTTCTAATCATCATTGTTCCTCTGTTTTGTGCTTTTCAAAATGGTAAAAGGGAAAAGGTGTGGAGAGCAAGAAAGACTTTTGTCAGGGAAATCCTGGGTGCATGTGTGTTATTGACGTGGGCACAGTCATGTTATGGACCCTAGCTTCAGACACAGAGGGAAACGGTGAGGCCTCCTCGCTCCTTCCTCTGGGGCTCTGAGAGGAAGACAGAGTCTTCCCTTCTGGTGTGTGCATAGATGCTGAGAGTGTGAGCATCAAATGTCCATCACTGTTCTCACCCCCTGCCATGTTCATGGCCTGAAGACTGCTTCCCTTCAAAGATTATTCCTATGAAGCTAAGTTAAACCTGCCATCCCCATCGAGTTGTATACAAAAACCCCATCTCCATGTTTCCTATCCTGTAACCACCCTGTCTCCTTGTTCATTTACATACAACAAACATGCTGAGCTTCGGCACAGCTGAGGATTCTCCATCGAAGATCACAGGCCACCCAGACCTAGTCATTCCTGTGTGTCTGTTTCTGTCCATGAACATGTCTGTTTGTGTTCTGTTATTCTGGTCCTGCTGCCAGTTAGGTTATTCCTTAGAGAATGAGCAAGAACATGCCAAGAATAAGTGAAGAGACACTCTTTGTACTAAACCTGAGGATGGAAACAAATTGGCTTATTAAAATCATCATCTAGTAAAATGTCAGTGGAAAGAGAAGTGATCAGGTGAAGGCTGTGACCTCTGGAGCTGGGAAGTCCTGGTTAGACTCTTGGCTCTTTCTATGTAGTTTTAATGTCTCAGAATCTATGAGGAGTCATGAGGACTGTCACCTAGTGATGAACATGTACTAGTATAGATTATTTTTAAGCACTTTTCAATTTCAGTAATTTACATCTTATTTGTTTATTTATGTATTTAATGTGTGTGTGTGTGTGTGTGTGTGTGTGTGTGTGTGATGTATGAGTTTATGTGACCACAGAAGCCAAAGGAAGGTATCTGATCCCCCAAGAACAGGGGTTATAAGTGGTGTTGAGACATTCTGTAGGTTCTCGGGAATGAATCCAGATTCTCCAAGTACAGTGAGTAATACCCTTAACACATGAGCCATATTTTCAGACCCCCAAATTTATACTTCTTGATATTTTAAATATCAGCTGTACCTTTTCCTCTCTCCTAGACAGTGTATTTGAAACAGAAGCTGTCCAGTATCAGCGAGGTTCTGCAGTCTGCAGAGGACAGGAAAGGCCCACATTTGTAGGCCTTATGCCCTCATCTCTAGCTGTCACAAGTAACTGGATATCGTATAAATATTTAAGTAGTAAATTTAAGCAAGATAACTGAATCCTGAAATCTATCCTTAAACGTATGGAAAAACAGAGTTGCCGTGTTTTTTCCCCTTCGAAGGGAAGATTGACTTGTAAGAATTATGTCTTCTCGCCTTGGTCATGTCAACATGCTCTTTATTTATGTCTCCCACTTGTTCTTTTATCCCTCAGAAATAAGCCGTTACCACAGGTACCTAACTGTGTAAACACACCCCAGTGTCCGTCCTGGGCTAAGAAGCTAAGAAGCCTGCACCAAGGTCCTCTCCGTGGCTCCCCAGAGCTGATTTACACCTGTTGGGCAGCAAATGCCTGCGGCTTGTTATTGAACTAACGGACTTAGTGGGAAGCTTCTAGATGCTGAGTGCAGGTTGAATCCTAGTTCAGCATGGGGGTGTTCTCCACACCTTGATAACTTCAGCAGATGGCTTTCCCAGAGTTCGAGAACACTCCGGTGCCGTAACAGGCTACTGGAACCAGCAGAAATTCTAAGAGAGAGAAAAAATAAAAGCCACAAATCAACACACTCACACCTTAGAGTCACTGTAATTAAGAAACAGTTCTTGTAGCACGTCCTCCTGTAGAACCAGCTGATCACATAACCTCGGGTAAAAAAGTAAGGAAATATGAGGCCAGTTATTTGAACTGAACGAAGCACATATTTTCCCTCAAATACAGGCTGACTTTTACGCCACAGGTGTCTTGGTAATTGCTGTGCGCTAGGAATATATCATATTTAACAGGCCTTGTACACACATTTCCACCTGGGTGGAAATGACCAGTCCAATCTCCATGTTTCACCCTGACTATGGGGTATACATGAGTCTGCAGTGTTTAATAAGGCTTGGCACATGGAAAGAGCAGGCCTTCCTGCCCCCCTCCTCCTCATTCTGCTATTGATTACTTGTGAGAAGAAGGTAAATCATTTGACCGGGGCATGTGTGTGTTTCCTGCTAAGTAAGAGCTCAGTGCTCCTGAGCAGGTCCAGTGTGAAAGGGAAAAATATAAATTCTGTCCCTTACCAGAGGAAAAGTAAAAATGTAAATGTAGACTTAATAATTCGAGGGGAAACATAGAATGGGTTGGTAAAATCTGGACCACCATCTTGAAAATGGAAGTAAATTACAAAAGAGCAAAGTGGGTCATTAGAGCATACTTATCCTGCTTCCCATTGGAAAAACCAAGCTTTCTCTCTCTCCCACCAGAAGCTGAGTGCCAGGGCAAATGGCAGAACATGGCCTCAAATGTCACAATGTCATCTTATAGTACATTGTCTGCTTATAAATCTATAATCCTCTTAGTTTCTTAAGTGATTTAAAATAATATATATATATAATCTCATATATATATATATATATATATATATATATATATATATATAAAGATGAGATTGTTCAATTAAAAATACAAACTCAGCCGGGCAGTGGTGGCACATGCCTTTAATCCCAGCACTCAGGAGGCAGAGGCAAGCAGATTTCTGAGTTTGAGGCCAGCCTGGTCTACAGAGTGAGTTTCAGGACAGCCAGGGCTACACAGAGAAACCCTGTCTCAAAAAGACCAAAACAAAAAACAAACAAACAAAAAACAAAACAAAACAAAAAACAAAACAAAACAAAAAACAAACAAACTCAGAGCTCTGAGAGACTCTGAGAGGTTCAGTAGGTAAAGATGCATGCCAACCAGCAGAACATCCTGAGCTGGATCCCTGAGACCTACCTGAGAGAAAGAGAGAAGAGATGCCCATAAGTGGTCATCTGATCTCCACACACATGAGCACTTGTGCACATGTACACACACACACACACACACACACACACACACACAAATAAATCAATAAAGATAGAAACTCAGAGGCACATAAAGGAAAAAATAATCTCTAGAAATATAATTCTGCAATTACATTGTATTTTAATTTGATGCTCTTAGTAACTAAGAAGTAATGGAAATAAATTGCTTTAAAAATTTTAACTATCAAGCCAAGACCATGCAACATCAACATGTGTTCCCTAAAACACCTCATCTCAGACTTCAGAGTATCATGCGTTATTAACTAGAGTAAGTTCCTGGGCAAGCAGAGTTTTCTATTTCTATAGAAGTATAGTAGTACATTTATGGAACATATTTTTAATATTTCCCTGTGGCCGTTCCTCAGCATGTAGGGTCTCAAAAGAGTATGTGTTTTCATGGTAATAGAATAACTTTCCAAATTAGTATTTGAATTGCTGACTTGAGTTTCATTAAAAAAAAAAATCAAGACATGAATTTTGCTTGAGATTAGAATAGAATTCCCAACCATTTCTTAAATGGCCCCAGATGTGTCTGCAAAAATGGTGTTCCCATCATTGATGGTTAAAAAATCAAAATATTGATCCCCTCTGAAAAAAAGACAAGATTTTCTACATCCTGCTATCTCAGTTATCCAGCCAAGATTTCCTTCTTTATGAAAAGTAGGCATGCATATTCATCTCACGCCTTTGTACATGTTCTTCCGTCTTTAATAAGAAAGTAAAGTTACATGTAAACCACACAATTATAATACATTTCTTTATGACTTCTCCTCGGTACTTGACTGCTATAGATACCTTGTATCTACATGATTGGCAGCTATGGGTTGTGAAAGGAGAGAGTTTAAGAAGCCTTGCTCTTGGCAGCTTGCCAATATGCTGAAGCTAACTTGCATGCACTGTTTACAGAGTTTATTCTGTTGTGAAAACTACCAGATATACATGTGCACACCATTGATGAATTCTCTTCCCATAATCACAAACACAGCTTCTATTATTTAAATGTATAAAGGTACCTTAAATACATTTGTTTTTTCTGCAATCCAATTGAGACACCATGTTTAAAGGACAGTTAGAGATGCCACAGCCAGGAGCATCTAAACCAAACATAGAGACCAAGGACCACAGGTCACGATTTTATGTCCCCACTTTGTTAATGTATTGCATTCCACCATGCCCATTGGCATGGCTTAGAAAGAAATCTGGGCCAAAGTGTATTTCCAGGTAGTGTGTTAAAGTAGCCCAGGAGCCATTTGCACATTCTCCAGCCATAAGGCATCTCACATGAATAAGAGAAAGAGTTCCAATCAAAGAAAAAGACCTGGACAAATGTATGCTGTTAACTCTCCATCTTTCTACTACTGAACTGTTTAGCAGGCACGACGAGCAGAGTGGTTGATCACCACTCAGCTGTAAAGGGCATCCTGTGTTAGGAGGTATGTTGAAACAGATTAATGTTCCCGACTTCTCTCCTGTTGCAGCACATATGGAAAGTCATAATATCCATGCAATGCACTGAAAGAATCTGTTAACATTCTAAGCCCCTTTGTCCACAGGGTCTAGAGACGTCAGAACATAACCCTGAGGCTGGCCTCTGAGGAGGAAGAAACTCACAACGTTTTCATGACATCCTTTTGTGGCCTTTGAGCTGAGAATCTCAGGGACTGGATATTCACAAAACCCTCCATGGATCAGGACCCTTGCTCTCCTGGTCCTTGTGATATAGAACTTATAGACAAACTAAGGGCACCTGGATTTTTTGGCTTCTCACAATATAACCTTCCTCCCCATTTAAATAAGTTGCTTAACCATTTGGATTTTATAACTTCATTGGAATAATTGGGACACTAGGGAAAATAGTTTTCTATTTCTTATGTTAAATGTTGTAAGGTTAGTGTGCATATTAGTGCATGAAAAATTGCTCACTATGTTTGTATATTCTGGAGAATCAAAATCATTTATATAATCTAATAGATTACTATATAATGACTTATTTGCTGGACTTCTGTTATGCCTAGTTCATTTCTTTAGTATTTTTATAGTGAGTCTTTGATGAGATGCTAGAACACTATAGCTAATCAAATGTCAGAATAAACTTATTCTTGAGAAATAAGATCTATATCACCTACTTATAACTTCTTTAAGACTAAAATATATTAATATCATCACCAGTTGAACTCAGTGTGGATGAAATAAAATGATTATATAAATTCACTGTTTTTATGCTATACTATTTTAAATATAAACATATAAATATATCATGTCTGATTTTCCCATTAATGAATTATAGTATCACATACTTTTTATAGAAATAACCATATGATCTTGGGAAAGAAGAGATATGATTTTTGTGAATACAATGTTCCTGTGATGGAGGTATATTCTGAGGAGACAAGGGGTTCTTGAATGGAAAAAAAAATCTAATATCAATATGTATTTTATGAGACTTGATCCATGTCTTAATAAATAACACTGTTTTTTAGGTAATCATCTAAAGTATTTACAAAAATAATTTTAGAATATAAAAGAAGAATGAAATACTTATGTCAGACTGTCTTTTGAGCCAATATATGACATAGAAACAAAAGACATTAGGGAGGTAGAGTTATTATTATCGTGCACAGTGATTTAGGGAGCAACTGGATTTAAAAACAATTCAGTAAAATTAAAGTCATATTTTAATATTGTTGCTAGAGTAGTGATAAAGATAAGGATTTAGAATTTTCTAATTTTACTCCTCAAAACTATGGTTGAAAATACTTGTAAATAGGGGGTTCCTACATTTAACTGTATGTGTAAATGTTTTTATAATCCAGAATATGAGAGTCCTTTATAGCATTATTAAATGGTCATCAAGTGCCTGTATTGGCCTTAGATTTTGCTCTTTAGCTTTCTACAAAGAGATATGTGCTGAGGCAGGAAGGAACATGATTCTTTCCCCTGAAGCTCAGATTACAAACAAGCATGCAAAGCTTCTTTAGATCCAGGCCCTCTGTTAGTTAACCAGAGAATCACTCACCCTCATTATATTCTCTGTGAAGAACATCCAGTTCATTCATGCACACATTCAGCCCCTCTCTCCTCTTTCCTCCCAGTTCACATATTCAGAAACAAGACTCTGGCAGATGCAAAAGATGCTATCAATAAGATGTAGCCTCCACTCTCAAGGTGGAAGGAAACTTAAGGTTGCCTGCCTGCTTTCTGTTTCTCACTTTGCCTTTGACTATTGGAAATAGTCACTTTTCCAGACTCCCTAGAACTCGCGAACAGGAATGTAAGTAGAATAGCCAGAGTTCACCCTAGTAGAACACCGGAAAAGCCACCCTTTTCTTTCATGCAAAATGGAATTGAAGATCGCACCTTGAGGAGTAGAGACCCCTCTTGATCCTGAGCAACAATGAGTGAGAAGGCCAGAGAGTATTTCTGAAAAGTTTCCAAGAGGCTTAGTGTTAATGGCTGCGAACATCTAGAGTTCCTCCAACTTCAAAATATCATAGTTGGTATCTTTCAGGGATTCTATTTTTCTCAGGGCAAACTTTAAATCCCCCATCTTTGGGACCAGAGAGATGGCTCGGCAGTTAAGGGCATTGGCTGCACTTCCAAAGGACCCGGGTTCAATCTTAGCACCTGCACAGCAGCTCACAACTGTCTGGAACTCAAGTTCCAGGGGGTCTTACTCCCTCACAAAGACATACATGCTAGTCATATACAATGCACATAAAAATTACATAGATAGGGCTGGGCGTGGTGGCGCACGCCTTTTAATCCCAGCACTCGGGAGGCAGAGGC